>NC_139839.1:18084740-18684740 GCF_963691815.1 Echiichthys vipera | reverse complement strand
CTATGTGGTATTACTACCTTTACTTATGTAAAAGAGTACTTGTTACTTGTACACCGGGGAATTCTTAATTGTGCGCTCGCAGCGTTGCATTGAGTCCCAGCAAGACAGTCCTGGATTTGAACCAGACTGGGGAGCCTTTATGTAGACTTTCTACTCAGGTGTTGAAGAGGTGTGTGAATGTGTTTGCCAGTGTGTAAGCACTACAACAGTTATTCCATGGTTTGCCTGCTTTTGGCTCCAAAGATGCTGGGATGAACTTCAGCTCCCCCACTGCCCTGGTTGAGTGAAATACATAAAAAAAAAGGAAAACGTAATATATCTTGTCATGTTTATTTTAGTATAAGGCAGTGTTCTACTCGGACAAAACAGTAACAGATTTCCAAGAGGCATCCTCTAATGCAACATGGGTGTCATTTAACAATACAAAATAAAACTGAAACAAAAGGAATATTGCCAGTTTGTAACAACCATTCTGAATACATAATAATGTTACAGTGTACAAATAGCTGAGAATATAAATACAAATTCTCTGACATTTGTCAAATATGACACTATAAAAAACGACATCATATGACAGTTGAACCTCTGACCGATCAAACGTTAAATGCACGGGAAAAAATACCAGCTTATCTTTTGACATAATTTCAAACTCCGAACAAAATCAAACCGCAATAATGGAGTGCATCATTTCAGTAATAAATTGAAACTTCACAGGGGGGGTCCAGCTGTTGGTTAGGGAACAGAAAAAAACAACAGCCCCAGTAAGTCCAAATCAAGTCAGGCCAGAAGCAAACAGTAAAGACTATTAGGTACTACAGTACTATTTCTTTCCTTAATTGTTTTCCTTTACCATTTTATATGTATTTTACTCTGGCTGTTTCTTCAACCTCTTGTGTAAAGCACTTTAATACACGGGTTAACTGCATGTGAAATGTGCTGTAGTAAATACAAGTAGATGTGACTTGCAAAGCTACAGTATGTGAATAAAGTGGCAGCTGAAGTTAAACTCTGGGAACCATCAGTCCATCTGGACATTTACTATAAATGCCTCTCCTGTTCTGAGTTGAGGGGAATAGCTAGATGTTAGATGTTTTTGAGATTAAGCCATATACAATAACAGCTTAATGTATTTCAAATATATCTTGTAAAGGTATCAAGAGACATGTTTTAGATTGTGGATTGAGCTATTCCTCGCCGTGAACTGAGAAATTCCCTTATTTCCTAAACCCAAACTGTCCTGAAATGAGGTAAAGTAAGAAAACCGTAAATGTATCATGAATCAATGTATCATCATGTAGCATCATGACAGGTCAACATAAAGCTTACTGGAGGAAAGAGAGGCTATGCAGTAAACACAAACATAAACCAGCACTTAAAGCATACATGGGTTTCAGAGCAATTAGCAAAAGGAAGCGAGACTTAGCTAGCCCTGTTTGGCTGTGCTATGGAAACCAGGCTAATGAATACCAATAAAACAAAGTGTGGCATTACTGTTGAGACCTGGACACTGAGCCTACATACACGTTTAGACATTCTAGCAACATTCAATATCTCAATGAGATGAATCTGTGAGCATTTTCAATGAAAATGGAACTATTACTTGCTTAAAACACTTTCTATAGACTGACGTATGTGTGTGGCCGGCGTGAAGCAATCAACTATTACTGTGCAAATGCAGAAAATCCCTTTTGACCTCCCAATGAAGACAGCCCTAACCCTGACGCAGCACGACAGCACGGACTCCACATTTCAGAATGATTTCAATTCATCTCTCACAGTGTACAACAACTTTTAAAATGAAACCAAAGCAAAAATGAAGCAACGATTACTCCTTTGGATGTAACATAAAAAGTACTCATGAGCACATTACACATGTGACTTCAATCGAGACCGAGAGCCTTTCAATTAATGGTTGCCTCGGGGAGTTTGTTACAGGCCACATCCCGGGGTGTTCGTGTTTCACTAAGGACAGCCGTTTCATCTTTAGACACACCTGCATTCAGGAGACTCCCAGTATGAGACATTCCTTCCCTGCTAGCCACTGGTCTGCTTTTACCACACGGATTATACGAGTGCGAATTTGTGGCAGCTTTACAAAAAATATCCTCGTCAGCATCATCGGATTCATCGTCCATCATCCCAGAATAAACAAAGGTGCCGTGAGGTAAACGACGCTCTGACTGTGAAGGGAGGTGACACTGCCTGTTGTACAGCTTCGTCTGCTGTGACATTAAATCACAGGACACCCTGTCTGACACATTAGAGCAAAGTTGCGATTTGCTGTTAGGGCAATCGCTGCTAGATGGACTAGACAATATTTTGCGTTTTACTTGGCTTTGACTGAGACTCTGTACTTTTTCAGTGAATTCCCCATCTGTGAGAGGAAGGCTTAAAGCCATTTCTGACCTTGTTTGCCATGTTAAGGCCATAATACTGCTACTGTCTCTAACCTCCGATGCAGACACGAGTACATCATTTTTGTAATATGGTGAGGAATCTCTTTCAGAGTCCTTTTCAGTTTGAGCACAAGAAACGATAGCAGCTCTGTTCTCTATGTACGCGTCAGGCATCTTCAACTCAAGGCTTTCTGTGTCCAGAGACCTACTTCTCCTGTCTAGAGACAACGGATTAGGCATGGACTGACTGACTTTTGTAAGGCCTAGGTGTCGCGGGAGACTAGCTATTGCCCATGTATTACTGATCAGGTTCTGCTCATACAGGTCTAACATTTGATAGTCGCATTCGGCAAACGCATCTTTTTGTAGGTAGCTTTCCTCAAATTCCTGATAGGGCGATGAAATGTCCTCCTCCAGTTCCATGTGAATCTGCTCATCGTATTCACCCTCATTATGCATATCCACTACATCAAACGTGACTATGGTAGGTAAGGCCTGCATATTTGGAGTGAAGGCAGAGTTTGTCTCCAAATCATCCACATTGTTGTGCAAGTTACTCAGCATCTGAGAGTTTTTTGTGTAGTCGACAAGTGCTTGAGAGAAACACACAGTTTGTCCGTCCTCCAAGTCAGTGTTATCATCTGGAGACTGAGAATTGATGTTTTTATATGGTAAAGCCACAGGCTTGTTTTCCTCGAGATGTTGCTCTTTGGGTTCACAAAACGTTTCAAAATCTGGGTCGGATGTGCTTCCGAATGATACGCTGCTGTGCCTTTTCTCACTATCAGCATTTATGGATTTTGTTCTTCTTTCAGTAGAAGCGGGCGTATTTCCCTTTTCATCAAACACATCTGGTTCTTGATTATTCCTGCTGGCTGACGCATGAGGTTTGGAATTCAAATTACAGTTCATGTTCATGCCGATTTCCTGCCGACCAATCATATTTTGTGCCGACTCAGAGGATTTGCTGCATGTGCTCGGCACCTCTAGGAAATCATGAACTCCGTACAGTTCAGCGCTGATCTGAAGTCGATTGATGCTTGTGACAAAGGCAGGATCGGTCATGTCAGCTGGCTCATTTAAATACTTGCACTGTTTTGAAGTGGGCAGTTTGGATTTGTTTTCATAATGTGGACTGATGAGGCTCTCGTCAGGTGCAAAAAGTTCATAGAGGGCATCGCCGCTGTAGCTGTCCCTGGGTAATCTCTCTGCCCGTAGTCTGTCAGTTTTTTCTTGTCCGTCATCTGGCCCCGGAGTAGTGGAATCATAGTAGCCCTCATCACTGTTTGGGACAGATTCCTGATGCTCACTTTGAGGAGTTAACACATCAGCAATTGAAGAATTGTCCATGCCGCTGGCTTGCTGTGTACTTTTACTGTTCAGTAAGTCCATATTTTGAGAACTTGTCAGGTCAGAAGTTAAATCAGTGTGTTCTTGGCTGCAACTATAGCAAATATCCTCTGATGTGTTATTTCCCCAGAAATCATGAAGACACTCCTCATCCAAGTCTTCAGGTGACGCCATTTCTTCACCGCCACCCTGATAAGTCCGATAACAAGAGGCCCTCTTTCCTCCATTTCGGCTCCTTTCTCCAGAAACCGTGCTCTCTGTGATGCTGTCGTCTTCTTGATCTGCAATAATGTCCCCACAGCCAGTGAGGGAATCAAAGCTCTTTAGCGATGCAACGTCTCCGTAAATCAGGTTTAACTGATCCGATGAGTCAGCAGGGGTTTCGGACTTCAGTGTGGGCTCAGACATCATGTGAAGTTTTAGACAAGGCTCGCTGTGTCCTCTCAGACTCTCCTTTAATTCACTGGAAACTACGGCCATCAAATTAATTTCCTCATCGCACATCTCATCATCGAGCTCAGACTTTGGGCTGTCTTGCTGCACACTATTCTCTGATTGCATCGCATCAGCATCAATACATTCAGGACCAGTGGAAATATCACATAGAACATCTGCAAAATCAGGCACATCAGGTTCAGATGCCAGGCACTCTGTGACATACTGGTTGGTGTTGTCCTGGACAACAGGCACCTCTTTCTTGCAGCGAGGAGAGGACATTGCAATCATTTCAGTTTTATCCACTCCACCATTTCTGTGGTTTCTGTGATACTTAAAACTTTGAAAAAGACTCCTCAAGCCCCTTTTCTGCCGGGTGAGAGTCAGCGACTTCTGGTCAGCAGTGGGGTGACTACATTCATTGTGACAGCTACTGCGGAGCTCTCCAGCAGAGTCCCTCTGGCCGTGGAACTCAAAATCTCCAGCTGGGGTGTACCCACTCAGATTGTCATCGTGACTAACCTTACATAGCCCATCATGTGTTTTGCTTTTGTTGAGTCCTTTCTTAGAAGACCACTTGCTCTGATTTTTACTCCTTCCTCCAAAGAAACTAGGCAAAATACAGATACTTTTGCGAACTCCAAAAAAAGTCAGGGCAGCCCTCCTAAATTTTCCAGATTTCTGGGATTTCACCGTAGCATTCATCGTATCCGGCTGAGGCTCTTCCGTGATTTCATCATGGCGGCATCGGGATGGCTGCGCGGAGGCTGAAGCCGAATCCTTGGTGTCACTTGGTAGCTCGTCTACCTTAGGGGAAGCCATGGCTACCACGATTACAAAAGCAGTCCAACAGAAGGCATAGTAGCTGAATCTTCTAAATCAGCTGATAGGATCCCTGCAGTGAATATGTCCTCCATCTGATACGAACCCTGTATTGGGAAAGTTGAGACCAAAATCAATGATCAGTTCAAATGTAACATCTACCACACTGATATGAAGCGTTCACATAGCACACTTGGAACATTATATCCATTAGGAGGTTGGAATTTCATATACTCATCGGTGTCCTCTGTATCACTGTGGCCAACCGCCTTTTTTTACTTTTACCATCTACTGCTGCATTATGACTGACATACCAAGATGTAAGAGGACACATTTTCTTCCCTTTGCCTGAGGTGTGTGCTATTGAAGATGAGTCATTTTTGTCAGCTAAAGTGAGTCAACCCAATACAAAGAAAATAAATGTTTAGTCATAATACTAGCGTCAGTGTGGATTTGCATAAGTATCCGCTTGTTTTCTCTCTCTGTCAACTCAGCGTCTGTGCATGGGTGTATGGCTTTGTAAAACCATGTGTGCCTTTCTGTGCACTTCTCCTCTCTTTCTTTTACGGACTTGTTTGTGCTTTGTCGCCTCGCAGGTCTCTGCTGATCGTGGTGGGGCCTACTGCCGTGGTCCTGCATGATGCTTCCCCCTGCTATTATTACTATTACTCATATAATACTATCTTTAGTTTTATAAATTATAAAATGTATAGCCCATAAAACATTATCAGTCATACTTCTCATTGTATCTCAGCTGTTATTACCACTACTCATCATTGATCATATTTGCCACCATGATTATTATGATTGTCATATGCTATCACCTTAGCTGTGCTTGTTTCTACTATTCTACTGCATTAACTGCAGTTACATAAGTCATATTCACATTACTATAGATATTATTACAGTTACTGTTACTTTTGTGGTTGCTTGCTTCTCTGGGACTCTCTGTCTGTCTATGTGCCTTTGTGTCTGTCTTTGTCTCTCTCTGCCATTCTGTCTCTCCTCTCTTTCTCTCTCCTTTTTTTCCCCAACCGTTCAAGACAGATGTCCGTCCTCCATAGAGCTGGGTCTGTCCAACGTTCCTGGCTGTTAAAGGGAAGGTTTTCGTTGCCACTGTGTGCACAAGATTGCTGTTACTGATCATGCAGGAATTGTTGGGTCTCTGTAAACCATAAATAAGCCACAGTGTGTGGTCTGTACCTGCTCTATGTGTAAAGGATCCTGAGATAACTTTTGTTATGAGTTTGCACTGTAAATAAAATTGAACTGAATTGAATTTCAGGCAGTGGTCACTTTCATCTGTAGTGTCCTGTTGTCTTTGCTTTTTTTTTTTTTTTTTAAGTTTTAATGTCTTGTCTTGGTACCTACTATACATACACCGGTCCTGGTGTATTTCCTGGTCCAACGGTCTGACTGCAATGGCATATTTTGTTTTTTTAATGTCAGTTTCTGAGTTTGTTTGTTTTGGGATTGTTTTTACACAGTGTGTGGTTGTTGACTTTGACCTAAGAGGGTTCACTCTATTAAGTCATTAGAGCCATTATTTAGTACACACACACACACACACACACACACACACACACACACACACACACACACACACACACACACACACACACACACACACACACACACACACACACACACACACACACACACACACACACACACACACACACACACACACACACCTTATCTAATATTATTGTAATCCCAATTTGGCAAGGACTCTGGGTAATAGGTCAAATTTAGAAGAAATACTAACTCTATACTCTTTTACATCATCAATGTAAAGCTTATAGACCTAACAACTTAGAGCATTGATACAGATTTGTTGTCATAATTCTAAACATATCTCATACAGAATCTACTGCCTTTGTATTGGATGTTTTTGTTTTGTGAATATTTCTGCAAGAATAAAACTAAAACTATAGTAACGGTATAGTATATATAAACATGCTTCAGAAAGAGAGAAAGCCAGGCTAGGGTAAAACTTTCATATACATGATACCAGTAAGATTTGGATGTGAACACCCAGGTAATAAAGCAACAGGCTATAGGTGGAACTGTGCAGCAGCTGTAGAGTCGCTCTGCCACAGGTAACACCAGCGGTGAGTCCAAAATGATCCAGTGTGCTTCAAATGATAGCCTCAGCTAACATAACACACGGCAGCTAACATTGGATTCGGCGCAACTAGCAGACCTACTTTGAGACGGCAGTTTTCATGATAAACTAAGGGTCACATTAGCACATTTAAGTATTTCTGACTCTGATAGAAAGAGGTAAACAAACTTACCAGCTAAAGCCAAAATCTTGCAGCACGCAGCACGGTGTTGGTTTGTCGACCAGTAGACGAATTCACCTCTCAAAGCATTTAACTTTACTGTTGTGTCACTGCAGTTGGCCGGTGGTCGTCCTGGACCGCGAAGTAGTTTCCCCCAGACACGGTTTCATTTGTTCGCAGACACCGTTAGCTGGGTTAGCTGGGGTGCTTGCTAACAGCGGTGGCGTTAGTGTGAATCTGACTGTTGCCAACGTTACGGTTACGTTCAACCACTGTGTGCTATAAATATGCAGACCAACCGCACAGATGTGGGATTAATGTGACTACTTTAGCCAATTTTACTCTGAAATGTTCCCAAAAACCCCAGCGTTTAAATGCCTGGGCGGATGATGACTTCCTCCGCCGACTTCTCAGGTATTTTACCCAAAACTCCTTTCGTGATCCTCTCCTCTCGGCGCATGCTAGTGACGCAACACATGTGTATCGATACCATTTTATAAATACCTATTTAAAAATAAATAAATAAATAAGTAAATACATAAATAAATACCCATTTAAGCTCCTGACTCAACAGGGCATTTTATTCCTCACAACATATTTAAAGAAGTAGGAGGTCTTCACTTTCTGTTAAGCATGGAAATGATGTTACTCACATCATTTTTCACCATATAAAACAGTCATTTGGTATAATATAGTAAAGGACACAAGTCTGCGTCAAGAATCTGGGTTGAAAAAAAACGTAATTTTTTTAAAGGTTCTTTTTTTTTTTAACAACGAGGGTCATATAATATCATATAAGATGTTTCTACAAAAAAAGGATTTCCCATCATCTATAAATCATCAGATGTACAGTTAGGTCTAGTGGTTCGAAAGAGCTGATGAAAGGCTGTAGTAAACTACACTGGGTTATTAACCCTCAACAGACACTTTACTTAGATTGAACCCAATGTATTAGTTACAAATGTACCAATAAACATATAAGAAGATGCTGTTATAGCAAAAGGAAAAGAACCCCTCATGGAAAGACTTACTGGAGCTCCCTCTTCACTGATACAAACTGGAGTAGAGCTTGGCTTGTCCCATTAAAATTTCAATTTCTGACAAAATTAGAGAATTATAACTCAAGCTACTTCATAACATCTATCCTACTAATGCATACACATCTACATTTTCTGACATTGATAACAGCTGTTCCTTCTGTAAAAAGATAAAGTATCATCCATTTATTTTATAACTGTCCATTTTGTATCATCTTTTGGAAAGATTTGAATGTCTTCATATTACTCGTTAAATTCCATATACATCAAGTCAAAATGTCCAAGGCAACCCCTTCATTTCCATTTTTTTAATTGAATTAAAAACTTATTTTGAGTCACCGTCATATGTTGAATACAATAGCTGAAAAATGTTCATCAGCTATTGTATTTTATTCAATTTACAGTCAGTGATCTTGTCTGCCATTATGTGTTTTGGAATGTCTGTCACTTTGTTTTTTTTGTTCCTTTTCCAATTGTTCATATTATTTGATGATAAATAAAGTTTTTTAAAAAAGGAAAGAGAGCTTGTGACCCTGTCAAAAAATGTATATATATATATATATATATTTATATATATGTATATATATATATATATATACATATATATAAATATACATATATATGTATATATATATGTGTATATATATATATATATACATATATATATATATATATATACATATATATGTATATATATATATATACATATATATGTGTATATATATATGTATATATATATATATATATATATATATATATATATATATATATATACATATACATAAGCAGACAATCCTTTTCTGATTGTCTGCTTACTTATTGTCTAAGTATTCTTAATCTGAAAAAAATATTTCTAAATTTGAAAATATATATATATGGATTCTGAATTTCCCCTACACATGAAAATGTATTGTTTGTTTTTTTTCTTACCGT
The DNA here is from genome assembly GCF_963691815.1 of Echiichthys vipera. NCBI lineage: Eukaryota > Metazoa > Chordata > Actinopteri > Perciformes > Trachinidae > Echiichthys > Echiichthys vipera. The sequence continues at coordinate 18,675,479 of NC_139839.1, read as the reverse complement.
TCTACCAAGTCAAACCAATACTATATTATACATTTGATACTATTACTTGCAAAAGTCCAAGTCAAAAATTAGAATTTTTCATTTTCTTAATTGTAATAAAAAATGTTGGCTGTGAATTAAGGAAATGCCTTTAGAAAGTTGTAAAAAATATATAAACTTTATTTAGACTTATCAGAGCCAAAACATTAGAAAATGCCAGTGAGGACAGACACATATTTGAGACAAAGGACATAATACAATTAAATAAATAACCAAAACACAATAAATAAAAATGTATGAAGAAAAGATCAAGAGGAAATGAGTGTGGGTTTGGGTGGAGAGGGCGGGGTATCTGTTTTAGCACATTTATCAGATTATGGGTTGCTTCTGTTGAATTTTGACTCGTGGATGTGATATTTATCCAGAAGCAAGATACGATTAATCGTCAGAGTCATATATTCAAAGATAACATTTGAAAACCTCAAGGAGCTTAGTGGGGATATACAGGAAACAGTATGGCGTGTTTGCAGAATCTCTTGAGTCACAGTACCAAAGCAAGTGAAACACATCTTCAATATGAAGGTCACTGAGGGAGAAGGAGAAAGCTCAGGATGGATCATTTTGGTTTATGATACATAATGAGGAAAAGAAATAATTATTTAAAGAACATTTTACCATAAAATATTTGTCTTTTTTACAAGCACAGTTACTATATAAACATTTACAGCAAGTGTACAATGAAGCAATCTGATGCCCTTTTTGCTACGGTAGGTAAAAATCATTGTGATACAGTGCATAATCTGGTATTATTTACAATATTGATCTACTCAGTGAGAAAGTTTTACAGTGCAATTTTGTATTTCCACCTTGCGAACAGGCATCTAATTGTCTTGTACTTTATTTCAATACTGTATTTCAAAGTGCTTTTAAATAGTTTTTGGTCCTCTTCATATATGTCCTCTTCGCTGGTGTTTTGATGGTCTTCTTAAAACCAGGCGTTCCTGATTTTAGATGTTTTTTTCCCCAGCGTGTACGTTCCATTTATGTTTTCGACTGCCGGACATCTGTCCACTCCATTTTGGTGCTTTGCAGCGCCTGAGTCTTCTTCTCATCCACCTGCACGTAATCCACTCTGTGATCGTCACACAGAAAGGGCTTCTGCAGGACAGAGAGAGGGAGAGAGAGGGTTCTGCTTTACTTGTACGAACAAACAATAATTGTTGCACTTGATGTGTTTAAGCAACGGATGCTGCTGAGTGTGCCGAACTCTTGGTGTACAAATCTTTGGAGACATATCTTCGATCATGTGTTTCTCATTGCAAATGATGTTATGCACAGCATTAGAGTCTTCAGTACCAAAACAGAAATAGTCTTGTGTCAGCAGAATCACAAGTTACACGTTTTCAAAGATACAGATACAGACAAGTTGTTGGGGCTTTTATGTGGAATGAGCACTGATTTGGTCATTTAAATAGTAATAATATGGGACATAATTATTATACTGTGGAATATGGGCTGGCTGAGCACAAGTATAAAAGTTTAAAGAAAATTCTGTTTACAATGTCATCATTAATGTGTGGTGTTAGCTGCTCTCTCTTCCTTCATTTGTTTCCCAGAATCCTTCAAAACTCAAAGATTGCAGCATTTAGGGTAGGAAGTGACAGAGAAAGTAACATAAATAATGTCAGGGTCTTTTCCAGTGAAGAAAAACCAAGAAGTCTATGAGTGTCTACGCACGCACAGTTGCACAAGACTGTACATAAAGGTCCCATATTATGTTCATTTTCAGGTTCTCATACTTGTTTTCTTGGTCTCTACTAGAACATGTTTACATGCTTTAATTTAAAAAAAATCCTGTCTGTCTGAATACACCTGTGTTCACCCTCTGTCCTAAAAAAGCCCAGTCTGCTCTGATTGGTTAGCATTTCTGGGTCTTGTGCATCTGCGCTCTTGGTGTCTCTGCACTGTCATAGCAGCCGGGGAATGATTGTAACTGCACTGTAGTGACACTTTCTACCTATATATAGTTTAGTTGTGACATCACAACCGTACTAAAGTCCTGACGGCTCGTTTAAAGCATGTTGACATTCCTTATAATAAAAAAAGACATGGAAATCTTTACATAATGAGACCTTTAAAGATGGGAGATGTGTTTGAACTGTCTCATTTATCTGATCAGAACATACCTTCTGCACAGGAGAGGGCGACGCAGAATTGAAAACCAGTGACAAATAGTCAAGGTTTGATCTTCTCGCCCCGGGTTGAACCGCGCCTTCAAAGGTGAGAGAGCCATGTTGCGTTGACTCCTGTCAAACAAACAGATGAAGACCTTATTGAATACCTATAATCTATTTCCATATGTGCTGCATTGTCAGTAAATCCTTAATTCAATAAAGAGGTGGCCTTAGACTGTTCAGAGGAAAACTTAGGAAAATACTTGTGCTATGCATCCACTTGCCGCTTGTCGGCATGTTTTTGTACAACAGAAGATACGTGACTAATGTTCTTTTCATCAGACTTTATTCTTGGAAAATCAATTAGCATGGACCATTTCCAGGAACAGCCTTAAGTTGTAAAACATCACACTGTTACAAATGCTCACACCCTGAAAGTGCGATTATAGTTGCAGCAAAATATTTAAGAAACACGCAATCACTTTCCACACCCAAATTCTTAGCTGTGTGGAGATTACAAACACATTTTTCCACTCACAAATGGTCCGATAATAAGAAGAATGTCAGATTCTGTTATTGTTTTAGTGTTCTGTAAAACAAACCTAGTAGAGTGAGGACCAAAATTATCGTGTAACATATTTTGGCTACACACAGTTGATAATATGTCAGCAGTGATTTAAGGTTTACTGCCAGCATGATAAAACAGTTTTATATTGCTGTGCTTACACAAATACATTTAGTGCAGGAAAGTACCGTCAAGTTGTAAGTGAAAAGTGGATGATTCATTATGTTGATTTAATGAGCCACACAGTAAAAGTATTACCATCAGAGCAACATCCAATTATGAGTTATTATCAATAATGTCTAAGTGTTTTAACTAAAGCCACATTATGTAACAATTCTACCATAAAACAACAGCTTCTTAATAATTTTGATGCTAACACGCCTTGTAATAGGGATAATGGTGCTTCTGGGAATGATGTCACATAGCGCAAAACTGTCGACTTGCTAGTTTGTGACCCTGAGTAATGTAATCTTGACAAATGCATGTATACAGCTGAACCAAATTGCAATTCCACACACAGTTGCTTTGAAAGAAACACCTTAGGGAACAGTCAAAGGCCTTGTTTAGTCTCTGGTCAGTCTATACACTCAATATGTTTTGTTTAAAATGGTTTTCACAACTGTAAATAGTTACCATTGCAGTGCAGTTTGTGTTTTCATCTCTAGGATTGTCCCCGTTGTCAAGTCTTCTTTCAAGAGGTAAACAGTTCACTGAAAAGCTGCAACTGACCAAGACATAGGAAGAATTTATGTCAGATTGGCAAGCAGCTATGGAGTTTTACAAATAGAAACTGAGAAGCAGGATATCAGTCGAGCTGGTCATCATATTTATAACCAAGATCATCTAAGACCTAATTGAAAGCAAAATGGCAGTCCCATAACCAAACCCTATGACGGGAGCTTGCTATTACACTGTGTTCATAAAGAGACTTTTAATCTCACCATGATTCAGTCATTGCTCTGTTCAAAGGAAGATGAGTGGGACATTCTGTGATTGTAGAGAGGCCTCTCAAGTCAAGGGGTGGAGGTCGAGCTGTGAACCCAGAAAGGGCAAAGTTTTAAGTCTCTAATATGCCACGGAAAGACCAGCTCGTTTTGATGCATAGTAAAGATCATTGTGTGGAAAAAATCTGTGTATCTGATATCTGCATGAATCCTCTACTGACATTTTCATTAACAGACAGGAAGAGGATTATCAATCAATCAAGCCATTCAATCTTTTTATACATTTGTAAACTCTGTTTCAAGTATAACGAAGACTACATACTCAAAAACATCATGAAGACCTTCGGCCATGGACTTGATTAGCTGAGCAGAAATAAAAGCTTAGTTTTCCACACAATGTCGAAAAATGTCAAATTAGAAAAAAAACAGTCAGGGCTGTTAGGACTCTCACCTCTCCTCAGACGAGGCTTGAGATGCCGGTGAATCGGAGGTGGAGCAGGATCTCCAGGTTGACACACGAGCGTGCCCAGAGTCGTGGACTCAACTTTGCCATTTGTATTGAGGAAGCTGAATGTCCTTGGGCTCATGGGGATGTAGCCATCACATTCAGTGGTGGTAACAGAGGCAGGCGGGGAAGCCATGGGAACATATGACTCATCCTGGTAGCTTTGAACTCGTGAGGTATTTAAACAAGGCTGCTAAAAGACAAAGTATGTAGAATCTTTATGCATCTTTCAAATTATTCTAACAGATATTCTAACATGTTTTTATTCTTAGAACAATACCTCTCAGGGTGCTTTGTACATTTTCTAATCCTACAGTCATTTTTTAAAAGATTAGTTGGATGTTTTGATGAGTTAGATGAGAAGATCAATACCTTTCTCATGTCTTTATGGTAAATATGAAGTTACAGCAAGCAGCTATTTAGCTTAGCTTAGCTTAACTTAGCTTAGCGCAAAGACTGGAAACGTGTGTAAACCTTGCCTGGCTTTGTCTAACTGTAACAATATAAACCCACCAGTAACTATAGGTCACTACCCAACATGTTAGCCTATATGTTATTGTCAAGTACAATTACCTAAACGTAAAAATGAGAAGTCGTTTGTTATGTTTCATTATGTGCTGGGCTATTTTTTGGTAATGGCTAGAAAGGATCCAACACACTTTAGATCAAACCAGGTCCACTTCAGTATGAAGAAAGTAATATGTGTATTTTACGAATGTCAATCACAATCTTTCTCTCTCTCTCTCATGAAATAAGCAAGCATCCCTAACTAGCCAGAAACTAAATGCGTCATCCACACACTCTTGTCACAATGTATGAAAGCACATTGCTATTACCACAAGACAGATCCTTTCTGCGGGAAAAACCCAATTTCTTGGCAAGGTACAATGACTTCCTAGAGTCACGGTGAGATCGCCCTGGCAACCAGCGAAGACCGCATGTATGGTTGACTAAGCTAGCCACATCCCAGCTGTAGCCTTAGCTACAGCAGGAACTCCAGAAAGTTACTGTGCCCCTTTCTTTTTTTTTAAACAAATGAGATAATGCTTTCAGATTTTGTGCTAAATTAAACTAGTCATCTCCTGACTGCAGCGTCATATTAAACAGACAAGACTGCTATCAATCTTCTCATCCAACTCTCTGCAAGAGAGCAAACACGCATATTTTCCAAAATGTCAAACTATTCCATAAGCAGATATTTTCTAGCAAGATCTCATAAAAACATTTTCCTTTTTTTGATGATCCTCTTACCAGATTAAGACTCTGCCTCCTGTTTCTCATCGATCTGTTAACAGCATCTTCTAAAAATAAGACACATGATTGGAAAATGTCATTAGTTTAAATTCTAATTCCTACAATCAGATATTGTCGACACAGCCGTATGCGGTCCCATCATAAGAGCACCAGGATTATGAATTATTTTGTTGGGCCCAGCTCACTCGGAGACCGCTTTCCTATTCAGGACATACCTATTCTGAAATGGTCCAGGTTTGACAAAGAGGTCCTCCGGAGAAATGAAGCAGCATGGTTTGAGAAAGGCCGCGCACTTGCTGCCCACCGCCTGTGAGCTACTTCATCACTTATCTGCTCTGACAGGTGATTAGACTTGGGTGGCAGTGGAGGAGGTGTTAGTCTGTCACTCGTTGCCTCGAACGATGCAGAAGAATAAGGTTTGTCAAACTGGAAGACACTTGTGGCACAGTGACGTAGTGGAGAAGAAGAGGATGGCGGTAAAGCCATGGAGGGGCATGGAGCGCTGAAAGGAGGGTTAGTCAATCTCCCATGGAGGAAAAGAGATGGACTGGGACTGGTTTGAAAGATGGATGAAGAGGAATCTGTGTAGAGAGGCGAGGGGACAATGTCCTTGACAGCATCGTCTGATGACTTCTGCTCCAGAGAGATCTCAGAGTTTGAAAAGCTGTCATGTCTATAAAGGGGGAAGGGGAAGGGGGGAACAGGATATTTGTTAAACATGAACTACGGCCATTATTTTGGATCTTGTGTCAAAGGGTTTACAGATTGTACATACCTACTAGTGCTAACACTCCCCGTCTCACACTGTGAGAGAAACAGGTAGTCCAGTGGGTGACCGGAGTCTGGTTGGCTTGATACAGACACTCGGTCAGAGCTGTCGGGTGACGGATGAAGGGAGACAGGAGTGTGAGGAAAGCCTTCTTCTGAGCTTTCTGTTGAGAACAAGAAGAGACAGAGAGTATGCAGTTTGTGAAACGTTAAAACCACTAAGGAGTGATAAGAAAACTGCCGTCATGCTGAAACCAAGGGTTAGCTAAAAGCGTACACACGTACACACACACACACGCACAGGCACGCAGGCACACGCACGCACACACGCAGGTTTCTCAACAATACACTGTATAACGAGCTGGTGAATTTGAAAAGAGGAAAGATATTTTTTTATTTTACAGGCACCTTGAAAGTAGACACATGTGAGCCCTGTTCCCTCTTCTGTTTATATATCCTCCAATCTTTGAGTCAGATTGGCTGTTGTTCAGAAATGTGTTTCATTCCATCTCACTCAAGGCCGCCGAGTCAAGGCTCTCCTGCAGAACCATGTGGGGGGGAAATCCGAAAGTCTGTGCATGTTCTCGTGAAACATTTGCCTCCCTTAAAAGATGTTTGTGTTCTCATGTGAGTGCAGCATAACCTTTTATATCCCTTTGCAAAAGCTATCACACAGAAGTCTTTTGAGATCTTTTTCTCTGAAAACCCTTCATTAAAGCAATATCACATTATTCTAACGTTCTACAGGTAACAACAAGAACGGTAACAATCTATATCGTTCAATGTGTGTATATCACTTTGCATTATATTCAGCAAGTTGTGTGTGTTTTTTCTGAGGAGCATATGAGATTTACAGTAACACGCAGAGAAACCATATCAGCAACATTGCCGCAATCTCCTTCCCGCAGATGTTCTAACAGACATGTCTCTGCGTTTCCTCGCAAAATATCACAATACCGAATACCTGTACTCTACGGGGGAATTTTTGGCTCTATTTTTATCATAAATAAGTCAGTGTGTGGTCTTTACCTAGTTCGTAGTGTCCTGATATAACTTTTGTTATGATTTGGCACTATAAATAAAATGTATTTAATTGAATTATACCTTCATTGGAAGCACCAGCAAAGCAACACCCTGACTATAGATTGTAGAGTGATAATGTGTTGTTTTTTTTGTTGAATTTTTGTGAAAAAACAGCAATAAAAGTCAACATACAGTGGTCACAGGTCAATTAAAGGTAATAAAAGTAGCGCCTGAGCATGGATGTATCACTGAACGGGCCTACTGGGCCCAAAGTTTTAGGGGCCCCTGACCCTTACCTGCAAAGAGACACATGACCACGAAGAGTAGTAAAAAGGACAACAAAGAGACACGAAAACAACTACAAAGGGAGGCAAAGCAACTGCAAAGAGGCACAAAACAAGAACAAAAAAGAGGCAGAAGTGATAGAAAAATCTCGTTATATATCTGTTATTTGAACGGGACCCCAGCTCCCTGTTGATCTTCAGTTATCTCCTGTAATACAGCTGCAACATTAGGCTGCGTGACAGGCAAGTAGCATCTGCATAATTTTGAACTGTCAGAAACATCTTCTGCACGCAGACAACAGTTTGATGTCTGATAAAATATGCGGCCGCATTTTGTCTTCTAGTCATCAAACCGTGTATACTTCCCTTGACTTGTGTGTGTTAGAAACTAGTTACAATATTTCTATAGATTTTTAATGTTAATGATGTGAAAAATTGAATAAGAAAGAAGCCCATCTGATTTGCATCAAATGTTTTTAACCACAATGTGATGACGTATGTGTTCCCGAGCGTACTAATGCTATAGTTCTGTGTTCAAACCGTGGTTAAGTTTTAGACTTTTCAGCTGGTTCAATGCTCTTGAAGTCCACCACTCCAACCTCAAGCATGGATCATTCAGAAAGATGGCAAATTACCTCTTCAAATCTCGATTTTCCCTCATGTTTTTACTTTGCACACATACCAGTTTGTTGAAAGTATTGCAAAATAATAGGACACGGTGGAAATATTCCAGATGTTTTGCGCATCATTTTATAAATGTTACCTCAAACTTGTATCTTTAGAATCTTTGTGAACTCTGTTCAAATTAAAAAATTAAAGGACTTTTGACGATGTGTGCTGGACATGAGTTTGGAGTAATCAACACTCCCGTCAGTTGAGTAGATTTACAATTTTAGAACATTTTGCAAATATAACAAATTTGAATTTGAGGACTTTAAAGGACACATATTATTCTCATATTCAGGATCATACTTTTTGGTTTCTGCTAAAGCATGTTTACATGCTTTAATATTAAAAAAACATTATTTTTCTATCTGTCTGAATAAACCTCTTTAGACCCTCTGTCTGAAATGCTGTTTTAGCGCCTTTCTCTTTAAGACCCCCTCCAGAAAAAGCCCAGTCTGCTCCGATTGGTCAGTGTTTCTGGGTTTTCCACATCTGCGCTCTCAGCGTCTCTAGCACCATCATTGCAGCCGGGGAATGACTGTAACGACACTGTAGCAGCATGTTCTGCCTATATATAGTATCGTTGTGACATCACAGCTGCACAGAAGTCCGATGGCTCGTTTAAAGGCACAGTTTCTCAATACAGGCTGATACTTTATAGCACAGTAACCTGCTTTATAATAACAATTTTAAAAAATCACACTCTACAATATGGGACATTTAATGCTGAAAAAAAAATTTGGACCTTGATGAGTCCGTGAACCACAAAACACCAAATAAACTGACCTCACATTAAAGTTTGATATATACTGTATATATATATATATTTTTTTTTTTTAACACAAACACATAACATTTAACAGCTTTAACACAAACACATTTCAATCTGAATAGCAGTGTGTATTTACCTGCATCCTCCAGGCTCGCAAACTGGCAAATTTGACTGATGCTACTGATCCAGCAGTTCATCTCCTCCTCAGTTTTTGCCACCAGGTAAAAAACACGAAATGAGGTCTTTACCACAAAGAGGTGCTTCCCATTGAAGTCTCGTTTTATCCTGAGCTGCCCGTTCAGCATTTCAACCTCACACTCTTTCAGGTCGATGGTGCGGATTGGCTTTTTGGAGTTCTTACTTTGATAGTATTCCAGCACATCAGGATTGCCGCTCATGCGACCTCTTCGAAGTACAAACCAACGTTTCCTCCACGCCTGCAGGAGAAAAGGAGCAAACAATTCATCATGGAGTCACTTTTAAATTTGAACTTTTTGTAATATCATCCACAGTACTGCAGAAGTGTACCCTTTGCCCCATCACCACCATTTATTAGTCATGACCAGTCATGGGAATTAGATCACAGCTCCCGCTCACAACGGCTAACTTAGCAACTTTAAATTCTTTTTTTCTCTTTTTTGTGCTCTTGATATGGTCAGTAAGCGGAACCTCAACTCAGAGTTCCCAGAAGTACAGAGAAGAGGAAGTTCACTGTATTTAGCAGAAAACATACCGAAAAAGGTATTTATACAGTACATGGTCACTGCCTTAAACTGTCAACTGAAAGCTTCATATTGAAACTGTCAACAAGTATTAATAGGTCCAGAGATCTACTTGTAATATTTAACGCCTGAGCCCTAACTGTGAACAGTGACTGTCACCATCCCAGTTGTGTCGTTGCAGATTTCATACTTGGAAATAATGACGATTAAAACAAATCATAAGCAAAGTAATATTGTATAGATGCACTTGGTTTTGTGGCTTTGTTTGTGTTGTTAGGATGGAGCCACGGCTGATATTCTTTGTGGTGTGAAAACTTTTTTTTCTGTACGTGGGTAATCTCCTGCAAGAGTCAGACCGTAATGTGTTTATACCAGGAAATGGTTAGACACGCCACATTTTACTGCCAATAACAAGTTTAAGAGGAAACCGTAACTAGACAGATGGGTATTTGAGCCATTCTTTCTGTTACCTGGAGGCTAAAACCGTCAATGTGGTTATCATGCATGTTTAATACATAAGCAGAGCAAAAAAAATGTATTATTCCACTGGCTCACTGGTTTTATCCAGAACTTTTAACCACATCTCATAGTCTTCCCCAGCAGATGGAGTTTGCTTAACTGTCATTATGTGACCAAAGTATGGAAAACAGGGGGTCAGTGGCTGTGACAACTGAGCAAACGTAATCCACAGAGGAAGACTGTGTGATGCATTTGAAACAGCTGCAAAATGCTGGTAATCGGACCTTGAGTTGATGTTTTCTTCTCTTTTTTGAGTGAAAATTTTCAAGGTCAAAAATGAACATTGACGCTCAAGCTGAGGTTTAAATTCACAACGCTGTAAAATATAACAGGAGATGTTGATGTTGAGTGATGATGGTGCTGCTAGGAACACATTGGTTCTCTTCTGTTCAAGTACCCCAGTAAGTCATGAGTGTGACAGTGACCCAAAATGAACAATACCAGGACCCTGAAACTGAAACAGCTAAGTGGAATTCAGCCGTGATCATTGTATTATTTACATTGTGCTTTTCCTACAGTGACATGTCCAAATGTCTTCTGTGAAAAGCTGCTGTGCACGTGCAGTTTAAAGCCAATGTCATAAAAGTCTTAAAATTATAGTTATCAGCAATGTTTAGTATAATATATTAGATGTTTATACACCATCTCTCTTTAAATATTTCATTTTCTTGTGTGACATTGAGTGGAACAGTGTCAGGGAGCTTTATAATAAAATATTCAGTATGTCCTCAAAAGGTAGAAATGCAGGAATATGTTATTGATGCAAATATACTGTATGTCTTGATACAAGGGACACAGACTCTCGTGAGTAAGGGCCGACTTCACCACACTCTGCACTGGACTGGACACAGCAGACAGCTGTTAAATGCACATTTACCACGGCAGAGTGGAAATGCACTGTTGACAGCAAACACGAGTGTTGATAGGCTATTACTGTTTCTACATAAAGGTGACAATTCAGCAACCAAACTAACACCTTTGTGAACACCACCGCAGCGCCCTGCCTTGTTTTCTTAAAGCTTTAATGCCGTCTGAAGGTTTTCATTTGTAGAACACCTTAGAGCAAGATACATTTGACCACGATAATTTACATCTACATAACAGCATGTCCTCGACATTTGAATAGTGAGTCAGATAGTGCGCCTGTCCCTAACAACAGTCTGAAAAACATATATTTACATTATTCTCAGGCATAAACAGAATTTGCATAGCGTGTTGAAATAAGTTTCTGTTTCCCGCCCCAGACCCCATCAATGCACACCTCCACCCACCCTTTCCCCGCACTAGTGTTGTTGACAAATGGCCCTCCTCCTCCTCTTCTATTCGTACAGAGGAAGTGCAAACAGCCGTCATATAAAGCTGGACTATTTCTGCTTGTCTCTTAAGTCTGTCTGACATTACTTCCTATGTTTCACAACACACACCATCATCCCACAAACACATATTCACAGAGCAACATTATCACATGACCCCCAACGACCACAAAACAGTGCAGCCCATGTAAGCAATCACTTGCTGTAGAGTCGTTTCCATGTCTGTCTGCACTTTGTGACATATTGTTATTGTCATTATTCACTGCTGGTGTAACTATAGTGGATCCACAAACCAGAACAACAAGACTGATGCGTTATTATAGAAATGAGGAAGAAGATATAAAGGACATTGATTTATAGCTCAGGTTAACAGAAGCATACAAACCCACAGTGTGTTTCTAAATCATCATTCTACACCATAACACACACAGAGACACACGCACACACGAGACTCAGCAGCACAACCTGGTATTCAGAGGACATAAACAATTGTCCGGTGTGTACTCACAAATCTCTTTAGTTTCTTCTCCGGGGGAGATTTAATGAGCCAGCCGAAGCAGACCACATCCCCAGCACTCATCTTGACTGCAGAGTGTGTCGTCCTCACGATTGTTGCTGCTGCTGGTGCTGCTGCTGCTTCTGCTGCTGCTGCTGTGAAACTGAGAGCACAGCGAAGCATATCCTGTGTTCTGGTATTCAGCCCAGCCACTCCAAAAGGAGGAAGTTGAAAAATTGATCACACTGACGGAGAGAGAGAGGGAGAGAGAGAGAGAGAGAGAGAGAGAGAACAGGGGGAGAGAGAGCATTGTGTGTTTATTTTCTCATGCCCCTGGGGCAAGTGGATGGTGCTGTTGGGCTGAATAGTACACGAGGTTTGACATGTTTGAGGATTAAGTTGTATTGATTCCTGTAACGTACAGGAGCTCTGTCACATGCTGGTAAAAGATCCTATCTTGTTTTATACAAACATGTTACTACATTTTGCTGTTATTATTTTTATGAATTCACTTGTTTATCCAATGTGGCTTCTGAGCTCCACAGAAACCAGAAGTGTTTTTGACACCGGTTAACTGTCACTCACATTGACCTGCTGCACCTCTTTGATGCTTAATGATCAACTATAAGAGCTTATTTCCATATGAGCTGTCAGGCGGATATTATATTAATAGAAGTGGCTTTTCCTCCAGTGCTCAGCCCTAATTAAAAGTTAATAAAGTGCATTGAAAGGTCCCATATTGTAAAAAATGTCTTGTTTTATTATAAAGCAGGTCAAGTTGCTATATCAATACTGTGAAAGTACCGAAACCCTCACCCACACAGCCCGTATTCAGAAACTGTCTTTAAACTGTCAGGACTTCTGTACAGTTGTGATGTCATAACTGTACTACATACACTATATATACTGTATATATCTATATGTATATATATAACTAAAGGTAGAAAGTGTCACAACAGTGCTGTTACAGTCATTTCCCAGCTGCAAACAGAGGCCGCATACAGGTATATTCAGATGGACATGTTTGAGTAGAAACCCGAAATACAAGTATGACCCTGAAAATGAGCATATTATGTCCCCTTTAAAGCTTAACGGACAGTGTATTGAACAGGTTTAGAGAATAACTCTTATGTCAGATACTAATAGATTGGATCTTATACCCACTTAACTACTGAGAAACATGGTATACATTTAAGTTCTTTGGAAGCTGTTTATCATTTTATGCCGCAAATAGTTTTATGCCTTCAGTGATCTTTTCACATTTAATCTATTTTGTAACTTCTTAGTCACAAGCTGCTTCTACAACAATCAAGCCTTTTAAGATGAGAAATGGCCATGCAATTAAAATGTGCATAGGAAGCCAATTGATCCAAGCACTGTCCTATTTGTGAAATTTGCATCGCATTAGATAACATTAAACGTATCCATTGATGCCTGAATAACCAGGCTCTTAAGTGCTGACACGGTGGTCTTTCCTAAATCTACTACCTCTGCCTCTGATCAATATGTGGAGTTCTTTTTGGATCATAATTTAAAAACAGCTTTCAAAGAGGGATCAGAAGTCATGAATGATGGTGCTTGTCATCTAGTTATCTAGTAATTTCATTGTATCATTATGTTTGGTGCCATCACCGTAGAATATTTGAGATCACAGTAAATGAATGGCTATTAGTTGCATTACTATCACAGAAAATAAACATTGACAGTAAAAAAAAAAAAAATTACAGTGTTAAAGTTGTTCCATCGGTCGTGCCATCAAATGACTGTGATAGAACTTTATAACAGTAGAAATACTGCACTGGATTTTAGCTTTTCAGTGATAAAGCAATATTCTGTTGTAGAAATACAGTCAAAATAAAGCAACTCAGTAGTCCTTATCAGTACATTTACAATATTGTAAAATAATACTGTAAAGTTGGACATTTATATCTGTTAACCCATCAAAAACCTTAAAGAAAAGAGTCTGAACTCAAAGTATTCAACTCTCAACTACACTGACGAGTGGATACAAGGCTACGAATCAGTCGTCAACATAGTTAGAGAAAAGTGATATCAAACTGAACAGTCATTCAAATTATTTGCATTGATAGCTGGAAGAATATTGTTTGGTTTAAAACAAATTACATTTGCAGCTTTCTCCATTGTCTCCTTTTTATTCTTACAGCTGCTGGGATATATGAACCGTATGATACATGAGTGTTGCTGATACATTCTGATTGTTGCTGCCCCCAAGTGGCCCAAAAATCCACTCATGTAGGTTTCTAGTTTGCGGCGTCTACAACCTTTTAATGCCATTTTAAGACATTACCAGTTAAATGTTTGAATTGGGATGGTTGTATAATAAATGACAGAATGGGCGCCATATTGTTCTATATAGTATGCAAGGGCCGACCTCAAGATGCTTCCTGGACTCTTTGAAACATCTGAAGACTTTAGCAGCAACTCTTTAAACCTCATCCTCCGGATTATCCAAATCAATTCTGTGAGGTCAGCAGGATTATTACGAGCAGCTCTCACTTTATGCTTCATAAAAGCAGCCAGACTACACACGGTATTTACAGGAGAGGCAGTACTGAAATGCAACTTTATCAATTCATTTAAAAAAGAAACATGTAGCCAACAGACATAATTGTCCACTACAAAATGACTGTCAGGGATCTCTGTCTCCTGAAACAGATACTCAGATCTACTCTGGAAGCATATTTGGGATGCTGTGTAATACATGTGGGCTGCTTTATGTTTATAACTGTGCTGTTGTATACCAATATTTAGAGAGGGTAGTGTTTTGTCATTGAAATAATGTGACCCAAACAGAATTACCTAGTCAAATTGTTGTTTATGTATTTATTTTATTTTGCTGTAAAATTAATTTCAGTAGAATTCTGTCCATTTAAAGTGGATCAGTGTTGGATGCTGTGCTGGACATTAGGGGGCAGCCTTTACCCAGCGACTGAGTGAGACCTGCCTTACAGCAGCACACACTTCTTGCCTCATCATTTGTCTTAAACAGGACATTTATGTCCGTCTGCTTGTCCTGACATCCGGGACCTGCAACAACAGTCTTGGCTCATTAAACTGTGACGAGCTGCTGTGGTCTGTGTTACTGAAGTATGTGTTTGCGTCACAGATTATGTCACCATCCGAACTATGAATGAGGTTACTGGGTGGGGCTTATGTCCTCTGATGTCATTCGTGACATTGAACGTGATGTCATTAGATTCTCTCTCTCAGAGGTCAGCACGAGCACAACACTGCAAATAGTCAGTGCATGACTGGTTGACAGTCTTTATGAGGTTTTTATATACTTTTCCATATTACTACAAAATAGAATAGGCCTAGATCTGAGTATTTTACAGGAGCTGTACTCTGCATTTACATCATGAATTTACCAGCAAGCAAATGTTTGCTGTGTAAAGACAGAGTGGGGTAAGTTCATCCTTTTACTCATTGAAGTTAAAGCACCAAATACTCCCCTACACGTACAAGTAGAGTGGCCTTTAGGCCCTAAAGTACTTGAGCCTATTAGTGAAGTAAACTTTTGGTCATTTCTCCATTTGCTCTCTCTTATCTCCTCAGTATAATATAACATGTTAACTTTATATGCATTAGCAGGATGAACCAGGATGACCTGATGACGTCAGGCCAGGCTCAACTCAGCGCAGAATTTGAAAATAGGATTTTTCCTGCGCACAGTAGCCCATAGACATATGTCTTTGGATAAGACTAGTTTTTAGGTCAGACTAAAGTATTGGACATGGTAACGTCTGACATATGAATCAAGTATGTAAATTTAGGGTGAGTTTATTTTTCTTTGCAGGAGAAATAGGCAAATAGTAACAGCAACTTGATATAGGAAACAGATCACCTGACCAGATGTCAGTCTACACATCAGAAACAGTGGCAATAATTAGGCTATATGATTACAATGGTGGAGGAAGTAAGACCAGACAGAGTAGGATATTGTGTTGATCCTGTGGCAGCTCTACTCGGTAAATAGGGAAGATTTAATGGTGGAAATTCAACAAAGTCTATATAGATTATATAGGACTGGCGTAGTTATGCGATGTTGTTGGGTACCTGCTAACATCGGCATTAAAGGGAAATAAGGAGAAGATAAAATAGCTTTAAAAAAGCAACCAAGATGAGAGATGTTATAGATAACCAAAGGCGAAGTTAATGCAATACTCAAAAATGAAGAAATGGCAAAATAGATTGGGCAGGAACACTAGTTGAAGGAAATAGTACAGTGTACAGAAAAGTGTGTAAGCACATGGTGATTAGTTGGAACAGACAGTGCTCACTAGACTAAGACTGGATCATGCATGGTTAAATAAGAAACTGTTCTTCATGGGTAAAAGTGAAACAGATGGCTGATCTGAATGTGGAACAACAGAAAGAGTGGAACATGTTATTTTGGATTGTGGGAAATATAGGGAGGAGAAGGATGAGGCTGGTGGAAGTGAAAAGGGCAGGAAGAAACAACAGGAGAGGGGGTAGGGGACGCACAGAAGGCCCTGGGGGAATATTTGAAGGAGACAGGATTATTTAATATGATTAAGTGAATAGCTTTTTGTTTTGTTTACAATGTAATCTGGGTAGCTTTTCTTACATACTCCGGTACAGTGGGTGGCGGTATACACCACATAGTTGCAACCCGCCATAGAAGTAAAGGAAGAAGAAGAAGAAGACTCAAACAGCACCCGCGCGCTGTTTGTTTTGAACATTAGCCGGTGGTGAAGTTAACTTCTTGCGTCGAAGTGTCCAACACCTAGAAACGTGAAGTATTTTATGGTAAACAGCTGTAGTAAGATACGTTTACTCATTTAGTTACCACTAAAGTTAGCTTCACTGCGGAGCGTTACGTTTAAACGCGCGCAGTTGATGTTAAAGTGTCAGGAAGACGTTAGCCAACAAGCTAACATGAGCTAATGTGGCGACCGCAGCGACACACTGGTAGAGCTGACTGAGTTAATGTAAGGTTACCTGTCCATAATGGAGGATAACGATGAGGATAAGCCGTCCTGTTCTTCTATGGTCACCGGTGTTTCTCCAGCCTCCTTCCTTCACAGGACGTTGGAGCGGTTGTCCTCCGCTCAGTGTGTGACGGTAAACGGTGAGGAGGCTCCGGTCGCTGTCATCGCTCTTCAACGGTACTTATCCGAGCCAACAGAGAGGCAGCAGCTCCACAGCTTCAGCTACGACCTGACTGTGACTGACGGAGTCTGGAGAGCTAAATGCTTCCTTCACCCCAGTTTAAACCACCTGGTGCACACAAACACCCTTAGGACTGGAGCTGACATCAGCATCACGCAGTGCTCTTATGTTTACAACGAGAGGAGACTGGGGCACGGGTACATGTGCATTGAAGGTCTCAGGTGTGGTGCTGAGAGGTCTGCTGTCCTAGCCCGTATGAAGGATGTCAGTTCACTGCCCATGCTGGTCAAGCACGGCATGGAGAGGAGCGTGGTGCTGCAGAGTGATGTTCCCCTTCAGGTGAGCCGTAAACATTACCTGTCTCTGTGGAACAACGACGACCCGCAGGGAGACATCTGGACCTCAGGGTGTCCTTCATCCGACACAGTCCTGGACGGTGAGTTACTCTGATGATCCATCACACACTTATATTTACACCACTGGTGGACTGGCTTGATACGTGGCTCTCCAGCTGCAGGGCTGGACGAAACCAAACATTACACTGTTGACTGATACCTTTAATATTGTGACAACATATGTCCTAGAACATGTTTATGCACAATACAGTGTAGGGAGTTTAATAAGTTGAATGTGATGCATAAGCTGCAACTAACAATTATTGACATTAATGTGTTGATCATTTTTGTATTTATCTCTTGGATAATACAAGTTAAAAGTTTCTCAGAAAGTCACAAAGTCACAAAACTATTTCTATAATGATATAAAAGAGAGAAAGGCAGCAGATCCTCACCTTTGCAAAGGTGAAACTAGACAATGTTGGGCTTTTCTGTTTGATAAATGACTTTAATGATGGGGGATCAGATCGTTGCCAGTTGTCTATACATTTTCATTGTTTCAACACAATATTCAAGCCAGAGACAACATTGTTCCCTTCACTTACCTCCTCAAATCTAATGTGGATGGAAAATAATTCAAACTAATGCAAGTATCAAGTTTTAAGTTATATTTCCAGATAGTACTGTACCTATTAGGGCTGCACAATTAATTGCAATTTTATTGAAACATGTTTATATATTTTTCAATTAAAATAAGAATAATTATGGAGAAAAATTAAGATTATATCATATTGCAATATCAGTCAAAAATAATCTGTTAGATATTTTCTGAACATGGTTCAACCCTACTAACAATGCTAGATACTACATGAAATATTTCAACATCAGAAAACCAATGTATTAATATACATGTATACATTCTAGAGATGCACCGATCCAGTCTGATACCGATACCTGGGCTAAGCCTTTCGGAGATTCCCGATACCAAGACTACTGTTGACTGAATGAACCGTAACCCAAGCATCAGGCTTGACAAAAGCATTTAGCCTCGTTAAAACAAGGTAACAAATTAACACAGATATAAATGTACCTAATATGATTTATTAACAAATAACAAAGTGTACATTAGCAGCAAAATTAAATAAATAACACTTCCATGTAAAGTGCACCACAAACAGATATTTTAAAATGTAATATAAAACCCTTACCGGTGTTGCAAACATAGAATTGAAGTCACTAGATCGATGTAACTGTATTTCTGTTTGTGATATTAATCAAAAAGAAATGATATCAGAGTGGATATATTGGATTGGTGCATCTCTAATATTTTCCACATAGACTAGTTGCATATTTAACTGCCGAAACTGTATATGGGTCTAGAAACACAGTTGTTGACTTTAATATATGTGTTACAAAGTTTTATTTTGCATGATGTTTGGTCACTAAAGAGAGAGAAAAGAAAATCCTGAAGTGTCGTCTACAATGTCTTCTTCTCAACAGTGTCCAAGATTACTCTTCTTTGTAGTCTGGAGTCATGCTTTAGAAAGACGTGGGCATCTCTCCCTCTCCTAGTGAAGATAATACACAAATCCAGATTACGCTATTATGGAAAGTTTGGGCTCAAGATTGATTATCCCTTCCAGGTGAGTTTGAACTTGGAGCCTCAGTAACACGATGTGCACAGAATGTAACATTATTGTTGTTATGACAGAGGTAGTCTTCTTGTTTTTCACCCCATGCTTTGTCAAATTTCAGGCATACTTTGAAGTTGCTGACCAGAGTGGGACAATGTCCCTCGTTCTGTGGAATGAACTTTGTCCAGAGTTTTACCAGAGACTGAATGTAGGCACCGTGTTGTACATCCAAAATTACTCCTTGAAGCAGAGTTATTCAAACCGGTCACACCCGCAAATGGACCATTACAGACTGAAGAGCTTTAACTCTGTAGGTGTGTGCAGATTTATTTTTTGGTAGCTTGAAAGTGATGGTGAACCACACTGTACTCTTAGCTTAAATGTAATATCTTAATATGTATTTTTCCAAGAAATCTGCCTGAACCCTCGCAACCCTACTTCAATCATCACCGTGGTCTCACCAAAGAGCGCGCTGCCTCAGTGGGCACTGCCTGAGGTTTCCTACCAGTTCACCACCAGGTAATCAATTGGTATCCATCAATCTAAAGGTGATCAGTTGTGTGTCTTTATCTAATAGCCTGCGAATATTCTCATTTGTCCAGGTCTTAATCTAATACTTTGGGTTGTGTGTTTTCAGTTTATATAAATACCAAAGACCTTCTAGCTGAGTTTAAAAATATATAATTTACTTTATGTTATGTTTGTATTTTACAGCTCAGAGTTGGAAAAATTATCCAACAATTCAGCATGTGATGTCATTGGTTTGGTGATGTTTGTTGGTCGTGTTGAAAGGGTCAAGAGTAAAGAGAACAAGGGTAAGAAATGTTCACATTTGAATCTTTAGAGTAAGAAATATTTTTTTAAAGCTGAAGTACAGCTGCTTAAATTCATTTTTAAACTTAAGTTATCGGCGAGTGAACATGTTCATCTTTTTAGGTCCAGAAAAATACTGGACGTATCGCTGGATCCACGCGGTGGATGGAACATCTGACCGTCCTTTTATCATGGAGGTTTTTTCTTCTTCCCAACCCGAAGTCTTCAGTCTTATTTGCCCAAGTAAGTCAACTGTGTCGGCTCCTGTCTGCTGGCATTTTCACTCCGATTGTTTTAAGGATGCACGATACATATCGCTGTTAATAAATTATCGGCCGATAATGGGGAAATGTATTATTCCAATAATACAAAGCCAAATTGTGTTCATTGACTTAAAGTGTAATTCTGGCGCAAAAAAATCCCATGGGCTTTTTCTGCACTTATATACATTAAATAAGCCAGGGAGACATTTTTTTAGTGTAACAATTATTAACGGAGAAATCCTGGAGAGTTGCTAACAGCCGGACGTGGCTAACACTGATTAGCTCGGAGCGGTACAGTGATGGCATTGAAACGGCTTTTTTTAACCACTAATACTGCTCAAAATAACACCAAACCTCTGCAGTAGCATGAAAGATCCACTACACATAAAACGAAGCAATGGGCTCCTTCCTTTTGGATTGCATTTGGTATTCGACTTGAATGGACTTTACTATGAGAGGAGCTGGTACTGGGGCCAGTTGGTAAATCTTTAAATAAACTTTGGGTTCACTAACTACCTTGTTTGTGCTTTTATGTGTAGTGACTCTTTCATGCTACTGTAGAGGTTTGGGGTTATTTTGAGCAGTATTAGTGGTTAAAAAAAACGTTTTAATGCCTTCACCTAGTGCTCTGAGCTAATCAGTGTTAGCCACGTCCGACTGTTAGTGACTTTCCCAGATTTTTCTGCAAACAGTTGTTACACAAAAAACTGTCTCGATGGCTGATTTGATGTATGTTAGTGCTGAAAAAGACCATGGGATGATGTTTGCGCTGGAATGACACTTTAACAAGTGCAGCATCTCCACACTCTGATACAGTAGGTGGCAGTATTCACCTTCAAAGTCGCTTTGTGATCTGCCAATAAACACATAGTGAGTGTATTCACATGTCTGATTAGACAGACTATGTCAAAACATTTCATTTGAATTCTTGGACAGAATGCTCTATAAAATCCTATCTATAATAAATGTGTTTGTGAAGTATTTTGGTGTGCTCTACTAGGAAATATAAATGAACATTTAAAGAGTCAGAACTGTTCTTTCTGCTGTTAGATTTGGTCACAGCTGTGGAATATTGAAACCTCCATCTTTGCTCACTGCGTCTTAGCCTTTCTTACTTTTAGGTGTGCATAAACTACACTTCCTTTTAAAATACAATAATGTGAAATTATCATTTGTCTTTTCAGAATTGGCCATGAGAAGCAGGTCATTATTTGTATCGCTGAAAAAAAACAACATATTCATCCCTAGCCTGTTAAATATATCCTCATCTCCTCCACAGTGACCTACGTGGTGTGCACTCAGATGAGAGTTTGTCAAGTGGAAGGCTCGTTGCCCTACCTCACAAGCAGCTTTGAGACAGAGACGTTCATCACAGGTTTGCACAGCTGTCACAATGATGACCTGATAGTGTAAATATACGTGGTGCACTGGCAGCATTATTCACTATATTATGTCTCCACAACAGGCTACCACAAAGGTCAGCCATATGTGCGTGACCCCACAGTGAAGAGCTTCATCCAGTGGACCAAAACTCTGGAGGACAACGTTGTCCTCCAGAAGACGGCTGTTGGGGGTCATTATTGCTACCCTCGTCCCCCACAGACATTTACTCAGTCAATTGCAGATGCCTCAGGTGAGGAAAAACAGGCAGTGGTTTTATTAAAAAAGATGTTCACATGCCTTGGGTTCTTTGGTATCTTAGTGTACTACAGTTTTATCTCACATACACAATCATGCAAAGATTGGCATCAGAAAAGAAGTCCATCTTTCATTTTCATAATTCCAGAGCAGGAAATGATACTAAACCACAATGAGATTCATCCAGATCTCTTCTGGGTTACAGGAATACAAAAAAAACAAAAATCTGGGGCAGCATTTTTCTGTATCCCACAGACTTGCTGCTTTAAAAACCTTTCTGCTCCATCTTCAGCTCAAGCTCCTCTGGTTGCTGCGGCTGACTTGAAGAAGGAGTTAGAGACTCTGCAATATAGGGAACATAAAACAGTTGCATTTCAAGGACAGATCACAGCAGTGCGGTACATGAAAAACCCAAAGAACACAGAAGAGAAAGAGGTAATAGAGATTATTTCCAAGCATCTTTCCAAGAGCAGTGATCAGTAAAAGTGTAAAATAAGTAAAATGATTGTGTGCAGGTGCCAGATGTTTCTCCTAATGCGTGTAAACATCCTGTACCAGACGCACACAATCATCCCTCAACAGCTGAGCAGACTTTGGCGGCCAGTCCAACACCTGCCCCTGCTGAGAAAATCTCAGCAAGGGGAAGGAAAAGGGGATTTAAAACGAGGTATGACATGACTCCTGACTAACAGCTGTGATTGTGAATCAACAATTGTGTAGTAGGAGCACATATCTACGAGAGCTTTAATTCCTCAATGAAATGTTGAATTACATGTTTTCCAGAAAAGCCACGCTGTCCTCTTTGAATCGTGGCAGCGTATCAGCAAAAAGGTACTCAAGATCCAGCTGGCAGTATTCATCAGTACTCCACTTCAATCATTCTGAGCCCATTTGTTTCTGTTCCTGCAGGAGACATAAAGATGCAGAGGAAGAAGAAGAGATTGACTCTGGATCTACAGAGGCTCAGGATGTGGAAAGCTCCCGACTACTGCCAAATCAAGGTGTGTCACTGCAGCTACAGCTTCACTGTGGTGTACCTTCTGCGTTCTGATACACTGTCACACTGATGCGTTTGTTTCCTCCAGACCCTGATGTTATGTCTTGGGAAAGCAGCAGTTGGCTGAAGCAGCAACAAGAAGTGTCTGAACATCTGTGTCAAGGCGGTCTGTACGAGGACAGCTTGTCTCGAAGGTTCACATTGGACGAAAAGAACGTCCTCCTGCAGCGATGTAACCTTCAGCCAACACGGTGGACACCAGAGCAAAGCGCTGACATCATCCCTCCTGTGGTTTGTCCAGGCTACTACCAAGTAACAATTTTAGGTAAAGTTTAATTGTTAAAATGACTTTGATATGTGATGCACAAGAAGTTGTTTTCAGTATTTCAGCCTCTGTTCCCGGCCTGTGGGCACTGACAACATCCTCATGTTCACGACAGAATAGCGTCTGCATTATTCAGAGGATGAAGGCCTTGGTTCTGTTCTTTTATGAATAGCTCTCTCGTGGACAAAAAGTGCTGTCTAATTCATTTAGTCCTGAATAAGTGTGGACCTAGCAAAGTGACCTTTCTTTTTTTACATTTACGTCATCAATGAGTCACTTTGAGGTCAAGACCAACTGTCGGCAGAAGCCAAGTTACACAGTCAGAGGAGGTCTGAGTCACATTTAGAAATATTATGGCCGACCTGCTTTATTCAGATTTGATCCTGTCATCTATTACATTTTCAGAGTTGTGTAGTTAAACATGGCGTTGTCTTCAAACAGCAGCTTTTAAATTCACCTTTGTCCGTTACCTTTTGAATGAATGCTTAAGAGCCTTCCTGCGGTTAGGGCTGAAAACCAACATCTTAAAATAACCTTTAAAAAGCACGTTGACTAGTGTTATGTTGTGTATGTTTTATGTTTGCCAATCTTTGTGTTATCTCTGTCAGGCATAAACAAGCAGATCGCTGTCGATGCTGCATATCTTCCTGTCGTAAGCTCAGATGACCCCAGGGCTGTCGGCCTTCCTCAGGATCCCCACGGCAATACAATGCTGTCCTGCCTTTCGTCAGGTTTTCTCTTCCCGCTCAGTGACGCTGCCAGCCACAACAAATCTACACATCCTCAGCCAGGTAGCCACCACCTACCAGAGAGGGCCAAAACCCAAACACACCTGACATAGCATCATAGTTAAGGTCTTTGCACATTGATTTGAGACCTTGCACACTGAGTCAGATGGATGGAAATGGTAAATGGACTTGTACTTATATATATACCTTTCTAATCTTCTGACTACTCAAGGCGCTTTGACAGTGTTTGTCACATTCGTCCATTCACACAAACATTCACACTGATGGCAGTGGTCATCTACGTACCATCTAATCTAACCATTCCCACCACATTTACACACCCATGCACAGCACAGGGAGCAATTCAGGGTTCAGCGTCTTGCCCAAGGACACTTCGACATGTGGACCGGGGGAGTTGGGGATCAAACTGCCGATCTCTCGAATAGAGGCTCTTTCACTGAGCCACAGATGCATTTCTGCATTCTCTCTTTTGCAAATTTTTACAATCTGCTACAAAGGGCTGTAGCTCTTTCTTTTTCATTTCCTTTCCACTGGAGGTACCCGGCCGTCTGCTCATGTTTGGCATCGGTTGGCTGAGCAGTCCTCCCTCATACACACTCTCTCTCTCTCTCTCTCTGTGTGCTGTCCTCATCCTCTGTTTCATCCCCCTTTTCGTCATCTATTGTGCATCTCTTTGAGGTAAAGTGCTCTGTGCTGGGAGATGAAGTGAATCACTTTATCAGATGGTTTGGATGATGTTTGCATGTGTGTCGGCCACTAGAGGTCAAACTTGATGGATCTGACAAACGCAGAAAATTGAATTTGTTCCGAAACCTTTAATGAAGATGAAAGTTTTGGAGTCGGTGTGTAAATGTGATTATCGTTATATTAACAAAACCTTTTATTTTTAAATGTGTAACCATTTTGGATGAAAAGTACAGACTTGGCGTTCAATGGCCTTAATGTGACCGATATAATGTTTGTCTTGCAGAGGAGGTCTTGGTGAGCGCCCGTGAGCTGCAGGACACGCATGTCGTGTGCATCCTGGACCTCTGCCATCTGGGTGGAGACAAGGTGGAGGTCCTGATCAACAAGGTGTACAGAGTGACAGAGATTTCTCTCGACTAGGAGGTACAGAAGAGCAAGCGTTAAGCTCTGTGAGAATATTTTGTAATTATTATCGGCACACACATTCCATCAATCATGTCAGTTATTTTAGATAGAAAGAGCAATTTTTTTAAACCAAACATAATTGGTTACCTGTAAAATGTACAGTTAAGTCACATAAGTTGTAATGCTTTTGAAAAAACAAATGTTAATGTCAGTGAATGAAATAGTGAAATACATAAAATCTCATATTCTCAGATTTAAACTGTGTGCTTATTGTGAGTGACGGATGATGCTTAGGCTACAAATAAGGTGTCGGCTTACAACACACTGCAAGTTTGAACTTTTTAGCTGTGCTGTTGAGAAGCGACTGATAATTTGAAACAAATCACAGCAGTGTGACAGTGGTTCATACGGGCTCCGCTCTGCTGTGTGAGTGAAGTCCATTTTCTCCGCGTCTTCTTCATAGATTAGAACTAAACCGGAAGTGTGATGTGAAAACACAGCGTTTTACATGAAGAACACAGTTAAAAACAGTTGTGTACATGAATCATTTTGACAGTTTGCTCAGAATAACAATACATATGTTTAAAAATATTTATTTTCAAATATTTCACAATATCCAGGTTGATTTTTATAAATAATTCAATATAGCGTAATTAATATCAAGATATTTTTAGAATGTAAACTTAATTTGTTAATTTCTTTTAAAACAATATTAACGATATTTTAAAGCTTATTTTGATGGTAAATACAGAAAGAAAACAAGCCATACAAGTGACTGTGCAACACCAACTTGAAACTCAAAAAAGCCTCACCTCCTCTGATAAGACACTTCATTATCTGTTACAAAATTACTTTAATCTTTAAATCATGTAACATACATATGTAATCTATTAGACATATAAAATAAACTATATATATATATATATATATATATAGTCTAAACTTTTTTTTTTACATTCTATTATACAATATATTCAATGTTTGTTTCTGCACTGAAACTGCAGAAGAGTCTGCACCAGGTGTGTTTTGTTCATGTCCTGGCAACACTTACACAGAAAGCATTGATCTGACTGCCCACGCTTACATTTAAGGTGCCAGTCACTATTTTACAAATGAGAAAAGTACAAGTGTAATGTGATTAAAAGCACATGCTTTTAAAAAACAATGACACTCAATGAAAACCCCATGAAGAAAAGCTCTCAAAGTAAAAAAAAAAGAAAAAGAAAAAAGGTACAACAACTACAATTGAAGAGACTACGAAGAAAAACAGTACCAACAAAGCAGATGGATTATTTACAATCATTTCTGCGAAACGATGCACACCTTAAAATAATCTTGCATTCAAACGTGGCAGAGACTGGATGAGTTGTCCAAAGTAAAATAATTTAGGGCTTAACCCATATCTGGAGCGCCAACTATCTCAACATGATTCACTCACAGTTGAGTTTAATGAGCAGAATTTCCCTCAACCACCTTTGCAAGGCAAAGAACAGCAGGATTGCGGTTATTTTGTAGACAAACGTGGACTTAATCTCTGAATGATGCGCTTGGAGGGGAAATGTCACTACGATTGACTGAAAGGTTCAAAATGATGGATTTTCCAAAAAAATGTCCGTAGCTTTCTTTTACTGCAATGAAAGAAAGTGAAAATATAGTCATGTATGGCACCTGTGAGTTGCTGGCTGAGCTGAACTTATTTGCTCAATCACTTTAGTGTTTCTGTACCCAATGTGGATGTACAGGAATACATGAAGGGAGATTGAGACTTCCTTCAGCCGGCTAAACAATGATTTAAATGATGATGTACAATTGCACTTTTTCTTAAAAGCTTAACAACTGAAGCCCATCAAAGTGGGAAAAAGACTTTTCACAGGTAATCATAAGTCCGTTTGGCTGAACTATCCTGTTAAGACGACGCAGCTGGACAGCTGTTCCTGCACCCTGTCTGGAACTTCATGACCATCTTGATGATCACGGTGAACATAGGACCCTTTGCACCAGAGTTTCTGTGTTTGTTGTTATAACATGTTTTGGGGGAAACTACCACTCTGCACCACATTTCCACTAGACAGTGATACCTTTAAAAAAAAAAAAAGATACTGCTGATAAACGGTTGGAGGAATGTCAGGACATTTGCATTAAAAAAATACTTCCATAATTTACATGGTACAATGGCTTATTATACACCTCTATATACATCGTACATCTGTTGTGAAACATTTAAAACAGTATAAATTAACATTCTTCTTTTTTAACTTGACATTGCACATAGGAGAGTGTAAATCGGCACTGAACATACATGTTGAGAGTGTTCTGTCAGTCGAGTCTTGTCGTCCGCTATGAACAGCACCGGTCTTAAGAAGGGATTATGATGCAGCTGAGACCAAACTGTCAAACTCAGTATGAAGGACTGCTGTTTATTAAAGTGTAGCACAAGTTCCACGGTGAGACTTTCAGGAAACACTGAGTCACGAGAAACTGTGTTTTTCCTGCGGAGCTGGAAACAACTGCGTAATCCAGGACCAAAATTAAACATTTTTGAATTCAAATGTTGCAGTCAGACTCTGGCACAGGTAGTTTCTCTACAGTATACTGTTACACGTTGTGTGATTGTCATCAACTAAAGAAAGGTTCATGCGTGTCCTTTAGTGCGGTGTCTTTCTGGACGTTATTCAAATGCTAAAGCGGCTTCACCAGTGCACTCTGAACTGCTTTGATCACAGTGCTGGGATCTGACAGTTATTTTCCGTTTACTTTTATATCCAAAATGACAGTCGGAGATTGCAGAGTGCAGCTACAGGAGCTGATTAGCAGCTGAACATATCACAGCAAGATTTCCTTCACCACAGAACCTCTGAAAATATGACGGACAGAAGATTGTCATTCAAAAAGCACAGTATGAAAAGAAGTATGAGAACAAGATTATAACATCTTGAAATAGTCAATGTAACAATAATGTGAAAGGTGTTTTTGTCATCACTGCAGCTGTATGATATTCTGCACAATCATGCATTGGAGGTTTCTATATTTTCAGGGCAAATTAAATCTGCTAGCAGTATGTTAGTTTTTCGATGAGATCACATTCGCAGTAAATGAGCTCATTTGGTCACGTTTAGAGCGTACATTTAGTGACTTCTCAAATGGTCAAATAAACCAAACGGGATGAACGTGCACAATGAACTTTTCACAACTGTTCCGGTAGCAGGCAGAAATTCTCCCAAATCATTTCTCATTGTTTCCAAGATACTTAAATCACAGGGCTTCATCTTCTTCAGCACTCAGTTGTACTGTGTTACGGAAAACTGTCGTGAGCCACAGGCTGTTCTTGCATCAAACCATTAACCCGGGCTGAGACATTAGACATTAAGACCAGCGTTGACCTTTCACTGTCAAATCAATAAGGACTTCTGTGTATAAAACTAGTTTCTTAATCCCATATATTTTTCAAATGATATATACGGTGTGTGTGTGTATATATATGCGTGTGTGTAATAAATAAACACAAAGTGGTTTAGGGATTCAGTAAATAATTAAATGCATCTTAGCTACTCCCATTACAGAAAGTGTTCAAAAAGAGTTTTTGGACTTACTGAAGTCGAGGTTGCGAAAAGCATCCAATGTATATTTGTAATAGGTTCGTTACAAATCTAGATGTGTTTGTTTAAATCTGATGTGGAAAAAAAAATAAATTGTGACCTATGAAAATAGAACTTTGTATTCCAAATGGACCTGAGCTGGATTTTTAAAACCGTAATCAGACACAACCATCAAACCGCACCATGGACCAACCATAGTTAAAGGCACAAATTTCCCTCCCTCTGGTAGCTTGTCTAAGGTCTCGGGCTGCAGAGCTCATCACAAGCACCTGGAAATCAGGACTACGGAGCTTTGTTGTCCTTCTCATTGAGAAGTGGTGGGACAGCTGTAGCAACCCGTTTTAAGTCCCAGATTGAGGCTTTAAAAATTCCGGATAGACCTTTATAATAATTGGAGAATATTCCCCCCCTGGCATCACAGTGTACTGAACTGTGTTACATCAGAATTCTTAGCCAACCTGCTTTTATATACGACGGTTATCTCACTGCTGCATGTTTCACTATGAAGCCCCTCTCTGGTGACTTGCCATGAACACACATTCAAGCGAGTTGTTGTTTAGGGGAGCGACGTCTAATGTCTTCCAACTGAACTACACACTGATGTCTAGTTCCCATGTACGCAATCCCTTTATGAGATGAACTAACAATCTGAACCAGGGGTGATGCATGTCACTGGGGAGCAGCAGTAGGTTGCTAAGCTGTTATTTGTGAGGAAAATAGAATATTAATCCATCGGCAAAAATAAATATTTCTACTTTTAGGTAGAGGGTGCAAACAGACACACAAGGAAAACCCAGGTGTCTTCTTGAGAGCTTTGATAATCCACTTGTTCCAGCAGTTTCACCGATCGATGGCCGAATGTGACGTGGGCCGGCGATGATGACCCAGCACCTCAGACTCTCCTCGGATCCTGCAGGTGACGTCAGGCCAGTGCAGCTTCCGCTTGTGGTTTCCGCTCCAGTGACGTACAGACCGGCTTCTTCTGAACGAATCAACAGTACGGTCACTAGAAGCATTTTTTCCACTTTCAGGCATTTACGCCCCAGAACTTGACGTCAGCTTAGACTTCTGAATGCCACAACGTGCTGCCGCCAACATGGAGCCAACACAGAGGGAGGTCTCAGCGCTTCAAAGTGGTCCACAGCGCTACCGAGTCAACAAATTTCGGAAGTCTGAAACACTGCCAGTCTGGTTTTGGGAATGTTGGTATTGCCTTTGTTGCTGTTGCGCCTGTTGCTGTTGCGCTTGCGGCAGTTGCTGCGTTTGCTGCTGCTGCTGCTGCTGCTGGATGTATCCCACAGTGCTTTGCTGGGGGACATTAGTGGTGTGTAAGAATGTTGGAGTAGATCCACCGTGTACCAGTCCTTGAGCCATCTGTGGACACAAAAGAGAATATGAATCTTTTTTGAACTGTTGCCAATCTAATCCTTGACTGATGTGCATAACAAACATTGTATACACGGGTGCCATCTGTGAATAATGAGATCTACTGTGCAGTACTTGAAGAGGCAGGTTGATTACAGCCATTACTTCCTGGCGAATTCTGCCATTCTTATCCCGTGAGAGATAAAAAAAGAGAGAGAAGATATAAAAAAATCTGTGCACTTGAGACGCATTTGTCGCAATACCCATAAGGAGGGGCCACAAAGCGAATACAATGTATAAACCCTAAAGCCCTCTTACAGGAGGGCTTGCTAAGATCAGTTAGATCAACTATCATTGGTCAACGTTGAGGATAACACATGCCTATGTTTGGCAAGTTTGTGAATTTACTGTTTATCAGACCACCTGCTGCTTCTACCACCGGTGCCACGGTGACAAACAAACTAACAGAAAATGAGCTGAAAAAGTTAGTCACCCCTCCCCTGTGTG
Source organism: Echiichthys vipera (assembly GCF_963691815.1). Taxonomy (NCBI): domain Eukaryota; kingdom Metazoa; phylum Chordata; class Actinopteri; order Perciformes; family Trachinidae; genus Echiichthys; species Echiichthys vipera. Next base: position 18,645,027 of record NC_139839.1, on the reverse strand, counting down.
GACCTTTACCTTTTACTCATTTAGCTTTCAGAACAGCACTCGGTCCACAGTAAACGCACCGGGCACCGGCCTCACATTACCGCACATCACGTCTAGCAAACTTGTCTGTTTTAACGGAATATTCTCAGGTCTTACTCCACCGAAAACACTGAATCGTTAACGAGCCGGTTTGTAAGCTCGGCTACAGACAACGTTACTTCACCTGTTCAACTGACTTTATCAGTTTAAGTAACAGACACTAAACTGTCTGGTGGCTATTACTGACACTTAAACCAACCGCGGACAGTTGATGTGGCAGAGCGCTGCTGCAGGATGAATACAAGGGAAACACCAAACATAGACGGAATAGCGAAAAAAAAAATCATAAGAGGTGTTGCATGATTAAATATCGCTCTGTTATCGTGGACACGTGAGGAACATTATCGTGGTTAACCAAAATCGCGTTGAAAAATAAACTCGTCATATCGACCATACCTAGTGTTTTCCTTGCTGACTGTACAAAAAGATTTGTAATGATTTCAATCTTAAAATGTTAAATAGAACAATAGATTTTTTCCAGTGCCTAAACCACACATCAGCAGTGGAATAACCAAAATGATGACAAACAAACAGAGCATCCTGTTTACTGAGCTCTCCAGGAGCAACTAAACCAACAGCTATTACCACAGCCACAGGCAGCAGCGACCCCCTAATCATTTCCTTTCAACCATTAGTAGAACAGGCTGGGTTGTGCTAAAGAAGCAATCACTTTTAGGTTAACTATGTGACATTTCACTTTACCGTAGTTCTGAATTAATGCACAATAAAGTGAAGGCAACTGTTTTGACATTAATTCTTCTATCTACTAGAAAGCAAAGCCTTGATACAGAGGCGTGTTTGTTGTCCTCGGCACACAATTGAAATGTTTCTGATGTTACTATTCAATTTGTTTTGAACACCCTAAAACATGAGCCATCCAACCCAAATCATTTGTGTACAATCCCTTATGGCTCTATAACTTAAACCATATTTTACTAAATTTAAAGTGATCACTTCGGCGTGACTGGAAATAAACTACTATGTATGAGAAAATCATGTAACTAACCTAATAAATTTGAGATTACATCACAGCTGTGCTACAAAGCCAAGGTTTTAAAATGATTGAAAATAATCTCCAACAGCCTGAGAGAATTACACAGTAGCTTGTTGCTGTGGTAACTAGGGGTTCAGATGCAGTGAAATGCCTAAAATGATTATAAATGAGTAAGCATGTAGGCGTGGCTAACTACATTGAGCAGCATTATGCAACACGCCACCACATGTTACTTGCTGTTGAGTTGTAAGTAGTCGTAGTTTACAATAATGTGACCGCGGCGCCTGCTGCGTCGCTGCTCAGCACATGGGCGTCCTACCTGAAAGAACTGCTGGGGCTGCTGTAGCTGCAGAGAGTGCTGAGAAGCCTGAGGCTGAGTGTGGTAGGCTGTTTGGGACTGGTTTGTGATGAAACTGTTGTGGGGGATCACTATGGGAGATGTGAAGACCGGGGAGGGCACGAGGACGGCGTTGCAGTTGACCTGTTGCATGGAGAACGAAGGGCCGAGGATCTGCTGATCCAAGGTGTATCTGTTTGAAGGGCACAAGGCAGAAATTAGGCACGATACAAAATAAGCAAACTTACAGGTGTGTGTGTGTGCGTGTGTGTGTGTAAATTATGCTCACATGGTTTGGGAGATGCCCATGTTGCACTGGGAAGGCTGCGAGGTGACATTTGTAGTGGGAACCAGCGTCTGCATTGGCTGGTTGAGGAGCATGCTGCAGGAAATAATATTTGTTAGTGCAAAAACTATCTTTTTCTTTTTCTTCTATATTTCTCGTTCTTCTCTTTGTTACTGTTTTGCTTTGATGTGTTTTAACCAACGAGCCAAATATCAGACATCGACTGATTCAAACAGATTTTTTTCTTTGTTTATGATTAATAATTATAAAAAATAAGAGGGGGTAGGACCAGAAAAGTTTTTAACTTCTTATGATCCCATTTGAACATGAACTATATTATTTGAGTCATGTATTTGTTGCTTAGGATTCTTGTTTTTCTTTTTTTGCTTGACTTTTTACTGCTCATATGCTTTTATTATTTTTTAAACGTGGTCAATAAAGATTAATAACTCGCATTGCGGCTGTGTGGGACCGTAAAAACAGTTTACAGCCTGGTAACAAAAAACGATTTTGCTCTGTATAACTCATTTCCCTGTTGCTGACATCTATACAGGGGTTTTAATCATATTGAAGCTACAGTTGATAACTTTTATAAAAATATGTTTTTGTCAAATTTGCTCAAACTGTCACTATATCCTGGCTAAAGTACATGAGACGGCTAATCTGTGGAAAAAAGACGTTCCTCTGCCTCCTAATGTGTTTGGTTTTGGCGTGACTGTTTTCAACATGGCTGCTGGGCCACAAACTGAAACAGTAACTAAAGTATGTTTTTTGAAGACATTTGAGATGATAAAAAGGCAACTGTTACAGTAACAGAAGAGTGAGTCATATTTGTTTGATCAGAGTTCTAGAGCAGTCAGTGACACTGCTCAGCTCTGATTGGTTGTTTTTTTTCCGGCTCTGTGATATCTCGCAAAAGCCTTTAGATCACTGGGAGGAGGCCGAGAAACATGATTTTTTTTTTTTTACAGATCATCTGTCCCCTGTATTGTATGACAAAAAAATGTTTTATAAGTTACCAAATGCAGCTTTAAGGCTTAATGTTATGTATAATTAAGGGAATGGTCACTTTGAGCTACAGGTGGGTGCCATCATTGGTGTCTAGCATCGTGTGTAGGCTTCATTCGTCCCGCCTCCAGGCCCCATCTTTTTGCTCATTTTTGATTAGCCGGGAGTTAGGCGGCGCCACACACTGCAAAAATGGCCAGAGCAGCCCACTCTAGGCTCTTCAGACACCTATGACCCCCGTCCATATTCTTTACGGTCTGTGTGTGTGAAACAAATCGTCTCACCGTAGTTGTCCATCTTGGTTGAACTCGCTTTCTGTGTGTCTTTGGTTTGCATCCTGCAGAGACCTCGTGTTGGTCTGAGAGAACATCATGGGGTTGCTGTAGAAGGGCATCGTCACACTTGTGTTCGTCTGCACGGGCACGCTAACCGACTGGGCCTGCCCGCTCCGCGCAATCCTCTGCTGGACCTAAGATGGAACGAAGGAAGAGCACACAGCATGTAAAAACTATAGAATGCTACCACCTGTTAATGTGACGTTTATATCTTTCAATAACAGACTGGTATTAACCACTGAGCCCATAACCTGCCTCATGTTGTGGCGTGAGCACCCAAAGCTACGAGTCCTTCGTACTAAATACTGAAGCTGATTTGATTAAATGTTATCCTCTTAACATTAGGGAATATCTTTCCCAACAGCTGTTTTCTGACTAGTTTCAGATATGGATTTTTCACTTGTGCAGCTCTGTACCTGGGTTGAGGGTGAGCTGTTCTCTCTCAGGAGTGAGTGAGGGGTTGAACTGTGGGACCCGCAGGACGGTGGTTTAGGGTGGCCTGAGAGCTGCCTGATCTGGCTCTGCTGGGCCGACCTGCCCAAGCCCTGCTGTTGCTGCGGCGGCTGCTGCTGCTGCTGCTGCTGCTGCTGCTGCTGCTGCTGGGCCTGGCCAAAGTCATTGTGGACAGGCGGCTGTAACAACATCTTACACACACATAAACAGAAAATATTAATCTATCCTTTATTTGCTTTAAACAACTTTTAATTTGGATTGGAGGTTTGCTTCCACAGCCATTTTTACTACAAAATTCCTGTTTGTTTTTTAAAAGGACAAACTGCAGCAAAACTTTTCTCAAACGCAACTCTACATATCTTATTATATTCAGTGTTTATTCTGTTTCACAATTGCAGCTGTATGTCTGTAATGCTTTAGATTTACTCATATTTAGGTGAGGTAACGTTGGCTAATAAAAGGGGACGGACAGTGAGTTAAGGTTTAATTCTGACACGTTAACTGTTAATCTGTTGCATGAAAATGTGTTTGTGTTTAGAATCACAGCTTGTCTTATGTGGCCTTCACACCCAGCAGGCAATGACATCTGACAACCTGTCTTTATTATGCAAACACTCACAGAGTCTCATTGTGGATGTTACGGGGGACATGCAGCGGTTAGAGGACTTGTGGCTGAACTGGTTTGTGTTGGCCTGTTGGTGGGGTCCTTCCACCAAATGAGAGCTTACAATATGATGTTGACTTTCCCTAACAGCTGAACTGCCTCGCAATTTTTTTCAAGCCTGCAGCTATCTATTTTTTCCTTCCATCTTTGCGGGAGTGTTACCTGGAGATTAGCAAGGTGAAGCTTCTCCTTAATGTCGTGCAGCTCCTGCTGCTGCGTCTTAATGTCAGCTTGCAGAATGCGCGTCCTCTCCTCCAGCTGCTCCTTCAGCTGGTTCATTACACAGAACTGAGGCTGCTGCAGCTGATACATGGGCGACAGCTGCTGCTGTTGCTGCGTTTGCTGCTGCTGCGTTTGCTGATGCTGCTGCGTTTGCTGCAATGATATGATAAAAACGCAGTTTGGAACAGACAGGAAAAAGAGGTTTTCTTTTGGACTTTAACTTCTTTTTTGTCTTTTCTTTAGTAAAATATAGCATATGAGGAGATATTGAGTTAGTATGAGTCATATACTGTAATTGCTTATTGTTGTGATCTTCCCACTTTTGTGGGTGGAAATTGGTTTTACAAGTCACAAAAATAACAAAGGTGAGTGATTTCTTACAAAAATACAAGCGGTGTGTGGAAAGCTACACATTTCAGATATAATCTTCTTTTTGTCTAATTTTTTATAACACAATCTGGAGGCACCAGCAACAGATTAAACAAACACATACAACTGTCATAACAATAAGATATTGTACACAAACAAGAGGAGAGGAAGGCAACAGGCAGGAGAAGAAGTCTAAACACTAACCATTGCGGAGTGCTTGCTGCAGGTAGGAGAGAGGGGGAGGCTGACTTGGGGAACGAGGTCAAAGGAATTTTGTCTTTGTGCCAAATTCTACAGGGAAAATGCCAAAGTTTAGCACATTCGTCATATTTTGTGCCATTGTTTCCCACTGTCGATGTTATCTCCAAAGACAGACAGAGACACGTAAACGTTGTAAACTGACCTTTGAACTTCTAGGTTGGAGTCTGGCAGACGTCTTCTCTGTCCCAATGGAAGCAGACTGCCATGACGGTGTGCAGGCCTCTGTGTAGGAGTTAGCTGCTGCAGAAGAGACAGGACACCTCTAAACACTTAGAAAAAAGTAGACTGAGGATATGCTCAGTCAGATCATTATTTCTCTCTGTTAAATAAAAGCTGATAAATGCAAAAAGGCGTCATTATATTCAATCCTCTCCATTCACGGTATTCACAGTATGTCAAGATGCACATACAGTATTTATCACGAAGTATGAGGTAAAACCAGATAATCAAATGCGATTTTAATTGACATTAGTGTAATAATAGTACCGCAGTGAACAGCTTAGAAATTCCTGAAGACAAAAACCATCTACTTGGTATTTTTCTGACGGATGCAGTTTTATGAATATTCCTTTGAAAACAGTGAATGTGTGTATACGTGGGAAGACAGCAGCAGTAATGAGTCTTCCACTGCCGCTGTGTATTGTTCATAAACATGCAGATTGAAGTAAAGTTTTTTTAGTATTAGATGGTGGGTGGAAGAGCAGCTAGAGTCAGAGAGACTGGAGGCTCAAATAAACAGGCAACGCAAAAAGTAAGCCATGGAAACATTTCATCATAGACGCATCGTCACCCACGTAGATTAAGGTAGGTGTTTTATTGACTTCTTTTCTGCTTAGTTAGAGAAGTTTTTTACCTCCAATCACAAAGTCTTCTCACATCAACTGTAGGATTTGACAGGTTTTCTCTGTTTGAATTAGTTTATTCTAACTGCAAAAATTGATGATCTACCATCTCCATTTTTTGGAGCTAAGGAAACTGGGTTGATGCTGCGCTGAATAACGGCAGGAGTCACATCATTTGCTGCCTTGGAAAGTCTCACCATCTATACAGCCCTACAAAAGCAAAGTGCCAAAACTACGAAAGAATTTAAACAATAAAAAAAATTGCTTCAAAGTTGTTGTTTTTTTGTCCCAACTATTAATAGTTGGCACATCTATTTTTTAAAACCTTTATCTGACTACCTAAGACAGATTATGGTATACTGGCTTGCTATGGTATATTTCTCGTCCATAAAAACCCTTACCTCTATACTTTCAGGCCCAACACTGTCCTTAACACCATGTTGTTATTGATTTCATAGTTACTGCTCTTTCTTTTTGCAGGCCAGTATAATTTCTCAACAACAGAGAATCCAATTTTTCAGCCACACAGGAGCGGTATTTCTAAACATAATTGACCTGCTGTTGAGCGTGTTAGCACTTTCGGGAGCAGAGGGTGACTCACATGCAGAGTCCGACATTGCTGTGTGGGAGGACTTCCGGGAGCTGTGGGAAGATACCGAACGTGCGCCGCTGTCTCTGTCGCGCGGAGGGTCCAATGTGGAGCAGATATCCAAGTACAGCTCCTGAGCCTGGAAGACAAGAGTGTTGTTCAACACCGAGGGCGTAACTAAATAAGGACTGGCTTTGTAAATGTTTTTTCCTAGACAAATAAGCAAGTCCAGTTGCTTTTGACTGAAATTGCTTTGGGGATATTGACGACCTGGACAAATGAGAACATTCAAAGGCTTTTGTAAATGTTGCATCCTGTATTAAAAAGGGGCGCTTACCTTCACTGAAGAAGGAGCTATCTCAGGTGGAGACAGCTCTTCAAAGCCAAACGCTCTCCTCCTTTCAGCTCGCACTTCAGCATAACTGCAGACCAACACGGAGAAAGTATAAGTGTGACAGGTGTAGATTGAATTGAGCCTTAAAGGAATAGTTCAGATATGTTATAGCGGATCTGTCTGAGGTACAAAAAAAACGATATCAGTTTAAGTGTACACTCTATTTTGAATATTAAACTGCTTTATTTTGCTGTCAAAACTGGCCTGTTCAGACTCTTTTGACAAAAAGAGAAAGTAGTAGTAGACCAGCCACTCCTGTGTGGTGTCAAGTGGCTTTGACAAGAGCATAGATAACAGCTTCAGTTCCCTCTGAAAAAACGTAAACAGTGCATTCTGACAGCAAGGTAAAGCCCTGAAAATATTCTAAATATAGCGTATACTTGGTGCACTAGGTGGGCCTCTTTTAGGCGACTAAAATACATTTGGCTGCTGCCCCCATCCACAGCAGTACACTGCTCAGCTTCTGTCTCTGCTTCTCCAAACTGGTGGCAAACCAAATGCCATCTCCAATAGGTAATTCAGTGACTATGAGAAAGTATCTCATACAACCACACTTAACCACAAAATATCTGAACAATTCCTTTAACCTAAACACATTGTCATTTGTGCCAAGACAACATGTACCTTACACACACTGACAAAATGCAGACAACCCTCCCTTTGAGTACCCCAAAGTGCAACAATCAGCTTACCTGACTACAGTGTGCGTACACACAATGAACTCAGGTTTGGAGTTCCACTGGTGGTAAGTGATGTAATAGTGAGTCTGCAACCAAATCCACTGCTGACCTTTGGTCAGGAAGCGATAGTAGCAAGATTTACCTTTTCCAAACTGCATTACTGAGGGGAGAAAAAAAAAAAAGAGTGTAAACCTGTGGATCTGATAGTGGAAAACAGAAGAGAAGACAAGCAACAGAGTTACTCACGCTGCTTATGACACTGAGCTATCAGCTCCAAGTCATCCACATGATAGTAATCATAGCCAGAAGTTCCAAGAACCTCAAAGGGTAAATAGCCTATGATTGGCGAAGCTCTGAAACGAAAAAAAGTTGATAAACATGTAAGAAAGGCAAATTCTTGATTAATAAAAAAAAGCTAACTAATAGAAGGAGGAATCATACAAATATTTACCTATGATCTAAAAACAGGAACTTCCATTCAAGGCTGTGTCTGGAGGTGAATTCATCACAAGGATCTTCCACATTACATAAATCCTAAACAGAAAGAACAGAGATTTAACGGCAAAGCAAAGATTTACCACACATAGAACACTTTATCTTTGCCTAGGTAGTTGGGAGATGTCAGGCTTATCCCTTAAATTCAGCTGCTCTAACATAAAGCAGTTTCTGTCTTGTTTTGTTTTCAAATCATCAACTTTGTTCATACATTACATACATACATACAACAGTCAAACTGATACTGGTTTCCCAAGTACAGTTTCAATAGTTTGGATATAATGTGGATATTTAATCAGTTTAGTAGGAGGTCCAACTTAGCATCTAGCATTTTCCGATGGTGCCTGACAATTTAGTTGAAGTGTAATCATATTTGCATGTTCTGAACCTTGCCTGAAATAGTGAAAAACTATGTTCACACATCTGCGCAGTATATGAACATAGATGTAGCACATAAAAACTGCAAAAATAAAAGCAGTGTTTGCAGTGGATTTTTCTTGTGCCTGAGAATCTAAGGGGGAAAATATTCCATGTGTCATATGGTCCAGACTTTACTGTTACAGCCATCCCATCTGGCAAATCAGTGTAATCAGTGTCTTTTACATTTTGGAATAAGTTGAGGGGGAGAGCTGAAGCCTTTCCAATAGATCTGGTTCTACTGGCACATCTGAGCTGAAACCCCAATGCAAAGACTTTCCTTAGCTTCATCTAACTTTCCTTTTTAAATTTGGAAAGGGTAGAGGTAAAACGTTTACTGTGATCTGAGTTGATCTGAACAAGATCACAGAAAGGCTACTTTAATTTATCTCAATAAATTGCCATGTGTCCAGATTTCAACTCAGATAGCACCTTCGGGATCAGATGTATCCTAATGATGTAATCAGCTGGGGTGTACACAGTGCCCAACAAGAACTCTCCAGGGGATGAATGACACGACGCATGGACCTTAATGTGTGATCCCTTCATTAAAATCCCCCTCGATACCATAGACCGCAGCTCATCGTGATTATCACTGGCCTCAGTACCACCTGTTTCGTTCCTATGAGAGTAATGACGCCACACACACGTGACACAAACTGAGAAAGAAAGGCACAGGATTTAAGATCCAAGTTGGTCTCACCTTTACAAACTGTGGAGTGACTAATCGTACAGTAGCAATGAGGCAGACCTGCTCCTCCAACGATGACTGCAGGCTTCTTGGTAATGTCAAATCGAGCCCGTTACAAGAGGATGTAGGCACTATATCACAGAAGACAAAGGGCATGAGGGCATACAAAAAATGAATCTTCTTTAATATATATATTTTTCCATTAGGTTTGTTTAAGATCTCATCATATCCTCATTTCCAGGTCCTTACTTGTATTTGGGGTTTCTACCAGAACATATTTACAAGCTTATATGTTAAAAAAACACATTTTTCTTATACGGTCTGTCTGAATATAGCCGTATTCACTCTCTCACTCTGCCTGTGACATCACAACCACACAGAAGTCCTGATGGTATGTTTTAAAGGCACAGTTTCTTGTGTGCATTTCTCTGCGGATTCAATGTTTTCTGGCTTTGATAGAAGGCATGGAAATCTCACTTTTACAATACCTTTAAATGAATGCAAATCAAGAGGATAAGATGATTTATTGGCCCCAACTGAACTAAATTTACACATTCAATCCTAAGTCTTTTAAACAAGAAGAAAATAAAAATCCTTACCATTGTTATGAAACTTGAAATCTCCGACAAACTTGACATATTCGTATACAGGCGGCTCCTTTGGGTCAATGTTACCTCTGGCTAGATGACAGCAAAATTCAATATGTGCATCACCTGAAAAACAGCATCACACAGCATCTTTATAACAACTTGTCTCCATTGTTAATGAGGTGCTACTTGATCATGTCTCTGTTTTTGTATGACACTAACAGCACTTTCGACCTTGACAAGACTTTTGAATTTCCTGCAAATTGACAATGGAAGTGTGAATAATTTGCCAGCGGTGACAGGGAAGTGAGGTGATGATTCTTCAAAAGATCAAACATTAAAGCCCTGAATGGACAGGCTGGGGAAGCCTGAAGATGCTGTTTAAGTGAATTCAGCCAATGGCAAACAAAAATCCACATCTTATGTAACATGTTTCAGCACATTTTAACAGTAAAGCAATAATATTGCCTGAAGGCCAGGCAATCCTTCTTACACAAGAAAGACAAAAGAAGGATGTCTCCTTTTAAATGTGCCAAAGAGATGCTGATCGCTCCAGACATGGCGCTGTAACAGTTAGCTATTTAGGTTTCTAAGTATAGACAGAGACACTGCTTCTCACCGTCTCTCTTCCTCAGAAAAGCCCAATAGTAACACAGGATTGAGGTCAGTGGCTTGAGCCCCACATACTACACTGCTTTGGATTACTGTGCTAACCTCACGGTGATTTAGAGTCTTAACTATGATACTAAGCTAGCTCCTATTATTAGCGAAAAGGCTAATCATAGAGCCACACTAATTGGCAATCCAATAAACTTTAGACCCCAATTCAAAAACCTGCTCTATATTTACAGAGTTTTAATCCAGAAAAGGACTTGACAAGAATGATGTCAAGGGTCAAGTGTTATTTTTGATGACAGCCAGAATTAAAGCCAACGCACTGACTATTACTGTATGTCCACAGTATGTCTCCCTCTACTGAACTCTTGAGCTCCTGAAATGGGAGACGGAGAAGGAGACAGGAGCTCAGACGTGTGCAGAGAGGCCGCCCAGTAGGATACTCACTGTCAAGGAAGTCAGCAGCAATGGGGTCAGTCATCAGCATGTGGGATGATAGCAGCTTATAAACCTCCCCGTGTTCCCGCTCTGGGAGGAAATTCAAGATATTTTGATCCACCATATCTGACTGGTGGAAAAGGAGAGATGTGTGATGGTCAGTCTTTTTGGGGAACATTGTAACAATACAGGTGACAAGTTCAAAATACACTGGATGATTGACGGACTAACAGATTGACAGTATGACATTATTTTTCAAACTGTCTGTCTGAATATACCTGTATTCACCCTCTGTCTGAAACGCTCTGTTTTAGCGCATGTTTCTTTAAGACCCCCCTAAAAAAAGGCCAGTCTGCTCTGATTGGTCAGCGTTTCTGGGTTTTACCGCGTCTGTGTTATCTGTGTCATAATTGCAGCAGGGGAATGACTGTAGCGGCACTTTCCACCTACATAATAGTATAGTTGTGACATCACAACAGTACAGAAGCCCTGACGGCTCATTTAAAGACCGTTTCTGAATACGGTCTGTGTGCATTTCTCTGTGGATTGAGCATTTTGACACTTTCACAGTAGACTTGCTTGATAATAAAAAAAAAAGACAAGGCACTTTTTACAATATAGTACCTTAAAAGTAACTTCTGATACACTTGAAGCCTATAGCAGAATTGAACAAGCCCATACAGTACTGATGTAGTTCATTTTCAAGTGTTTTTGGAACAAGAATTACAAGAAAAAAACATTTAAGTAATCATGAAAAGTCAGCTTCCATGTCCTGGATCAGATCAGGCGAATTGCAGATATGAGTTTATCAGTGCTAGTCAAATATGGATTAACATGTAATTGGTCTGCTTCTAATCAAGTGAAATTTATGCTTTATAAAAGGACAACTACAAAACAATGCAGTGTTAGCAAGAGAATAAAAGTAACTTGTTTCAGCGTACTTACCGGTAAATGGCCAATGAGTGAAGACACGCTGTCCGATACATATATGATGTTGCCATCTGTAGTTAATGCTATCAAAAAACCATCTAGGGCCTGAAAGAAGAGGGACAAATTTGACACTTTGATAATGAGGTTTTAAGGTGTGAAGGCTTAAAGCTGAAGCTGTATATACACACATATATATATATATATGAGAAACAGGCAATACAGTAACATAATCTTGATTCATATTTGTTCAGCGCTGCCTAGTTTTACAGTTTGATCAGAGTTCAGAGGAGTCATTGACTCCTCGATGCATTACTATCTCACAGATCGACGTCTCATTGTGCGGTCAGGATATAGTGACAGTTTTAGCAAAAAGGAAAAAACAACAACTATTTTTCATAGAAAGTTACCACTGTCAGCTTTAAATGAAAAGCTGCTCTTTTACGTTGTCACATATCATCATCCTCATTGTCTGTGGTAGTTACATGCATTACATAATGTTTGCATCAAAGTGCCTCGTCTAGTCCTACCCTGCTGAAGGAATTTCCAATACAATCATACAATACATACCCATAACAATAGTGAAAATGTAATTCAGTTTTCAGTCGATTTGGACTGTTCAACAGACAAATGTCCCTGAGCTTTACCTCCAGCATCAGCTGCGTGAACTCCTCATTACTGAGAAACGAAGGCTTCCAGTCCTGTTTGACGTCACAAGTGTCGTTCTGTGCAGTGATGTCTGAAAAAGACAAGGACGAGGACTAACTGTGATAAACTTCTGCCCGAGAACAAGTGTAATAGGTGATAACATTAATAGAAAGGGGAAATGTATAAAGGCATGTCTGAAAGTAGAAACAATACTATTACAGCAACATCACATACAACATTTTACTACATTTTCCTACCTTTCTGTTTCTGCAGGAAATCAATAGTTCTCTGCAGTATGGTGGACTTGTCCATCTTGCGCGGATGGCCCTGACCCTGCAGCATGGTGCATAGCTCCTTGATGAGCACATTGAATTGATCTCTTCTTTTCTTTTCCGATTTGTTACGAGATGCCCTGCGACACAGAAGATCATTTAGAAATCAGTGGAATTGCAGATGGAAGCGGAGTTAATGGGTTTTTGGTTAGATGCCTTAATGCATCAGTAAATACCCTACTTGTGAATTTTGTACGTGTCTAAATAAGACTATGAAAGCCATCAGGTCGTACAGGAGAAATCAGGCAGGAGCTGGTGGCTGGCTCAAAAAAGGGATGTTCAGTTGTGGAGATTAGCTTTCTGAACAAAACCTGTGACTTTTGTGAGCCACGGAGCTTAGCTTTGTATGAAAATAAAAATGTCTTTCCTGCAGGACTCTCTGCTAATGTTTCTCCATATCTGCTAGATGAGAAGGTAAGCAACGCTTTGCTTTGACGTCAGCCATAACAACTTGAAGTTGCGTGTCTGTCAGCTTGTTTTGGCATAATGCGTCTTAAATAAGAGAAAGGATTAAGTGTGCGATTTGAGATGGCTCTTTTAATATTGACAAATCTGGAATTATAGAAAGGCGGAATATTTTAGAACGTTTCCATCTATCTGGATTCGATGGTTATTTAAATTAGAATTTATTTCCACAAGTTACACATTTCATCAAAATGGAGTATATTGGGTGAAATGGGATACATTATTATTATTATTATTATTATTATTATTTAGCCTTTATTTAACCAGGTTTGTCCCATCGAGATCAGATATTTATTTGACAAGGGAGACCTGGTCAAGAACAGCAGCAACACAAATTTTCAACAATTAACATAAAAACTTTTAGATTAGAGAAACCGATCGCATAAAACACATGTACACAGGCGGACTGGACTCAATGGATTACACCACCATTTCAAACTCAAGGTATTAGACATTCTGCAGACTACGCTGCAGATTACCCATTAAATAAACAAAAGATGACATTTTCAATCATTATATATACACGAGAAAACATTTCTTAGTCAGGCAACAAATGAAATGTGTGAAATATTGCATTATATTAGATAGCTGAAAGGAAGCAGGAGCAAGAGACAAAACTGATCATCATTTGTAAATGCACTTTTCCCTGAATTATATTTTTCTTTTTTTCTATCTGAAGTTAAGCTCATAAAACTTTTAATGTTCATGGGCTTCATTCTTGTGACATTGAGGCTTCAATGTTCTTTTAAAATGAAAAACTGCCAACAACGATGCATATTTTCCCTCCCCATTATTTATAGAGAAACTACACATGAATACAAATTAATTTACTAAAGTTGCAGCTTTATACATATACATATAATGTACTGTAGGCTTTGTAGAGTCGGATACAAGTCCAAACATAGGCAGACATACAAACAGAAACAGAAACACAAGACTGATTACCTTTTTGCCCTGTCTTTCTCATCTTCATCCATCAAATCATCCACGCAGCTGCTGGTGCTGGAAAACAGAGGGGTACAGGGGAAATGTAGTTTCTTTGATGATTTAACAGTGACATCACATAATAGCGTAGCCAGTTTGAATGTTGTCAGGATACATTGTTGACCCTTTAAGGCCTTTTTCACAGCAGATGTTTTGACTTGTCATAGATGCAGCTGAAAGCAGCTACATGGAAGTCAGCCACAATTCATTTGGTCATTCACGCATTCTGTGCTTTTTCATCTGTGACGTGTCAAAATGTCTTGTGCGGGTCGGACAAATTAAGGAGGTTAACAGAGACAGACTGTGATCCCATCGGCTACATATATGTGCACTCGCCGCTGTTAATGCCATGATTCTGTTGGAATAACCCAGTAACCCAGATTGAGTGCGTTATTTTTCTCTCCTGTATTTAAAGAGCAGAGGGAGGGCTTAGTCAGCAGCCAGTGTTTTTACACTTTACAGTAGATATTTGTTATCTGAGAGCAGAACGGCACGTATGGACTTAAATATACTGTAACAAGTTAAACAAGGGCATTAGGCATAATCATATAGTCATAAAGGAACAAGGTATATGTGAACAGTTTTATCCAAATAAGACTTATACCTGATTATGGCCAGTAGCAAGTTACTGTGTGCGTTTCAATTTCAAGAAGTGCTACCCAAACCTGACACTTTGTCCGGTTCAGGTGGGTTTTGAGGCAGATTCGAATTGTTTTGTTGTGTAAAGCTTTAGGCTCAGGTTGGGTTTGGTTATTTTCTTATTAAATCTATCCAGAAACGTCTCTCATCTCTCTCAAACTGTGCTTACTATCTGCATCCATGCATGTCACGTCTGAGCGAAAGAGAAAGAATCTTGCATTAGCCTAGCATGCTAACGACCATTAATGGATACATTTTTAAAAAATCACAAAATATAAAGCTATGTAACAAAAACTATAGCTTCTGGATCAGGTTTTATTTTTAGCTGGACTGCAATAAGATGCCTGCTTCTTATTTAATGAATGCCATAAGACAATATTTATGCAGGAGTAATTACTATAGATGTACAGTAACTATGTTACTGAGGTTTCTTTAGTTTTACCACTATTAAAGGTTTATTTTTATGTTATTCCTCATTCAAACTGAGGGTCTGAGGATAAAGGGGGAAGCAAATTTATAATTTATGATTTAGGGCTATATAAATAACACTGAATTGAAAAAAAAGTATTTATATCCGTAACGAGGTATGATCATAGGATGCAATAATGCAATATGTTACCACCACCAGCTTTTACGTATCCACAGTAATGTGGGCTATAGGTGTGACCAGAGTATGACACAGGCATGCATGCCATGCTCATACTGTACATGGACTGTACTGTATAAAACCTTATGGAAGAGGAGATTAAGTGGTGTGAGATACACTGTATCATGGAAACAGGTAAAACAAACAGCGAGCGGAGGAAAGGTTGAGTCAGAAATAAGGGGTGTGCTTGTGTGTGGGTGTTACTCTTGTTGTGTCAGAACAATATTAATGAAGTCACACAGTGACTCATTAAACTGCTTAATTACACTTTACAAATGGAAGTGCTCTGATCACATCTGCGAGAACTGTTTTACGCGTTGCAGATGGCACTACAACATGTAGTATAATGTGCATGACACAGATACAATTGTTTCAGAGCCTAAACGTAAATGAATTCTTAGAACGTTTTTGCTCTGTAGTGTTATATACTGACAATCAAAGACTGGAAAAGGTTGCATTACCAATAGCCCAACTTAATTGTTTAAATGCAGCTTTTACCTAGGAAATACATGAATGTTGTATTCTAGACACATTTAATTATCAACCAACATTTAACCATTTACCTATTAATGCTTAAAGTATGTTTAAAATGTGTATCCCAGAGCCAAATTATTCCATGTTGAAAACATAAATTACATAAAAATCCCAGCTCAGGTCTCTTTCACCCTTTATCTGTACTAATGCAACATCTTTATTAGGAATAGTTGAATTGTTGAAGAAGTATTTGCACAATATAGAATGTGTACGTATAAAGTACTGTATATAAAGCAGAAACACAAGATCGGAAAGCAAAGTTTTGATACTTACTCCCATTCCCTGCGGGTGGATGGACAGGAGCCCCCGAAGTCAGAAAGGTTGTCCATACTCACTCCTTTTCCCAAACAGGCCCTTTCTGAAGACTTTCAAGTCCCATCCGTGCTGACCTCGTCTGAACGTCTTTTGAAAATAAAAACTACCGAGGGCCAGTTGCCCACCACCTCCTCGAGTCCACCAAAGAAACGCCAAATCCTGTGAAAACAGACAAAACTGATTACAGCATCCTGTAAGTGGCCATTTTGTCGAGGGTGAAAACTGTGTTGCATGAACCCCTGTTTACGTAAGAAGGTATTTTCTTTAGGACCTGTGTGAAGGAAAATACAGAGATCCTCCATTTATTTAATTTTTTTTTACTATAAAGGACATGTTTGGCTGGATAATCATTAATAATACAATGTAAAATGCATTAGCAATCTTCAGCTACTACCTGGGAAAAGTACTTCATCACTAAAGAAGTGGGTTTTTTTGCACAGGAGGAGCTCCCCTGACCTAGAAAAATGTCTCTTTTGATAACCCAGCATAAAAAAAAAACGAGAGTGTTGAACAGCCTCCCTCTTAACATCCACACAAGGCAAGCTTAGACAACATGAAGCAGACATCTCTATTATAAACCAAACTGAGAACCATGGCCGGCTGCAATGAAACAACATACGACTGTATTCAATTACAGATATTTATACATTGTCTGCATATAGTCTTCATGTGGTTAACAGAACATAAATCACCTCAGTGACTGTCTGAAATATCCACAATAACACACAGTCATTGTTTTACTACAGAGGTGTTTGCAGTAGGAAAACTGATCACACAACTGTCCTTTCTTGGTGATTAGAGGAATTCATGGTTTTGTGGTCTTGAAATAATTTACACTATCATCAATTATATCCAGGTTATTATTACATTTGGTGGAAGTGGTCAGTGTTTTATGTTTGTGGGTTTGTCTCAGTGATGTAAACAAGAAGCCTCAGCGGAAACTCTTACTGAATTTTCCCTAAAGTCAAATCAAAATGAGACCCATTGTCAGTAGCCTGGGTATGCCCATGTTGCCTTGCGCACAATTTCATTTTGCCTCGCTCGGCAGCCTGGATTCCATGGATCCGATTTTTGCCTCAGCGAGGGAACCAATCATTGAACAGGGAGGGGCGGAAAGACAATGATGATGTATGCAACACACCCAGGCTTCTTCCTCCTCATTGAATTTCTGTCACTCTACATGCGTCATCTGGTATAATTGATACGATTGGCCATGAGCTACGTACAGACGCGTTTGACATTAGTACCTCCCAATAAAGGGCTCCAGGCAATCGTAATCCACGCCTCAAATACAAGAAAATGAATGGGTGGTTCCCAGAACAAATCTTCTTGAGATTTGGTCGCGTTAGCCAGGCTACATTGTAGGAGGAGGAGTACTACAGCATGTTTAGAGTGATGTGTTGCAACCCTGAATAAGTAACTGCTGAACACATTCTTAGACGGTCGATTCTTTTTAATGTTAGGTTTCAATGTTCTTTTCTACTCTCATAGCATGTATGCACTTACAGCTGTATACACCAAATGTAAATGTGTGAATGTGAGCGTTAGTGGTTGTCTCTGTCTATGCATCAGTGCTGTGATTGACTGGCAGAGCGTAACCCGGCTCCAGACCCCCCACAACCACCCTCTTAAGTGTAAGCAGGTATAGCTAATGGATGAAAGGATGTGCAGAAGATATATTTTATGTGAATAAGTGGTGCAACATGGGGAAGAGGCAAGCCATTTTAGAAACTACTGACTGGTTGGTTTACTATCAGGAGATTGATTTACATCGGCACATGGCACTTCTTTCTCTATGTCGCTGCTGCTATTGGATCAACCACACTCAATAAATACTGAGTTATAAAGAATACATGTTTGTCACTAGATTGTCTTAATGGTAAAAACAAGTTTAATAGCAGAGTTTACCAAGACTTCATCTTTGGTTTGTATCATCACTGAAATTCCTGCTTTCATTTTAGGAATCTGATTTAAAGCCTTATGTGTAGGGTATATAATCTACATCAGTTGATATGCCAAAAGTGACCACAGCTAAGCTGAAAGCATGTCACTTATGGTTTGACCTAAGGCTAAATCAAGTAAAATCTACATACTGCTCAAAACCAGACCCTGCTCGCTGTTCACAGTTTTGTTATGCTCATATGTTCATGTTCTTCTTCTGCTTCAACAGAGAGGAAAATCGTCGTTTTGTGATTCTGTCCCTGTTTTTTGACATCGCATTCTCTACGCTTCATGTGACTGCTTCACAGTAAAGACCTTCCAGGATCCAAAATCCTGTTCAGGAGGCAAATTCAGATATTTAGTTACAATTTATTTTTGCTTGCTTCATTACTCTATCATCTCACATTTTCTCAGTTGCACACCAAAATCAAAATGGGCCGAATACAGCTGAGAATCTAAAGAAATAAAACAGAAGGCACTGAGAAAGGAGACTTTCCGGAAATGCTGACCGCATCCAACGCAGGAAGCGATGTGGATGAGCATACAAAGTGTTTGACTTAAACACAGGAGGCCAAGTTTCACCTCCCACCTCCAACTTCAAGTCAGCAATCTTGAACCACAGACAGCCTTTACTGGTGTTTTATATTGACTAACTTTAACCATTTTTTAAAAACATAGTGATGGGAGGTAACATTTTAAGAAGTTCATATTTAGCTTTTGACAGGCAGATCAATGCAAATTTGTTAGATCTAAGATTGCTTAGTTAGTTCAAAGAAGTAAGGAATCAGCGACAACTTATTTCCAGAAGTTTAAACATCAAGACAAGTCTACACAAGACGATTAGTCTAAAAGTAAGTGGAAGACAATGTCATATGGGTTTGCTGAGTTTGGCTAGCACCGGCAGCCTGCTCTCCCCGCAAGTTAAAGGTTCAGTAGGAAACTTTTATTAAAAAGATATCTTTGTCACATTTGCTCACTATACCCTGACAGCAGTACATGACACAGATAATCTGTGATAAAAATCACATTCCTCTGCCTCCTCCTCGTGCTCCTAATGGCATCTGCAGGATACCACCACACCTGAAGAAAAACAACCAATCAGAGCGGAGAAGTCTCTGACGCAGTGTCAAACACGGTCAGACTAAGCAACGCTGATCAAATATGAATCAAGACTCTGTTACTCCATTGCACATTTCTCGCCTCAAATGTTTTCAGAAACATATTTTAGTCACTGTTTAGCTGTAAAATGAGAAACTCTGTGACCCGGGCCGCCATTTTGAAACCCGTGGAGCCAAAACCAAGCACCGCCCCACTGGCTGGAGCAGCGTTTGACTTTCTGATGCAAATTATGTCAGTATGTAACTTAAATGTATACACTAATAAAATAATAATGTTAATAAGAGGTTTAACCAACAGGCGAGGGTAGCAACATTCAGTCAACTTATCACGCACACCCCTAGGAATGACTTGCACAATTGCACAAACCAATAAAACTGAAACACACCTTTCCATTAGAGTCTTAATTAATCTAAACAAAGCAACATCTCCTCCCTTAACCACACAAACCCATTAGAAGAGAAAGCAGAAAAAGCAGCAGAGAGAAACTTTGCACTCAAGGATGTTGAACTTCTGACGTCTGACATTCTGAATTATTACCGAACATTTCAACTATTATTTAATTTGGCCATTAAGAGTTAAGTGTTCGCAGATTGATTATGACTTTCATTTTATCATCAGCAAGAAAAATATTTGCCATTACTGAGGGAAACATTTCTGTGTTTACTCTAGTGCTGTACTCATTTGGTGCCAAACAACTGTTTAGACACATTACAGTGTTACAGCTTGAAACCCCATTGCTCTAATAGTTCCTAAAACACAGTAACAAAATGTTAAATTTTTGTCTTAAGTGCATGTTGACTAAACAAGAAAAGCCAAATGTTCTATATAAGCAATATCAAACAAATTGATCAAAACTGATAATGTAATTTAATTGTAATGTAATTGAAAAACATAGAGGTTCATTGAGTGCATCTGGAATAACAGAATGCATCTCTAACTTACATATCTTCCCTCTGCGAAGCTGTGTAAGATAAAACCTTACATAGGAGCCTGCATTCTTTGAATGTATTTAGGTTAAACCACACCTTGCAACGTTAACAGCTTTAAAACACCAGAGTCTAGTTACACTTGTGCCCTCGGGTATTTAAAGCCTTTAACCAGCAACCTGAACTCATGACACAAGTCACTACAGTCCAAGTTCAAGTTCATGACTAAACTCTGGAGGTATACAGGCTGTAAAATGGGTTTGGGCTATTTCTCGCACAATAAATTATATTATCCTCAAAAGGAAACGCAGTGTAAGAATAACAGTGTTTTTTTTTTGAGAGTGTAGGTTTCATTTTAAAGTTTAATGGAGTAAAAGCCCCAGCTGCTGCCACATCTGAACCTCACACCTCACCCTGTAGCTTGGTGTAGGGTATAGTGTTGTCCCTTTTTATATTTAATGTAACTGTAATCACTAAGTTTCCTGAGGCAAACAGCACTAGCATTCTGAACATTTTAAAAAGTTACTGCCAGTCTCTTCAGCTTGTTCACTGCTGAAGATAAAATCTTCCTTCTGAAAAAGGCCCTGGATCCCTCTTCACTTTTACTCCTTTCTTCTCCATTTCAGCTGGTCTTTGAAAACACTAGTTTGTCACCCATTAAATCATGTCCTGTTATCCGTCAAATCCTCCTTTACGGATTACCAACACCAGTGTGTGGCTCTAAATGAATGATGGATTATGACTGTCCAGCGCACGGGTTGTTTCTGATATCATCAGTAACTTTATGAGAATAATTGGTTGCAGACGGCATGTGCAGAGGAAAGATCTTGACCGCAGAGATTTCCCTAGAACTGTCAAAGACATAACACCCGTTTGACGTTGACATTAGTGGCCTGAAAGCCTGTCAGCTCTAGCAGATGCAATGATTTTCTCCCCAGCATGTCCATACTGAGTATCGTATTCAGATCTGACATGCAGTGTCATCACACAAACAGCTTAACACATAATTGGCCCCCACAATCATTCAGTCATTTCAACATCCTGAAGCAGATAAAAGAAAAAGCCAGTGCAGTTTATCTTTAATCTGATGGGAACCCAAAACCTACAAGCACTGTGTAGTTATCATTTCGGTCATGTATTGTACAGCTCACAAATTACAATCAAGACGTGCAGTTACCTTGCATCTACAGACTCTATTACCTCTTCATATCTTTTGGCATATTAGGCCATTATAGGCAATACTGGATGTTTGCATCCACACATTAGATTCTCAATTTATTTCAAATCCGGAAACCTCATCCCCCCTGTTTTAAATAATCAAAGCAGAAAAGAAGTGAGTATAGGTGAGCCGTATAAGTGATATAGCCCATAAAAGGTTCAAACCCAGCCAATACCAACAGCTCAGGCATTGGCAGCTGTTTCCATTTCCTTGATATTTCAAAGCAGAGACTCTGAATGCAAAAATAACAATAAACAAAACCTCTATGTAAATAATGACTCCATTAACAGCTAATAAGTTATTCAGCAAATCAATATTCAGCCGTAATGAAACACAAGTACATCCATCCAGTAAACACACAAACATGAGCAAAGATCTGGATAATAGAATACTGAGCACTCACAATAAAATACATATTCATCATAACCATCATACTTTTTGTTGTTGTTGATTATGTTCTGCCATCTGAACAATTCATAAAGCCATTAGCTATTGCTTGTAAAGTCTGCGTGTTTGAAAGTGATAACGAGAAACCTACCTCCTGGAATACGACAATAAAACAAACATGTAAATAAAATATGGTGCCGCTGATCATTAATGTTATCAAGAGAGGACTTTTTTGACAGGGGCTATAATTGTAATGTCTCACCTGCTTGCACATGCACAAACACAAGAAAACAATTTATCTAACAGACAGCTAGTGACGTGCAAGCGTTCTGAACATTCCTAAAAAACACTATGGTATTCCAGCTGGAGGGCTCAGTGTTTGTGCTGCTCTTGTGCTGACAGATTCATTTAAAACACTTGCTAATCCAACCACGGAGTCTGTGGTTGTGACTGCTACTGTCTGCTTGTGTGAAAGTTTATACTGCCCGACTACCTCCACCTGCATCTGGTTTTGGAGCTCAAGCTGTCAAGTAAACATTAACTGGGCCTGGACGAGCTTAGTTTCAGTCAAACTGGAAATGTTTGGTTTGACATGTCTGCTTTATCTTGCATTGCACAATCTGCAATCATATTTTAACAGAATTGGCCTGAAAGGGACTTTTCAGAACATTAATATAGCAACAAACAAATATTTGCCATGTAAAGATATAGTGGAGTAATGGTGACCTGAGCAGAAAAGAAAGACACCCTCCCTCTGTGTCGGTCTAGCTGTGCGTGCATGTGCCGTGAATTTTTTTATTTCACATACTGGGATGAAAGCAGTTTGGAGGCATTCCCATGTCATATTTTTCCAGTATTTTGAGAAGAGCACCTCTAAAAGCCCCATGTTGTGCTCATTTTTAAGTTCATAATTGTATTTTGGGTGTTTACCGTTCATCATACTGTGTGTCTGAATATATACCTGTATTATCACTGACACGCTCTTTCGCTTTAGCGCCTCCGGTAAAAGCAGCATCAGCTAGGATTGGTCCGTTTTTCCAGGTATTCTGCATGTGCGGTCTCAACGTCTCTGCATCGTCAGGGCAGCCGTTGAATGACTGTAACGGCACTGCGGCGGCACTTCGTATCTTTATATAGGGAAGCTGTGACATCACAACCTTACAGAAGTTCTGACGGCTCGTTTAAAGGCAGTTTCTAAATACGGGCTGGGTGCATTTCTGTGTGAATGATTGATTTGATACTTCCACAGCATTTATAGAGCATCAGGGACATCTCACTTTTTAAAAATATGGGATCAATAACTCTTTTGCATCATTTCCTCATAAGATTGTTATTATGGTTAAATAGCAAAATACATCTAAAAACTGATAACCTCATCAATGTCCAACATCCACGTGATCACAAATGTATTCGCTGGTCTGTTGCTCATTTCAACATATTAGCCCATATACAATATATATATGTTTGCATGTGTAGTGTTGTGAACATGAATAAAAATGCTAAATGGTTTTAAAACCTATTATAATAACATGTAAGAACACATCGACCTGTTTCTTTTAAAAAAAAAGAAAAAAAAGATTGTTTTCGGTTGAGATTTCTGGTGTTAAGTGATAAGCAAACAGGAAATACTTCTATGGGTTACACACCTATAAATGAAAAGCAGTGGGGGCCTGGTAATCAGGAGGGGCCAGGGGGCTGTCACAAGGCCAATGAGTGCACTCAGTAACCCCTTACCTTCCAGTATTTATGTACAGAGTAAATAAATTATTCTGCCACACTTCCTCTCGGGGTCAAACAGAGGAAATATCTCTCTCTATAAAATAAGCATGTCACCTGCAAATGAGAAGCTCAAAATGCCCCAGAAAAAAAAACACAGTGAGTAAGTCAGGGTAATGTGAACTCCAGCAGGCTTTCTGCCAGGTTGGGTAACATCAGCCTGACCTAAGTCCTCTGAGAAATTATTAAAGGATTCATTTTCCTATGACATTTAACGTTTGGCTTTTCTGGCGTCTTAAGAGGAGACACTGACAAAAACCCCTTCGGTGTGTTTTGCCATGAATGTCATGAGCAGTGGTAAGCGACAACCAGGGGGGGAAATAGGTTATTTCAACCTTGTAACCAGGGCACTTGATGACTGTGAGCTGAAAACATGTAAGCGGCGTTCAAGAGCGCCGAGTGCGTGTTACGTTGCTAATATAGACTCCTGTATTTGACACAGTATACACTACATTCAGCCTACGCGTCCATAGAAAACCTTGGAAGGGGCTTCACATGCTGTCGACCCTGCCACAGCTGCTTTAATGTGGAGACAGGCTGAACTTTGATGTCATAAACAGTGACGGCAATGTGACATTTGTCAAAACTGCAAGCTTTAATTCAATCTCACGTACCTTGAAAACGGGTCTCCGGCAGAAATAAAGATCCACACTCGCTTTCGATTACTCCAGTCATTTTAAAAGAAACTAAAGCATAGCTGGGGAGCCAAACTACCCGCGGGTGACTGACCAGGCGAGGGCACCGAAAGCGTTAAATTGCATAACAACGCCTAAGTTAATAACGTGCTGGTGTTAATCGCCCGGTGAGTCGGTCCGTCACTTTGGCGGTCCTAATTTGTCAACAACACACGACCAAAATGTCCCGTTCGCGGTGTCTGCTAGTTGCAGGGGCTGTGTCCGTCGGTTTTCCGGGCAACTGTACTCCACATCCTCCGCTGGCAGTGGCTTGTAAACAGGACCGAGCGGCTGAGAGCCGAAAGTAGGTCAGCTGGGAGCTCAATACTCGGCTAACGGCGGCAGCAGCGTAAGCAGGCGGCTGGGCTGTGCGGCAGAACCGAGGGAGACCTGTAGTGACCGGGGGCAGAGGAGGGGGCTGTTTGTAATCTTTAACACGTGCTAAATGCATAATAGCACCCCACTAAAATGTCATTTTGAGTCCCGTAAAGGGAGACGGGTCCATGTGTGTAATGTGTATGTGTACGGGCTGAAGTATGGTCTAATACCACTTGGCCATGAAAGCATGACAAGTAGCCATTTATGTATTAGGCTCGGTGTATCCAGAAAGATCAGTAAAAGTAGAGTAATGTGCATTAGTTGACCTGTCAGGTATGAAGGTAAATCACATGTAGTCCACTCTCTGCCAGCAAGACAGAAGAGCAGAATAGCCTGCCTGACCTTGGTTATAAGTTTATATTAACCATTTATTTCAATCTGTGGGGGGAAGAAAACCTGTGTCCGACACTGAAATTCAGAAGCAAAACAAGAAGGTAAAGGCCTTTTGTTTTCTCCTCAAGTACTTCCCCACTTCCTATGGATTTCTTTTTTTTCTTTTTCTTTTTTTACAACTTCCTTGTTGCGTTGTCCCTGAGCTGAAGTCCCAAATGTGGGTCAGCAGTCTGCATGACTAATTTCAAGGGCTCATACTGGACCGGCTCCAAATGTTTTACTTCTCTCAAATGATCACACAAATGGCCACAGACGCAGATGTAGATCCATGTGTTGACTTTTCAAACAACTGAAAGTGAGCATTTAAGGCAGTCTGTTTACTTTAAGACGCTGTTTTGATGTTATAAAAAAGGCTCTAAACAACCCTATCAGTATTTGATTGCCTTAATAAATCAATATATTAATCATCCACAGTTAATCTAATCGTGCAGTCGCCACAGAGCCTACAGAGTATGTCAACAATTGTAGACAAGTCCTCAACTGGATTAACACAGTTTTGTTTTGACTAAAGCCAGGAATATAGTGAGTTTCAACAGGTTGATGGTAGATGTTAATTACAATTTTGTGATTTTCATAACAGATCTGATAAAAGAACAAAATCTGAACATCATTAATTATAATCTTAAACAGTTGCAAATAAGTGAGCCAGTCTTTTCACATTTGTGTGTGCTCCTTTGCAAAACAGAAGGGCATGTTCACACTCGCTGGCCGCGGTGGGTCGTTTTAAAGCTGTGGAATCACCAGGGCTGCCCTCGATCAAAGACATTCTCAGTCGACTAACCCTCATACAATTTTATCGATCTGTAAAACCGACGTTCTCCACAAAGAATCATGCAAAAGCACCACTTTAAATCGTGCATCTCTAGTGTTTACCAGAAATGTGCATCATATTTCTTGGAAATAAGTCATTCAACATGAAAAAAGGCATAAAAAATGACAAATTGACTAAAGAAATCGACTAAGACCAAAATGAGTGATTAGTCGACTAACTGACCAAAAGCAGGCAGCCATTGTAATTACTACTATAACTACTATTTTCCTTTTTTTGAAAATAGTTTTTTGTAGAACAATGAGTCTATAGCCAATTCAGCGGCTCTGTGAGGCTGTACTACACATTTAGCTTTTAACTAAATGCTAATCCTAGCATGACAACATCATGCTCACATCATATGCTGTGTCCCAAATCCCACACTGCAGTGAGTGTACTGACATCCTGCACTGTGTGCCCTAAGTACTGACATGATCAGTAAACTCAGTTTCCCCAGTAAGGGCTGTCTCAAATCACACACTGCCACCAAGCGCTTACAGGAAATGACGAACGTATTACCTTTTTTGTTTATTTTTCCAACAACTCTTCTGACTCAGCACACCGCCAAAAATCCTTGTGATCCTCCTTTTACATTAATATAGTAAATCTAGTTGTTGTTGCTCCGTTGCGCTGTTGTTACGCCATTTTCCAGTTTGAATTAAGACCCTCCTCTAGTGCGCAACTTGATAAATGCAGTACACTGCCCTTCACAGACCTCCGGCATGAACGCACTTCCACCCTCAAAAAAGAGAGTTTGAGGGTGAAAGTGTGTGATTTGGGACACAGCAATAGACTGTATACAAAGATGGACGACACATCTCGACTTCCTCCCACTGTACAAAAGTGAAACCAAAATATCCACGATATGGGTGCTGCCATCTTGTAATATTGGAGCCAGAGTCTGCGCACTAGGGATCTGGTATCAAAGTATCAAAATCCCACCCTTACACCTGCCTGATCAATCGCAAGTCAGTCACAGCTGTCAATCATTACGTTACACCCAATTTTAATAGCATCAAAAAACGAATTAAACATCAAACTTATCAGAAAAATGAACACTAGCATTATAAGAACTGTCTAAAATAACAGAAACCATCCTTAGTAAAAAAAATAATAACGTGATGTGTACTTTGACTTTCTTTAGTAAAAAAGGGGTGTGATTTATGACCTATACTGCAGCCAGGGGGGCGATCATGATGTTGTAGCTTCACCCTTGGGAGCTGTCAGACTGTCTATCTTTAAATACAGTCAATGCTCACATTGATCATGGTGAACAGGTTTAGCAGGTATAATGTTACCATGTTCACTGGCATAGTGGAGCATGCTAGCATCTGCTATTTAGCTAAAGTATAAGCAGAGGCTGATGGTAATGCCATTCACTTTAAAGACATTTTGTCATAAACAGTGTGAGAGGAATCAGAGGATCCCCAGCATTATTATCATTCATCCTGAGGGGAACATGAATGTGAACCTGACAATGTCACATTGTCTTTTCCTTTTAATTCTGGATATTTTGGGTGCATATAAGATGATAAATGGTCATAAGATAAGATAATAAGATAATCCTTTATAGTCCTACAGTGGGAGAAACTGCAGTGTTATAGGTGCAAAGTGGATTGTGGAATAACAAGAACCATCAGTCAAAAATGCAAGATAAAATAAATAGGTCTTGTGATAAATGCCAATTGTCATGTGAGTGAAGAGCAGAGATAATAGAGCACATGAGAATCAGACAGAAAACCTGAACTGCATGTTACTGATTAGGCAAATGGAGCTTCTCATAATAGAGAGGGCGAGTGTTGGTCCAGTGAACACGAACTGGCTCTTTGAACATTTTCTGCGAATCACTTTAGTGTGCACAGTTCAGTCTGAGCTGCTCAGGGGACACAAACAACTATAAACTTTATCTTGTGTTCCATATTTTTGGGTCCCTGTGGATGCATTTAATAGTTTTTTACTGCATTACTTTAAAAAAAATTCTGTGGGTATGTAATTTCAACGTCAAAGCCAACCAAATGTCTGCTACAGCCAGACCATTTGACTTTTCTTTGGATTAGAATTTCCCTCCAGACGTCCATGCTCTTGAGACAGAAAGTTATAGCAATGCTACATTTGCAGAGCCCTTGTCTCAATGGCCATCTTCGTGTAATGAGTCACACTTTCCCGCAGTTGATTCAGACTGCAGCTGTTGTAGTAGTCCAGGTTTCGATGACTGATCCGTCTTGTGATGCCATTTTAACCAGCCATTTTTTGAGGCGTGGAGCCTCAGCAGCGCAGCTAGTCTGTGACTTATACTCGCGTGTACTGAGTTAACAGCACTTAACTGTCAGCTAGCTAACTTGAGTAGAAAATTTCCACTGTCTCACCACTCATCACCCTGGCTGCTCCACAACAGATACAGAGTTTGAGGCCTCTCTTGCAAACAGTCTATGACACCTAACTTGTAAAGTGCACTTAGTCCTGCACTTAGAAAGTGATGGCTGATCACGGAGGGTTCCGAGGGTGCTTCTACCCAAGTAAAGACGAAACGGTATGAACATTTCCTATCACTATTATAGTAACCAATATTACCAGCATTATCAGTATTCCAATGCAAATGAAATGTGTTTCAATAGCTACTGATACAAACTAGTGTTACATTAGTATTCTCTCTCTCTCTCTCTCTCTCCCTCTCTCTCTCTCTCTCCCTCTCTCTCTCTCTCCCTCTCTCCCTCTCTCTCTCTCTCTCTCCCTCCCTCTCTCCCTCTCTCCCTCTCTCCCTCTCTCCCTCTGTGTTTTAATTGATGTAAATCAAACCAACGTTGCATGCTAAGTCTGTGTCCGGAAGACTGTTGCATCCCTATCCCTGGTTCATCCCTATGACCAAGCAACCAAAATATGCTTTGTATGACATGTATATACGTTTTATATATATTTTATTTGTAATTTGCAAACAAAAAACTAATAAATACACTTGGAAAAAAAAATATGCTTTGTATATTAAAGTAAAAACACACTTTTTATCAACTAAATACCAGTAAATCACTAAGAAAAGCATTATTCCACTGCTGTGTACGTGTAGAAACGTTCAAGCATGTTACTCCCCACTACATTGGTCACATTTGATTCCAAACATAGGCCTTTTATGAGTGGAGCTCCCACTGTTTGATCACACTGGATGTCCCAGTTTCTCTCATGTCTGAGAGACATTGAAGTCAGGTGGTTGTCAAACGTCAATTATACGGTAGTGGTGACTAAGCCCAGACAAAGATACTATACAAAATACACTGTCAGCCAATGTAAACCAAGACCGGAAACAAAAAATATTCCATTCTATCATCTGCTGTGGTATTGCTGTCCTCCATGTATGTGCCAGTAAGTCAGTGAAACTAGTGTCAAACCTGTAACTTTTAACACTTTCTCTACTGTCAGCAGCAGCGACCCATAATAACTAGTACTTAAATATTCTCAAACTCTAGAAACAAGTAAAGTCTACACATACACATTCTACCGTCATCTGAAGACAGTTTTGATCATCAAATGTGAGCATTCATGAAGTAAGAAGTCAGATAGAGAGATCTGACTCTGTTTTTGCTGTCAGATGTTGAAATACAAAAGCCGAAACGAAAGCGGTAAGTTTACAAGAGGGAGAAATGTAATAATAATGCATTTCATGAGATACATTTAATACAGATGGATGCAATACAATATGCTTACCAGAAATACAAAAACATGATGCAAAAAGAAAAGAATATAGCCTATCATTAGACCGCAGAGAGATAGTGGCTTCATCAGGTATTGAGAGGTAACTATCTAAAAAGTCTGGAAATCATGCAACATGATGTCAATAAACTGCACACAGCCCATTTGTATTTACCAACCAGTCTAGTCTGTGGTTGCTTTACGCCAAAGGATACTACGGAGACAAAAAGGCAAACGTGAAGTGAAAAGTGAGTGTGGCTTTTTTTTGTCAACGCGCTTCATTTTGGGATTCTATACCAACGGCAGTAGTTGTTGCGACACGTTTGCGTTGTCTTTTAGGCCTCGTAGTTTATGAACTCCCTATCAATTCCTTTTCCTGCATGCTCCAATAAATGCACAGATGACGTCAGAAGAAGTTAATGTTGTTGAATAATTTCTGAAGCTTTCACATGAACATTTTACAGTACAAATACTTCCTACTGTGATCATTCACAGACTCCATAAATAAGTGTCTGCATTTGCTAAATAATTCCCTTTGGGCCCTTAGAGAAAATCTAAAGTGAAATGTCATAACAACTATAATGGATGGATTGCCATTAACATTTATCTCAATTTAAGGAAAAATTCAAATTAGTAACAAATACACAGTAAAATGTCCCAAAATGACCCATAATCTAGCGCTATCATCATCCCTGCATCCCATCAGTCTTAGCTGCACGTTAGCTGCACGCTAAGCTAACATGGGTAAACAGTAAACTTGTTAAAGGAACTTTAACACTACTTGAAATACTGAAAGAAAAATGGATCGGGATTTCCTCCACACGGCTCTCAAAGACCGTCCCCCCTTGTATAATACAGACGTTTTGTCACAACCCTCTGCGCCTGATACCTACGCAAAAGGCACTCACATTCACTTAACATGTATGCACGAGTAGACCGGCTATCAAACAAACACCAGAGAAACTCGGATTACAAGACACACTGAGCGACAGTGACTTCAGGACACCATTATTCCACTATATCTTTACATAGAAAATAGTTGTTTGCTGCTCTATTAATGTTCTGAATGTCGAGTACAGCTCCTTTAAACATGAGCATGTTAGAATTGTCATTGGGAGCATGTTAGCATGTTGATGTTAGCATTTAGCTCAAAGCACTGTGATGCCAATCGACACTCTGAAGCAGGAGACACCTCAGCTGAAAGAGAGATGGACCAGGGACCTACTGCATATATTGTATACAATGTAGTTGCATATTAAACTGGGCCTACCACCTAATAACGTGTAGGGTGGCCCAAAGCCTATACACATTTTTATGGTGCATACAATACTAAGATATTGAAATAATAATAACATGCATGTGAAAGCACTGTGAATCATTTAGCTTAACTATATCTGTGGATGGCTAACATACCCTGCTCTTAAGTGAAGCTCTAAAGTGATGTCTTTGAATAACTCAAAAAGGATCTAAAAGCATATAAATGTAGGAACAGCTGTCTCTTGTTATGTAACATTAACAAAAAGTCAACTAATGAAGCCTTTTTAATTAAATGATGTTCAAAAGAACCTGCACAACCTCCCTACACAGGGTCTCCAAAGAAAGTAAGAGGAAAAAGGTCTGTGCAGCCGACGGTGTAGCACTCAAATAGTCGCTGAATTCATTTTACCTGATACTTAACAAACCTCATTCAATGTCGCTGAGACCTCCACTCCTTTGAATAAACTATCTGAAAAGCCACTCAGAACATTTCAGGTCACAGCCGTATATTTTGCTGAATAGAGATCTTAGTCTTTTGAATGCAGCGTCTTCGCACACACATGTTCAGATGTTTATCTCGCGTAACGCCGCTCATTTCATGCCACGAATATAATGAGAAGAAGCAAATTCCGATAATGAAATTAGTCTTACATGGCGTCTTTGAACAACTCCAAAAGGCTCTAACAGCATATTAATGTAGGAACAGCTACCACTTGGTATGTCACATGAAAAATGTTTTAATGAAATCCACTCATTTATATGGTATTTTTAACTTTATATTATACAACAATGCCATGAAAGTGAACAATGTGAAGTGATGATTTAATAACTAAATTGCTGCTATGTGTGAGACATCTAAGATTTATAAAGATCTCCCACATTTTTCTGCATTATTCACCATCCGCCTACATGGAGATTAGTTCTGCTCTTTTATGTAGGTCATGCTATTGGATGATGAGATGACATTTAGAGCTCATAATCAGGCCTCGCTACATGATAAATGTTCAGCGGTGGGTGCTTTACGTCCCCACCTTTGTCCAGACTGCTTGCCTTTTACATCAGTGAAAAAGTGGATTATTTTGATAATCACTCGACACCAAGCCATATTGCCTCCAGCTACATCTGTGATACTGGTATTGATGATGTCATCACGGCCCTCTGCCGAAGCACTGACTGTCATTAATTAGACTGTGGCACTGCTGTTCGCTCTGTGTTCCCATGGTAACAATGTGTGGTGTCTATTTCCCCCCTAACCAAGGCAGATATGTCCATCAAGCCACTGGTTTCCATTTTTTTTTCAGGTCCAGGAGATTTTTAATGCACACCTTAAAAGCACATCTGTTAGTCTGATTAATATTGATAAAGTGTCGGGCAGTTTGGATTTACTATTTGAAGTTTTACTCATTTTTCTTTTGTTATTAAATTGTATTTGATATAAAGAATGACTCAAATGGCAGTAATAAAACAAGAACTCCTAAAGGACGTGAGACACGGCAAAGGGTTCTGAAAAACTGAAGTGGTAAAAGAAGAATAAGCACTGTTTTTCACAATCTCATGAGTAAATGAGGTCAGATTACTGAAGCCTTCATTTAGATAACTGGCAATAAGTACATGTTAAAAACGGACATTTCTGATGAATGCTTCACACGCCTGAGCTCTGTCTTCTCCCAGAATGATAAAAGCATCACATCAGCACTAGATAAACACATTATTACTGAAAATGGTGTCTCATTCCTACATAACCATTCTTCAGTCCATTCTCACTGGATTGATATTACACAGTGTTCAGGTCGAGGACATTTTGCACCCTGTAATTCAGTATGGAGCAGCCCTGACAACAACTTCCGATGTTATCCAACAGCATAGCAGAAAAGAAATCACAGAATGGACTATATTTGTGATATTCATTACCAAAACAGCATTTTCTTCCATTGACTACCGAATGGAAAAAGTCAACGTCAGTAAAAAACAAAACACATCGACATGCCCCTCCTCAGTGGTACTTTCTCATGAGCGCTGTCCATTTCAACCACACTGCAGCTTCACGCTAATCCTCCTCTGGGTAACAGCTGAACCCTTGCACTCACTGATTTTTACCCGCTGGACAATCCTGTCACAGTGCAGTTCAACAAATCCTCACCTGCAGTGCACGACGCAAAAAACACATGCCCCTTATAATTAGATCTAAGTATACGACCTGAATGATGTACTTCTATTATAAATTACACAAATAGCCGATCAACAGTGACTCTGAATAATCATTTAAGTGAATTTGAAAGCAAAAATACTATTATCATAACATGTACTGGCTATAACTCTAGTATTTTTCAGATTCACCTTGGTAATCTGAAGAAGAGCCTGACCGTTAAGGTTTTTTTTGAGACTGACATTTTTTAACTGGAATAAAATTAACCTTCTCTAGCTAGATTGTGTACAAAGTTTGTGCCGATATGACTATACAAAGGTACCCAGAAGGCTGCTTCACTAAAGAATATTTAATTATACATTATTAATCAAATGTTTAGTACACTCTCAATACATTCTAGAGAACACTAAATAGCTAAATAAACTTACAGTATCAGTCAATGACGAACCATTTTAATAAAGAATAACTACAAATTAAAGAAATAGCTACACTATTTCTAAATCACCCCAAGTATTGTTTTTCTTCATTATATGTTCAATATGATATGTAAAAAGGTTTTGTCTGGTCAATATCAGTCAGGCTCTAATCTGTCATTTAAGACTAAATTAGTATTAATGTTAGTAAAACAAATAACTAATAAAAGACAAATTAGTCATATCATTTTTAGTGTGCAGTGCTCCTGTTCGGTCTAACAACAACATTTTATGTACGTTTCTTTCACTTATTCTGTTTGGTTTTCATGCTGATACAACATTTGTCAATGGTGATACTTCCCCCAAAGTGCCTTGTAATAACACTTTCACGGCCTCACTGTGGGGGGTCACATCCTTTTAATGGAAAAACAGCAGCCCGTTAAATCAAACATCTTTTCACCAGGTAGATCTACTCTCACATGATGTCCTCATAATTATATTCTTCCAACAATGGTAAATGAATCACCAAATTACTCCAGGCCTGTTATTGTATGCTGCTTCTCAGGAAAAGATGAAATTACCTAAGGCAGTGTGTGAGCAAATATGTGGGTCACAATTCTAGGGCATGGGTGGAAAGGGCACTGCAGCTCTTTCTTTTGCCGCTGTCTCCAGCTCAGATAGCAGGTTACATCTCTGATTAAATTCCTGGCTGTGGAAGTGTGCTTTTCTTTTACGGTGCCAATGCCCAAAAAAAACAATTTGAGCTGATAACCAGAATAATATTATTGTTATAAATTCACCAGCAGGTTTTTCTACAACGGCAACCAGCCACTCTCTTGTGCACAGACTCTGAAGTGAACTCAAATAGCCTTTCGCAGGCAGTCCATGGAAAAAATGACCTTATGTCTCCATTCCTATCGCTATTTCATTTTCCTTGTTATGAAACGCTGCTGTCCATATTTCCAAAGCTTCCTCCTGAAAGCACACAAATGTCTATCATTAAATTCGGGTTTCCTTTTAAAAAGGAAAGCAGCTTGTAATAATAAAAAAAAAAACATTCTCTTTGAGGAAACAGGTAAACAAATATTGAACTATGACCAAATATCCATTCTGTCTAGCTTTTAGTCCACAATAACCAAACATACAGTACTGTAGATCTCATTCCCCGGCTGAAACAGCAGTCATTATTGACAGCTACACATTAATGTTTCATATATTTGTAAGGTAATTAATATTATAGTTGAACTACAGGACACATTATCAGCTGTAGATGGCCTCTTTTTTGACCCGAGCGCTTGTTAACTGGAAAAATGAGTTGTCATCTAATCACAACAGATCCCTGACTTAGAGAGTTGGTTAATAACACCTACATTTTTAATGAGAAAAAAGCTGGATCATTAGTCGTCTGGAAAACACATAATCACCCTGACTGGTTTTCACATTTGCTGAGCGTTGACACATTATGCTTCATGCCTGATTACAGTACGGTAAAGTAGAGCTAATTTGGATGCTTAAAAAACCACAATATTATTCAGGATAACAGCTCATGCTAACAGGGGAGCAGACTGGTGTAATGAGTGTAGAAATCATCACTGTGATAATGATTCATTATACTGATTAATTTACCCTGCTGAAGTGTCCTTGAACAAACTCTTAAAGGTACCATATTATAAAAGGTTGGGTTTCCATGTCTTTTTTTAAAATAACATTGAAAGTAGGGATGGTTACGACAAGTTCATTCCAAGATCGATGGATCGCATCAATTCCTCGACGGCCAATCGAGTACTCGTTTTTCCAAATCTGTTTTTAGAACTCAATGCATCTTCCTGCAGGAATAATGAAGTACTGCAACACAGCCTACCCAACACCTAATGCTTATTCTCAACCAAAACAGTCACAGTTACCATTTAAGGATTTCTTTTTTCACAACCACAACTTCAAAACATTGTTCCCTTACAAAAACGTGATTACATTTGCGTTCGGCTTTTGTTAATGATCAGTCCCGCTGTGGAGAACAGGCGTTCCGCTGGCAGAGAGGTGGCAGGTATCAGCAGGTGCTGCTTTGACACAACGCTCAGTTTTCTGTACCGGTACCTGTTGGACCTCAACCACTTGTGGGTTTTGCTGAGGACAAATGCATGGCTCACTGAAACAAGCTTCTAGCTCGTTGACGTCCATATTTTCAAGCTAGTCCTCTCCGAAGAGGGTGCCCAGTGCCTCTGTGCTTACGGCCCAGAGCCTCACTGCTTTCCTCCTCCATCTCGTCTGGGCCTTGCACAGTAACCCCCCGTCATGTAGGTCACACAACTTCTCTCAGATGGTGAGGTGGAGAGCCTGTTCCAAAAATCCTCCAAAAAGTGTTTGTGTCTCGGGTCAAGCGCAGAAGCAAGAGGTGCTGCACGCACACACAAAAAACTTGAGTGCTGTTCACCAATCAAATTAATTTGAAACGAGGACTACTCGAGGAATTGATCACTCACGCCCATCCCTAGTTTAAGTATCAAAACACTCAACACACAGAGAAATCCACACAGAAACTGTGGTTGTGATGTCACAACTATACTACTTCGTAGTTTGAAAGGGCTGCTACAGTGCCGTTCTCCGGCTGCAATGATGGTGCAAAGATGCAGAGAACACAAATGTACAAGACCAACAAACGATTACCGTTGACAGCAGACTGGGCTTTTTTTTAGAAGGGGGTCTTAAAGAGACAGGCGCTAAAACTGAGTGTTTCAGACAGAGGGTGTATACTTAAGTATAATTAGACAGACAGTATGAAAAGAAATCATGTGTTTTTTGAACAATAAAGCATAAACATGTTCTAGTAAAAACCCCAAATACAACCTGAACCTGAAATTGAGAATAATTGGGGACCTCACTGTGAATGGAGAAGCAGATTTCCCCACAGATATCTGAAACGTATCACATTTCCATGTGTTTCTACAACATGCATATCATATCAACAAAACAGATCAATAATAATACTGCAGTAGAAGAGACAAGAGCATCCAGTCTTAACTAACTATAAATGGCATGGGAGCTCTGACACTCCAGTTCAGTGTCATGAGCCATGATCAGGTTTTGCCTCTTGCCATCACAGATTGCAGATGACCTACTGAACATCAAAGGAATGAGGAACCCTGTCAGGGAGTGGTCTTTTCGTTTCAGCATCAGACCTGACATGTTTGTTTATGGTCTTCTGCTGTGTTTCATTCAACAAAAACAAACCTCATTGTAATGACCATGCAGCCAACACCCTGAGCTAAAGATCTGAATCACATCTAGGTCACACACACAGGGGCCCGGCCCACACTGATTGTGAAACCTTTTTTTTTTCGTCATCTGCAATACAAAGTGTAGCCACACCCGATTCTTGAACGTGACCCTGTGTCATGAGAGACAGCTCAATTCATGTGAATCAGCGATATAACATACACAGGGTCGCCAAAGAAAGAAAAAAGAATGTGTGAAGTGCTGAATTCATTTTCCCTGGTACCTGAACTTCATTTAATCTAGCGGAGACCTCCACTCCTTTGAGTGAACTGGCTGAAAAGCCACTCGGAACATTCCAGGTCACTGCCGTTCATTTTTTTGCTTAATAGAGTGTTTTCATGCATCTTAATACATTTGATATGTCTCTGAAAAGGTTTCACACACCATCTTCAAATATTAATCTCAAGTAACGCCACTCGTTTCATGCCACAAATATAATTAGGAGGCAAATTCTGATAATGAAAAAAGGCTTACAGCCCGAAGAAGGGGACTTTTTTTTAAAGCAGCTGAATGTCTTTATCATGCCCCGGTGGATCTGAGCCTGAAGCTACGGAGGACAAAGACTGTGTGCTTCGGAGCAAGGGATCAGCGGCAGCAGCAAGGACTATGACGTCTGCAGAGGCAGTTATATAACTGGAGCTGAACATTTTGTCTGTCATAGTTACAAGGTTAAAAGGAGGGTGAGATGAATACCAGTCATAGTCTCGAGAGTCATGTGCAACATAGTTCCAGTGGAAGAGTTCACCGTGGCAGGCATCAGTCGGTATTTTACAGTATAGAGGAATGCACATGTGTGACGTTAAACATCAGAATGGCTGTCTCTTAAGACACACTGCTTCTCTAAGGGCTTCAAGGGTCCTTAAAAATCTGCATACTGGAGATTCACCAATAATTCACTGTTCAAAAAATGTATAACAAGGTATGTGAAGCCTGAAATCCAAAACTTTCTAAACATTCAGACTACAGTAAGAATGACAGAGCATAGTGTAGGGAGGTGGGTTGTTATTGGCTTTGTCAATTGCACAGGTTTGACTCAACAACGCTGATTAACATTTGTTAACCACAGTGTGTGGCATGTCCTTTTTCAAAGCTGTGACTTTTCTGTGTGATTTAACTTTACAGATTAGGGGGGGGTCACAATTCCCCAAATACAAGATTCAATTTGGACTTTAGAGGAGAAGAAAAAAATACTGATCTGATTTCAAAATTGAAAGCTTATTTTGATCGAACCCTAATACGGGTGGATATAGAAACCATATATCAAATATTAACATAAACATCTGTTTGTAAACAAGAGCATCTACAAAACACAAACTGAGACATAAAAAATAGAAATGCTCATATAACATTTTAGTACTATAATCACCTTCAATGTGTGTGCTCATACATGTGCAATCGTGCTGTGCCGAAGCCCACCCCCCTCAACCGGGCTAAAGCCCATAGAGAATCTCTGGAAATCCTTGGTGACAAAGTAATGTCTAAGAAACCCACTGCAGTTACTGAACTGTGGAAGAGACTGAAGAAGAATGGACCAAGATCAAACCAAGATGCTGAAGTCACTCAAAGCTGTGGCCTCTACACTTCCCATTCATTTTTGAATCCTATAGCTCTAAGAAAACAACAACATTTTCTCTTCTGACACATTTGTTACTGGGTTTTTTTTCACAAAATAAAGGCTTTTGTTGAAGTTCCTTGGTTATTTAAAAAACATGCAAGTACAGCAGCGGTATAGCCACAGTGGATATTCTATCAAATTCTGAACTATAAAATATAACAGTATTTCAGAATAAACCAAGTATTAATAAAGTATTAGTACTAATTTCGATCTCCAGTAGGTAATCTCCAGAGTAAATAATATTAAACATCATATTATAACTTGGGGGACTTTCTACAAAAGCAAAAGCACACAACAGCGCCCAGAGAGCAATGCACAGACGTTCTTAACTCCAAACTCTAAATGAGAAGCAAACTACGTGCTTGCATTAATTGACAACCTCATGTATTCAAAACATGCCCTAGAAAGAGATAACTGTAGGTGATAAAATAACTTCACATTTGACACAATAATCAGAATAGTGATTAGTGTTTGGGAATATTGTTTTTTTGTTAGTGCCTGTTGTTTGCTATTACAAAAGTACTCCAGGACTTGCAGGAAGAGTGCAAACTATCTCTGAGGGTCTGACAGAAGGCATTCGAAACACTTGAAACATGAGAAACTATTGTTAAAGCTTGTTAAGGTGTATGAGAATCTGTGTGATTAGGATGCATATTATACATTCTTTAAATTCCTGTTTAATATAGTCTCTCAGCCTTTTCTATTTTATAACCTGCTTTGAAATGTTTCCACTCTGTCTAACTAAGCACGCCTCTGGTGTTTCAGGTATTTCATGTATATGGAATGACTTTCGAACTTGCTAAAAATAAGTTTGTTATTCCCAAGGAAAAACTATTGTCATAGCCAAGTGTAAAGAAACAACACACCCATATAGGCCATAGGTGCCAAACAGGAAGCAAGTACAGAGACATCCAAGTACGAGAGTTTCCATATAATACTAAACTAACTTTTGTTTTGCACCATGATTCAAAAGGTCTGTAATATTTTTAGAGGAACAAAATCCAAGATTCATTTCTCTGACTTCCTTACAGACAGTATAGCACTTCGCCACCTGTCTCTTCAGCTTCGGCTAGAATTTCTATTTGTATTAATAAAAGAAAAACAAACATTGATGTCAATGTGAGTAAGTAAAATGTACATATTGATACAATTTAAATACTAAAAATAGGCTGCTCACACGCAAAACGATTAGACCGCGGATGATTAAGGCAGGGCTTAATAATTTGCAACCTGTGACGTTAGTCAACCTTTTGTCAGATTTCTCCCCATTTCATGTGTGTTTTAAGATGACTCGACATGGGTTAAACATTCAACATTCCCGCGCCGCTCTGTTCCCTTAAAGTGACAGACTGTAGAAATGATCTCTTTGCTGTTGCACAAGCCTACACCATTTGTGCATGCCCAGTCACACTAAGCAGCTCTAGCAAAATTCAGACTAGCGTTCAGTTAAAGCTTGCAGGACATGGCCCAGTAACCTACTTTCCCCACAACATGCTCTGTAACATCAGAGGCGAGGCTGTGTGTCATCAGTTAACTAACCTTCACCACATCATAGATTCAGCACAAAGACGTAAAAGCCCAGACACAGCACTGCTGACGCAAAACTGAATACCAATTACCACAGTTATGACTCAGAAAAAAGGAAATGTCCACAAGGCCTTTTTCTCCGTTGACTCCTAAAGCTGAAATACAATGCTGTAATCTGATATTCTTTGCATATTAACAGGCGGCAAAGTGGAGACAAAATTAGGGACATGAAGAAAGTAAATAACACGGGAAGGGATAAAGGGAGAAAACTGCCAAAGAGGCTGTGAAACAATGAGTATGGCCAACATAATTCTAAAAAGGACATTCTCTTAAAATTATTAGATAAATCATATTTGTGGCAAACTCTTGATGAATAGATAATGATTTTCTTGTATCTCATATTATGAGAATCTCATAATGATAATTATCAGTATTGCCTGCAGCAAAAACAAATAACAACGCCTAAATTTAAACGATGTTTACTATTTTTTCCCAATTTAACATTAAGCCTTTATTGCTGAGTGGCACCAGGACAACGCCTTGGGTTTCCCCCCTTCTCTCCCCTTCTCCCTTTCTGTACACCCCATCCCATTTAAGTCCATGTATCAGGTAAACAGCACTAAATTGTATAACCCTACAACCTGATTCCCTCAAACCATTCTTAATCACTGCATCGACAGTGATTAAGCCACTGACACAGTTGGTATATTCTCACTCTGCTCAACAAATCTGATAATTATGACGTGACGACAGATGAACCTGGTGACACTTGGAGATTCTGGAGGACATCTGGACTGGACTGTGATTGGCTGATTGGCTGGCTGACTTTCAAGTTATATTGTAAATGTATTATATTTATTATAAATGGGCGTTTTTGCACACCATTATTTTGAAAAGTGTATCATTTTGACTAGTGAGTATACAGTGAGACAGCTGTCAGTGGAAGGCAGCAACAGTATAGAGAGGATTAGGATTGACTCCTGACCTCTGGCTCCATAGGGGCAGCAGACCTGACACCAAAATGTAATTTATCCAGCCCACAATGTGCGTAAATGTGGGATGTTGGATTTAGTGTCAGGACTTAAAAATTACCTCAGGGACAGAAAGATAGCATGAGTCAGGAGGCTGGCCCAAATGTTTAGCAGCATGATGTAAAAAGGAGCATATGGCGCAGTGAACACCCCAGTTCAGTGAGCCATGGATCAGCCCATGCTGTCCCACTCAGCTGCCAGCACACATCCTCCTCACAGTTCATGTCTGCTGGGCCACTGCTGACGACAGGGCTCCAGCCTCCGCATCAATACGCTCTCTGTTTCACCCTTTTAAACGTACGCCACTTTCATTTAGGCTTACGTTTCATTCCCCTCAAACCATACTGTTTTTGGGTCATCCCTATGTTCCCTCAATCCTATGTTCCCTCCAGGATTCCCCCCAAATTACAGCTGAGGGAACATAGGACTGAGGGAACACAGGACTGAGGGAAAATAGGGCTGAGGTAACAAAGGACTGAGGGAACATGGGACTGAGGGAACATACGACTGAGGGAACATACGACTGAGGGAACATGGGACAGAGGGAACACAGGGCTGAGGGAACAAAGGACTAAGGGGACGTAGAGTTGAGGGAACACAGGGCTGAGGGAACATGGGACTGAGGGAACACAGAACTAAGGGAACACAGGGCTGAGGGAACATGGGACTGAGGGAACACAGAACTAAGGGAACATAGATCTGAGGGAACACAGATCTGAGGGAACACAGGACTGAGGGAACACGGGACTGAGGGAACATAGAGTTGAGGGAACACAGGACTGAGGGAACATAGAGTTAAGGGAACACAGGACTGAGGGAACATAGAGTTGTGGGATCACAGGGCTGAGGGAACACAGGACTGAGGGAAACCAGGTCTGAGGGAACACAGGTCCGAGGGAACATAGGACTGAGGGAACACAGGACTGAGGGAAACCAGGTCTGAGGGAACATAGGACTGAGGGAACACAGGGCTGAGGGAACACAGGGCTGAGGGAACAGAGACAAGCTCCCATTTTTTCCGGTGCAGTATTATGATGTGCCTGTGTATGGCCCAAACCATCAGCTGGTGTCCAGATAGCTATGTCAGCACAAGCAAAACTTCATTATGTAACATTAAAGGTAGATAGCTACAGTACCAAAGAAAAAGTCGGTCTCAATATAGTCAACGTTATATTAAAACATGGTAAAAAAAGGGACGCGCCGCCTCCATACATTAGTGTGAAACAGACTGCATGGGGAAAAGTCTAAACACTGTAAAGCACATTCAGAAAAGTAAACACCTAAAAGAGAAGCAAACCTATGCGTTGTCCCGTTATCACAGGGGTTACCGAGTTTCTCATTTTCCAACCGTTGACTTCTCGGGGACTCGGGGACACTGTGGACGGAACCGTGAGCAACGTTAACGTTACAACCCAGAGATGGAAACTTACCTCCTGTGTCGGCTAAGGGTCAGTCCAATCCAAATGGGAGAGAGAGGGGGGCTTTAACCGACCCGAAACCCCGACGTCCTATATTCCAAAAAAGTAGTCTCGAGATGAAAGTGCACGGCGGTGACACAGCCCTCAAACACACACACACACACACACACGCACGCACGCACGCGCCTCTCGCTGTATTCTCGTATAACGGGGCTGCTCTAACCGTGTCCTGCCCGCTACACAGTTGAAGGCTGAATGGAGAGCTTTCCTGCAGCCAGGGTTAGTCCACACTCAGAGTCCCGCCCACTGGACTATATACTAAATAAAGTTATGTGAGCGAGAGCGTGTGCGCGCGCGTGTGTGTATGTGCGTTTGTTTGTGTGTGTGTGTGTGTGTGTGTGTGTGTGTGTGTGTGTGTGTGTGTGTGTGTGTGTGTGTGTGTGTGTGTGTGTGTGTGTGTGTGTGTGTGTGTGTGTGGTGAAATGAAATGAATAGATAGTAATTTATGATTTTACACACACCACTTAAAAAAACAACACCATTCATTCTAATTTCCTGATCACACATATTATCACCAGGTTATAAAAAGCACTGAATATATTTATTGGTATTCCATATGTACAGTAAATTGATGCTGCGTGAATCATGCCTTCTGCTGTCTGACGTATGCTTTCAGAAGCTAATTACCTCACATTAACTCATCACATGTTGGTCTACATGGGGCTGATCAGAGCAATTATGAAAATGGATAAAAATGACTATATTTGTTGGATGAATCAGTCCCTCAGGTTTCACACAATCGACAGACGCTGTAGCAAGATACCCTAATAATCAGTGCAATTCAGTGTTTGGAGCCTTAGCAACGTCAGCTGGTTATACCATAATGTATTCTCCATTATATACTGGGAGGTTTATGCTGTAATATTGCCTCATATTTTACATGCAAATTTTAACTAACTGTAGCTGTGACATAAATGTTGTAAAAAAAAAAGTGCCATGCTTCACTCTGAAATGTAGATAACAATGTATTAAAAAGCATATAACGGGAATATTCAAGCTTAAACTAAGCCTGATTATGTACTTTCCATCATTGTCCCAATTTAAAAGTTGTCCGCTTTCAGCAATGAGTCATTCCGTAACTTTATCTTTTGTGATATCTCGAGGTGAACCTGAAATGGTGAATGGACACGCATTTATATTGCTCCTTTCTAGTCTTACGGCCCCTCAAAACGCTCATGCTTGGGCTACATGCCACCGGTTCACACACACATCCATACACTGATGGCAGAGGCTGCAATGCAAGGTTGTAGAAAGAGCCGCCCCGACTCAACTGTCCAATCATTCCACCATCATCTGAAAAAGCCCACATCTCTCAGGATGAACTCTCCATGAGGATCATTTTGGAAAATAACAACCAGTTACCTGTTCAAATAGTATTATTTCAACCATTAATATGCATATTTGCCTAAAGCCAGAAGAGAGGTGTGTCTCCCTGTTTCTTTGATTTCTCCATTACTGCTGCCAAGATGACAATAGTTCACAATTAATCTGGAACAAGCTTGTTTTCTTAATGCTCACACACCACACACACTTAATGAAAGATTAAATGTGCTGAATAAACCGCAACTCTGTCGTCATACTATAACTTAGTAAACATGTAGAGATTTTCATGGAAACTCGCATGTGCTCATGGCCTCAAATTAGCTGTAGGGTTTCTGATTGTTATTGTACGATGAGTTCATTTCTCATCACAAATAATAATTAGTGTAGAATAATGTAAGTGGACTTCATTATTCTGTACTTATTATTTATTGTTAAAGGATATACAAATGTTTGTACCACAATATGTAAATGTCCCTCAGAAATGTCTACTTATCTTAGATTACTGACAGACAGATTTATGTTAATTGATTTCAGAAATGATTGTCTATCATGGTGGGCAGACCGATTTAGAGATTTACTGTAAAAGATTTTGCAGAGGCCAAGGATAATCTGACCATGTGGTGTGCATCGATCTTACTCTTCCCATAATGCAACCTCAAAGTGTGTTTAAGGCAGAGGCACAGAAGATGCTGTACAGCTGTTTCCACAGGCTGAGCTGTGCTCACCAGAGATGGACTTTATCATGTAAAATCAGTCGAGTGCCCCTTTAAGATACAAAAAAATGCACCTCTCTGTATTTCACCATTCAAATAAGCAGTAAGTTCCTTTTTCATTTAAAGTGTTCTCAAAATTAAAAGGCACATTGACAGTTAATCAGTAGAAAACCCTTGTGGGATCGTTTCAATAAACTAAAGATTGTTCAGTCAGTAGTGAGAGCAGGTAAAGGAGGGCGGCTCTAAGAAGTTAAGACGTTTCTTTTGAGTCCCCTGGAATAACTGAGGCCTTCAATCAACAAAATATATTTGATATGAGAGGCCAACTTGTCATTTAGGTATAGGTAAGTGCTCGCCTCTGCCTTTCTTTCAAATGTAAGTGTATGTGACGCCACGGATGTGTATAGAAACTTTATTTTGTATCATTTATTTCAGTATAAAAGAGAAATCCAAGCTAGAATGTCACAGCTCTGATTTCATATTCGTGCAGCTGTGATACCAGGCTTTGATGGATGTTATTGCAGCATGCGCTTCTTTTGTGCACTACAGTGGTAAAAATGTGTTTAAAGAGTATACAGTCTTTCT
Source organism: Echiichthys vipera (assembly GCF_963691815.1). NCBI lineage: Eukaryota > Metazoa > Chordata > Actinopteri > Perciformes > Trachinidae > Echiichthys > Echiichthys vipera. The sequence continues at coordinate 18,600,119 of NC_139839.1, read as the reverse complement.
AAGTTATTTTTTGTGATGATTTTTTTTTTAAAAAGAGCATGAATCATGGGACATTTACCTTCACTTATCAAATTTCTCGTGACATCTTGTTTTTTGAGTCAAGTCTCAGACATGCTCTCAAGATTTCCATGACTGTCTTTATTTAAGCAAATGATTGGCTGGGAAAAAGACATTGCTTATCCAACTGTTTAACTTGTTCTGTGCCAATAAATACACCAGTATGTAATGCGAGTATGTACTTTTCAATTATAGCTAACAAGCATAGTTTCTGTTATTAAGCTGTGTGTGTGTTGTCTTATCTGAAATGTCTACTTTGACAATGCACAATAATATTTGTAGATAAGGCAAGCAGGAGAATATTCCTGTAACTGTATTTACAGCTTGTTAACAAATTTCAACAACCATCCGTCCAGTCTAACAAGAACAAAAACGGTGTGCTTATAGAGGAACTGTAACATTATCCAATGTACTGTATATTGGCAATATCTAATTAATCTAGGATGCAGAAGGTCAGGCTCACTCTTTTAGACAAAACCTCTGTATATTTTGCATGGGTTGACTTAATTCCTGCTGTTAGGCTCGGAAATGTACGATTTACCACTTTATAATTCAACCTGTGACTCACAACAGAAGAATAAATGTTTTTCACAAGACAGGAGCGTGGGAGAGGGACAACTAGGTCATCAAGATCTAACACTGAATCGTCACAAATAAATGTGTTTTTTTCAAGATAGACAGTGTACGGGAGTTTGTTTGTCGTCTCCGAGGTCAAGGAGGCCTCTTCTAAAATTAAACCCAGATGCTATCCCTGAGTTACAGTGTCCTAAAACGGCCCACTTATCAGACATGAAAATGGTCATTAGAACACCTTTTTGTAAACTGCGTGTCCAATTATGTAAAGATGAATATGATTTCTACTTGATAAATGTGCTCTGTATATATGCCTTTTAAAGCAACATGTTGTAAACCTTAGAGCAGAGATCCTCAACAGGTGGTCCAGGACCCCCAGGGGGTCCTCAGAGTTGTTATATAATCTTTCCAGTGGTTTGCTTTTTTTTCAAAAATATGTATGAATGAAACGCACTATTAACAAAGATACATTTGTGGTAATAAGTAAATAAATAAATTTACACAACCTTGATGATAGGCTTACTGGCTTATAGGCATGGTAGTCACTAAGGTAGCCACTAAGGTAGTCACTAAGGTAGCCACTATGGCAGCCATTAAGGCAGCCGTTATGGCAGCCACTAAGGTAGCCACTAAGGTAGCCACTAAGGCAGCCACTATGGCAACCATTAAGGTAGCCACTACGGCAGCCACTAAGGTAGCCACTAAGGCAGCCACTAAGGCAGCCACTTAGATAGTCACTAAGGCAGCCACTAAGGTAGCCACTAAGGCAGCCACTATGGCAACCATTAAGGTAGCCACTACGGCAGCCACTAAGGTAGCCACTAAGGTAGCCACTAAGGCAGCCACTAAGGCAGCCACTTAGATAGTCACTAAGGTAGCCACTAAGGTAGCCATGTATACAACTGTGCCTTCCAAATTTATGATTAACATGAACATATGACATAAATATATGAATATGTTAATAATGCTCATTGCAATATCTTTGTGTTGTAAGCACCATAAACGTCTGTGTGTATAGGCTTTAGGTCGCCCTAGCTGTAAGGCTCAATCTAATATGCAACTCTATTTGATACAGTATTTGTAGTGGAGGGTCCCTGCTTTGTCTCTCTTTCAGCTTCAGGGGTCCTTGAACTAAAAAAACGTTCAACACCCCTGCCTTGGAGCAAAAATGTTTTTTTTCTCCATCCACAAGATGACACTGGCCACTTATAAAAAGAAAATTGTGTTTCTCATAAATATGGAAACTTATTTGACCTCTCTTGAATTTAAAAACAAAAGCAGCGAAATGTAAGATACATATTAATATAATGTCAGTTTCATTCAGAAAAATTGCCACATTACTGTCTGAAATTGTTGTGTACGTTTGAGTATATAAACATTTATTCATTTCCAAATAAAGAATACAAACAAACCAATATTGCAGTGTTTCACTGGAGGGCGCTAGAACAAAGCACCAGGTGGTCAGGGACCAACTTGAGAGAGGAGGAGGCCATTCACCAGCCTGTTTTAGCTTCACACAGCCTAGCTACTGTTAGCTAGCCGGCGGCTAACGAGCAAGCTAAGATAGCAGTCTGTCTTGATGTCGCCTGTCTTACCAAGTGATGGCGAGAGAAGGACAGTGTTCACAAACCGAAGCTGGTGAGTCCCCACTGTCCATTTGAAACGCGACAACAACACGTTTGCATTCACACAGTTTGCAGTTGTGCAACCTAAAAGCTAGCTACCGTTGGCTCATTAGCAATTAGTTAAGAGCCGAGCTAATGCACCCTTCTCTTTGTTTTTTAGAACTGTATTACCTCATTGCCAGGTTTCTGCAGGCTGGACCTTGTAAGAAAGCATCACAGGTAAAATAAAATGAAAGATATGAACTCACACCGGGTATAAACGGTCTAAATTAGCAGCTAATGCTAACCGTGTGTGTGTCTGTGTTGTTAGGTTCTGGTTGAGGAGCTGGAAGAGTATGAGGTAGGTTCAGCTGCTCCTTTCTGTTTATTCTCCTGTGTGGTTTCCTATTTGTGCACTTTTCGGGGGGAACTTTTCAATGTTTTGTGCTGGTGTTCAGATAAAGGAGCGTGTTGATGTCGATACTGGCAGTTTGTGCCTCTTAACGGCTTGTCTTTTAACTTTAGTTGGTCCCTCAACGATGGAGCTGGGACGGGAAGAAATACAAACGGACCTTCCAAGACTGGGTGAGCGTGAATTATCACAATTAACTTTTTTTAATCAAATAAAGCGAATCACATAGATTTTAATCGACAATTGTTTCATATTATATCCTTTTAAATTAAACAAACCGCCCATGACGCGGCGGTATTGTTTTATGTGTATTTGAACACATTTAAACAATATTATTAATATTATTATTAATAGGCCCGATGGTTAATAACTATATATAGGCTTTTGCTATTGTGTGGGCTAGTAGGAGGAGAACAGAGGCGAGGGCGGGCAGTGATAGGCTGAGCCAGATCCAGAGAGCTGTCAGTCTTCTGTTGTAGCCAATGAAATCACACTTGTTTTTGAGAGCGAACCGGAAATATCGCAGGAGCCTCTTTTGATTGGCTGTGAGCTTCTCTGCCCCGCCTTTCTTTCTTTCCTTCCTTCTCCCTCCCCCCTCTGTCTCTCGATTGTTTGTCAACTCACAAACAACATGCTGCAAATTATAAACAAGTATAACCAGGAAGAGAAAATTAAAAAACAGGTTAAAGATCCCACCCAGACATGTTAATATGTGTATGAGCTGCTATACCTTAAAAAATAATTAGTATCTGATATGTGTTTTTCACAAAAAAGTGTTAAGATCTTTGAAATCACATCTCCTTTTCCTTCTTAAGCAAATCAGAATCTTCAACTATAAGTCGAACTGCTGGACAACTTTTCTACTTTTACTGTAAAGTCCATTCTCGCTGTATGTGAGCTGGAGGTTTCCACATCACACTTCTCTAAGTTAAATATTGGACCAGGACTGGCTTTCACGATGTTTGTGATTTTGTGGGTACCTGCAATTTAGTACCTGTACTGTTTTTACTTTACTCTCTCTGTGATGACAAAAATGTAATTTCCGTTGTAAGAAATAAGTCTAAGTGTAATTGTTAACATTATTTATTTAGAACATTTAAAACACAACCTCCATCCTTGGCAGGATTTTTCCTTCTCCTTTGGAAAAATTCTGGACATGTTCGCTCTATTTCTCATCTGCACTTCCCACTGTAACTCTAATCACTCAGTGCTAGTCTTGCATAGCCAGACGTACCTCAGTGTGAAAACATCCTTCTAGTGTCAAACGCTGCACAGACATTATTCTGTACCATGAAGCTCAAACTGTCATATGAAGAAAGGAACTAAAAGAAATCCATTTTTGAGTGGAGCGGAGCTTTAGGGTCATGTGTATATGCATATGTTACTACACAGCTGTTTGAGGTTTATCATAGAATTGATGTTCATTTGAATATGAAAATGTCCAGTAATTTGTGTCTTTTCATTGTAGAGTTTAAGTCTTTTATGTTGCGTCCCAGTCTCATCTCTTATAAGAATGTGCAGAGCCTAGAAAGTAGTTTAGATACCAGCTGACATTTTGACTTATACACCAAGAGAGGAGGTGTGAAGCAACCAGACAGGCTTAATGGTATGTCAAACCATTTTTGTGCTTAAATTAAGATTTTTTTTCTGTCATGGGTACAACTTTTATTTTCCTTAAGGGTAAACAAATGTGATTTTTTTAATGTAACTAGACAGATGGATTGTTCAGGCTCATGTAAGGGCTTCTATTGGTTTAGCGTATATGTCTTCTGATGTGTAGATTGCCTCGATCTGTACACATGGGTCACAAATCTTCGTCAGTAAAAATAATTATGGCGTTGTCTGTAATAAGCACTGACTTTCCAATCTGTTTAACACAGCTGGACTTCCTTTAATTTCTTTACACTTTTTTAGTTTTAGCAATGTTTCAGAATGTGACAGAATGTGATAATGTTTTGTTTTTTGTTAGTAAATGCTACATAAATATTTGTTGCGTTACTTTGTAATAGCTGTGTTTGACTCCTGCAGGTGATGTTGAACCAGCATATTCCTGCAGACTATCTGCTCCATGTTTGCCAGCGGATAGGCCCACTTATAGAGAAAGAGATCCCACCTAGTGTTCCTGGAGTCCAAACCCTTCTGGGGTTGGGGAGACAGTCTTTGCTTCGTACCACTAAAAGTGAGCAATTCCCTCCATCTTATCTTCTGTATTTATTAACAGCTCACTTATCAATACTTTTGTCGTTTTAGATTCATTGTGTTTGTATGTTTAGTTGACAATCGATCACTTTCAAAATTATGTTTTTAATTCACTACCTTTGTAATTTAGGTTGTAGCCACAAAGTATGCAGTGGCTCAGCTGTCGCTGCACTCCACCGAGGACGTCCACCAGAACCTCCGGTCAGCAATGGACATCCTCCCAATGTTGGTGTGTGAAGGCTATTTTTCTTTAAATAAATATATATATATCCATTAAATTTAACGCTGCTTTTCCATCAAACACTTTCAGTATAGTACCTTTAGAACCATACGGACATGTACCCAAACACTACATCTATTTTTGCGTTTCCACCACAAGGTTCACGAGGACCCAAAGACTCCTGGGCCCATTCAGTTATCCTGCTTTAGTAGTGTGTACTATTCATTCTTGTGTCTTTATATCAAGTGTCCATCATGGGTGCTCGCCAGGCAACAGGCACAGCTCGTTTCAGCCAGACCTTGCCGTCTTCCTCCTACCAACACATGAAGATACACAAACGTATCCTTGGCCACCTTTCCTCAGTCTACTGTGTAGCCTTTGACCGCACTGGCCGTCGGATATTCACGGTGAGTGATGATTCACGGTTAAGATGATTATTGAAATAAAGCCTAATCTTCAGCGTCTCACTAATTATGTTTTCATCTGTTGATTCATTTTAGCAAACAATTCACAAAAAGTTGCAATAGATGAAATGCAAATCAGGCATCTCTCCATTAGCAGGGTTTAAATGCGCAAATGAAAAATTCCTGATCATAGCCTGTTCTACCAGGAAATGCATTAATGTGTCAGATACATTTTTAGAATATGTATATATATTTATTTCAGGCATTTAAGGGATGTTTTCAACCACAGAACCTTTTCTTTTTTTTCTTTTTAACAGATTTACTAATTAAAGCAAGACACCTGTGTCACTTAGCATTTGAGTAGCTTAGCTGCGACTTAGAAACAGCTCAGCTAAACCAGAACTTGCTGGGGTTAAAAATGTAGCTGAGTGATAATTTGGAAAGGTTCAGCATTGGTGGGTATGATAGGTTAACTAATGAGCTCTGCCAAACCCAGGTGGGGTTTTAGAGAAGCAAACTACCATGGAAAGAATAAAGAAATGAAATGGGAATATTATACAATGTATGTATAAACTGTATGTTTCACTTTTGATGTCACAAAAATAAAATGTATTTAGTTGAAGCGACGATAAACGCCCTTCAGTTGAAGCTATTTCCCAATGACTTATTATGTCTTATTTATTTGTTGCCAATGTCTTCTGTGTTTTAGGGTTCGGATGACTGCCTGGTGAAAATCTGGGCCACAGATGACGGCCGGCTCCTGGCAACTCTCCGTGGCCACTCAGCAGAGATCTGTGACATGGCCGTAAACCACGAGAACAGCATCATCGCCTCAGCAAGCTGTGACAAAACCATCAGAGTGTGGTGCCTGCGTACCTGTGCACCCATCACTGTTCTGCAGGCCCATGCCGCCTCCATCACATCCATACAGGTGAGACGGATGCTTTTTACAGAAATGTATCTTATATTTATTTTAAATGTGCCATATTGTAAGAATTTAAATTCCCATGTCTTTTTTGGATTAAAAAGCAAGTCGAGGTGCTATATAAATACTGTGAAAGTATCCAAACGCTCAGTCGTGTTCAGAAACTGCCTTTAAACTCAGACTTGTGTACAGTTGTGATGTACCAACTATAGTATATATTAGCTTGAAGTGCCACTGCGGTGCCTTCTCTGGCTGCAATGGCAGTGCAGATACATCCAAAGGGCAGATGTGCAAGACCCTTAAAGACTGGCCAATCAGAGCAGACTTGGATTTTTTGGGAGGGGGGTGCTTGAAGAGACAGGTGCTAAAAAGGAATGTTTGAGACATTTATAGTCAGATAGTACGTATGAATTCAATAATGTGTTTTTTGAACATTAAAGCATTTCAACGTGTTCTTGGAGAAACCAAAAATAATAAAGTATGAACCTGACAGTTAGCATAATATGGAACCTTTAACCGTATCACCTTGATTATCTGCACCTTGTCAACTCTTCAGCTCCGGTAGTGTCATGTTAGATGTTGATCACACCTCCCCTGTGTCTAACCAAAACTGACTTTCTACCCCCTTAGTTTTGTCCTGCTGTCAAAGGGACGACACGGTACCTTGCCTCCACCGGTGCAGACGGCATGGTGTGTTTCTGGAAGTGGCACTCACTCAGCATGAAATTCCAGTACGTGTTTAGAACATCCGTTGAACCTTTTTTTTTAGTTTTTCTTACTACTATCTCTTGTGATTGCTAATTTTTAATAGAAATAACAACAGCTCTCGTGGTTCTCCTCTTTTCTCAGTGATCAACCAGTCAAGTTTGTTGAGCGGTCACGTCCAGGGGTACAGGTCTCGACTTCCTCCTTCAGTAGTGGTAAGTGTGTTTCCCTGCCTGGTAACACACTTAACGTTTGGCTGTTTTGCTAAAAGTAAACAAATCTACTTAATCTGTTTTTTTAAGTAATGTAGCTTGTATTTATGGTCTGGATTGGATTCTTATAGAGCCTTTCTCAGCACTCAAGGCGCTTTACAGAGTCCAGGTTCCATTCACTCACACAGACATACATGGTGCTGGTAAACTAAGGTACTAGTCACAGCTGCTGAAGTCACAGCTGCCCCCGAAAGCGTGGTTGCTAATCAGCGCCTACGGCCCCTCCGACCACCTCCTCAAAGATACAGCAGTCATACACATTCACACAAGGCAAGGTGGGTGAAGTGTCTTGCCCAAGGGCACAACGACCATGACACAAGTAGGGACATTGGCCGACTCACTCAACCAACTGAGCCACAGCCGCTGCCACATAAGCTCATGGCAGCAAATGGATAAATACTTGATATGAGGATATGTTGTAGGCTGAATGTGTTTTTTCCTTTAATAGGTGGTATGTTCATGGCTACCGGTGGCACTGATCATTTGATCAGAGTCTACTACCTTGGTGGTGAAACTCCTGTGAAGGTCTCTGAGATGGACGCGCACACGGTAAGAAACAAAAGGCAGTAGCTGCATTATTCTGTGCATCTTCATTTGAACAAGGTATATTTCACTTAAATACATGTTTTCTTCTCCTTCTTTCAGGATAAAGTTGTAGTCGTCCAGTTTAGCAATAACAGTGACAGGTGAGTTTGTTAGCTGAGATCCTACACTTCATAATGTTTTTTTGGGAGGGGGCTTCGAGCCTCTGACAATGTACATGTTCCCAGCTTAAGGTTTGTGAGCGGCAGTCGTGACGGCACAGTCAGGATCTGGCATTACCAGCAACAAGAGTGGAAGAGCATCACGTTAGACATTGCTGCCAGGCTGCCGGGGTAAGAGAGCAAACAGAAGAGTACAGAGTTTCTTGATGCCGCTTAGTGGTTCATGTCTGATGAGAGGTTGTCCTTCAGGAGTACCGTCGCCAATGGAGATGATAAAACCAAGCTGGTGGTGACCATGGTAGCCTGGGACCGTGCAGATAGCACCGTCATCACAGCGGTGTCAAACTACCTGCTCAAAGTGTGGAGCACAACCAATGGACAGCTGCTGCATGTTTTATCTGTGAGTGGCTGAAGCTGGCATTTCTACTGTGCAGCAATCAATAAATGAGCCATTTTTGATCCGCCTTCAATGTTTGTGCTCTCTCTGTTCAAGGGTCATGACGATGAGGTGTTTGTGCTGGAGGCTCACCCGTTTGACTCCCGCATCGTGCTATCTGCCGGCCATGATGGCAACATTTTCATGTGGGACCTGACCAAAGGAGCTAAGATCCGCAACTTCTTCAACATGGTAAGTTACCGACAATGATCGAGAATCACCCATCAGTATTGTTTTTTTAAAATTTGTCATTGAGTTCATTTTTAAATATTTGTTTCCAGATTGAAGGGCAAGGTCACGGTGCTATTTTTGACTGCAAGTTCTCAGCCGATGGACAGCATTTTGCCTGCACTGACTCACACGGCCATTTGCTGATCTTTGGCTTCGGCTGCAGCAGACCGTATGAGAAGGTAACGGCACATAACTGTTGGCTGAAACATATTTACCATATTATCATTAGAAACATTTTTTAAAAGAAACAACATTTGGAATCAATACAGTTAGACAGACTGGTGCGTTTGTGGTTACACATACTGGTCTCTAATCATAAGACCTGTGTTTAATCCAAATTGTCACCTAGGATCTGAAATATTGCAGGAAAGACTGCTGATAACCATAAAAAAAACCTTTGTTTTTTTTCTTCCCTTTATAATCCACTCAAACACACTCTTGATTCCCTCCAGATTCCTGACCAGATGTTCTTCCACACGGACTACCGACCTCTTATCCGTGACTCTAATAACTACGTGCTGGATGAGCAGACGCAGCAAGCCCCTCACCTCATGCCTCCACCCTTCCTGGTGGATGTTGATGGAAATCCTCACCCTCCTCACTACCAGCGCCTAGTGCCAGGGAGAGAGAACTGCAAGGAGGATCAGCTAGTACCACAGCTGGGATATATGGCTAACAGTAAAAACTGCTCCCTCATTACTCCTACCACTCAGAATCTGAATCTAAAATTCCTAGTGGACTAACAGAACAAAAACATCCGTTAGTCGATGTATCTGTAAAAATGAGCTTTTCAGAGGTTATCAGAGATGTGCTCATACTTTTCAGCATGAAAAAAAGCATGAAATAATGGCTAATTGACTAAACAGCTCAACAGTTATGCAGCTTAGGGCTTTTATTGTGAAAGGTAGGAACGGAAGGAGTGTCTGCTGCCTTTGTCAAGGTTGAAAGGAGTAAAGCTTGCCATCTATAATTGGATGTTATTGGTCGATGCCTTTTATTTGCAGTGTGAAATATCAGAAAATCGATCTTTCTTTATTGTCCCATAACCTTCGCTTTGTGTGTGTTAGTACTCATGACAAAAACAACAGTTCTAAAAAATTGTATTGATGTGCGAATTAATCAATGTGTAAAGGCCGGAAGACCAAATTGACAGATTAATCGACTAAAAATCGACTATCGAATGCTTGCAAAGTTTTAACTTAGAAAGTACAACTGGCAGATTGACCCTTGATCTGCCTTTTTTCTGCTTAGGTGATGGGGAGTTGGTTGAGCAGGTACTTGGCCAGCAAACGGCAGAGAACAGAGAAAGCCTATTGGACAATCTCATCAGACAGTTGCAGAATGAGCAGGACGAGCGTCATGATGAACGTCAGGATGAAGAAGAGCAGGCTGAAGAAGCAGAGGGTATGTTTAACTTTACATTATGTCAGCAAATTTCACAGTGTCTGAGGTTTTATGTTGTCTTGGTTTGTCTAGTGTGTTTAGTGTGCAGCAGAGTGTGAGATTTATTGTAAAACTGTGAGCATGAGCATTGTATGAGTCATTTTAAAAAACTTAAAACTTCTATTTCCAAAAATGCTACAAATAAAAAATTATTCTTAGCGGGTGATGAGGCAGAGATGGAGGCCTCTGCTCCGGCAGATGAACCACGCAGAAGTGGGCAGGTGGACGGAGTGTGGCAGATGCAGCACAACGCCCTGCGTAGTCAAGTGGCCACTGAGAGGGACCTGCTGGCCTGGAGCCGCAGAGTGATGGTCAATGAAGTGCCGCAGGGGATATCCAGGTGAGACAGATGGAGAGAATTTCCTTAGATGTAAGGACACTTCAGAGGGATAAGATCAAACAAATTCATCTTTTTATATAGATGATTTTTTTGTTTCCACTTCTTAATGGAAATCATTTTTCGTTAGATCTTTCGAGGAGTTCAGACGAGCCAAAGGCGACATTGAATGTTCACTGTACAATGCAGAGAGGAGGAAGAAACCAGTTACCTGCACACCCAAGGTACGCTACTCTTCACTTCAGTTTTTTTACACAAGTGAAAAAACGCTATCTATGCCAATTAATTCCTATTGTTTGCTACTCTTCCTCCGAAATATGTAGAGCGATATGCAGACTTCACGCTTACGCTCCCTGCGGCCGACTAAGAAAAAGCAGCAGCGCCACGCCTATCAGACCCGCTCAGCTCAAGTCCGCCGTCCTAGGAACAGGAGTCGACATTCCAGCACCCGACGTAACTCTGACAGCCAGATAGACTCCGAAAGTGAAGGAGATGTACGTTTCGTCTTCCTGCTCTACATATCCAAACATGACATGATGCTGTGGAGCTCCGCATCTTGACAACCATTCATAACAGTAAAGGTGCTTTCTGTCTTTTTGTTGGCAGGCAGCAGCAGAGGTGGAGCAAAGCGAAGCCTCCTCTGATGGTGAAGCTCAGTGGCAGAGCGAAAGCAGCTCCAGGTGAATATCTGTGACTGTGCAGTGTTTTTAATGTTTATAATCACCCAACTTGGTAACTAACTAGCTCTCCCATTCTCAGTGACTCCTCCAGTGAATATTCTGATTGGACGGCCGACGCTGGGATCAACCTCCAGCCGCCAAAGCGATCGACCAGGAGGCCCGCACAGCCCCAAGGTTACAGCAGCTCTGAAGAGGAAGACGGTGATGGCAAGGCAAAGGAGGCCAAGAAGAGGGACAATGAGAAGAGGAAGAAGCCCAAGGAGACCAAACAGGTACGCTAACATGACCTGCAGCTCCTTTACTCAAAGTGAAACTACGTATTCACCACACAGTATCGGAGAAATTCTGTCCTTAAACATTTTGTTGTAATTTTATATACCTAGAAACCAACGTCCTCTCTGGCTGGACTCGATGCGGAGGAGTGGCTGCCCCCCTCATGGATAATGGAGACCATCCCACACCGCTCTCCTTTCGTTCCACAAATGGGAGATGAGGTAAGGAGTCAATCTCATGTCAAACACAAACATATTCATAACTTTACATGGCAGTTTGATCATGGTTCCCCTGTCCTCTTCCAGCTCATCTACTTCAAACAGGGCCATCAGGCGTACGTTCGGGCCGTCCGCAGGGCCAAGGTCTACAGCATCAACCCTCAGAAACAGCCCTGGAACAGACTCGACCTCAGGGTGAGGCCCAGTTTGATTCAGTGTTGTGCACAGGCACTTACATGCTCCATTAGACAATCTCCTCTGACTGAAAGCAGCAGCCAATTGTAACTTTCTGAAACTGGTAATCTGAAGGTCAGGTCCCCTTTCCACTGTGGTTGACCAGCTGCAAAAAATAAATACATAGAAAACAGACACTCAGTGTATGTAGACGGGGCGCAGAGTTGTTTTTTTATTACCTGCTACAAAGGCTCCATCGGTGGTGTGTGGCTGCTGCCAAATTCAGTGACTGCCGTTGAGTTTTAATGCAGGGTTTGGAAGCTGTGCTGCTTCACATTGCCCGATCCTCACAAAAATCAACACCATGATCATCTTAGTATATGTTTTATGAAAATAAGAACGATGGTAAAATCATACTCGTCAATCATCAAGGGTAAAACCTCTGTGAGCAGCCATAACTTGTTTGTCATCATCTTTTTCATCCATCCAGAGTTTTAACTTTTGTGTATTTTCTTCTGCCCCTACAGGACCAGGAATCTGTGAAGGTGGTTGGAATTAAATATGAAGTGGGACCTCCCACCCTCTGCTGTCTAAAACTGGCTTTCTTGGACCCAGTCTCAGGGAAGATGACCAATGACTCTTTCTCCTTGAAGTAAGCATTTTTATTTATTTATATATAATATAAATACATGTTAATTGAAACACATTTAATTGCATTTAATTCAATATGTCATTCCCATGTTTTAAAGGTACCATGACATGCCGGATGTCATAGATTTTCTGGTTCTGCAGCAGTTTTACAATGAGGCTAAAGAGCACAACTGGCAGACAGGTGGGTCATCTGAAGTGATGTGTTCAACACTCATTTATAACCAAACAACAAATCCATGCTACAAAAATGTATATGTTGGACCCAGGTACTGAGGTCTACTTAGAACCCAAACTCTGATCTAGTACTTTGACAGTTATTTAACCTGTTCAGTGGAGCCCATGGGACTCTTAATATCCTTTTATATTGTTCGATTAAAATGTGTGTGTAATATTACCAACCAGAGTTGACATTATTTTGCTATAAAACTCAACTCCAGCGTTTGACTCACAGTCTTTGAGCAGATCCGTAGCAGCCTCATAAGTCTGGCTTTAAGCTGAATAAAATTCATTGTTGCGGAGAGTGTCTGGTCCTTCACTTCCATTTGATCCTGTCTTCACTTTTTTCCTCTTCAGGTATGAGGTTCCGCAGCATCATTGATGACGCCTGGTGGTTCGGCTCTGTGGAGGACCAGGAGCCTTTGCAGCCAGAGTATCCAGACAGTCTGTTTCAGTGCTATGCAGTAAAGTGCGTTTGATTCTCTGTAGTGTTTGTTCTCCAGGAGTACTATACTTTATACTACTCTGTTGTGTTCTTGTTGGCTGACCTGATGTTACATTTCATTGAAGTTAAATTAAATCAGTGATTGTAATTTTTCACACAGTGTGGTTTAATAACTAATGTTCTGTTTTCTTGTTTCATCAGGTGGGATAATGGTGAGCGGGAGAAAATGAGTCCCTGGGACATGGAGCCTATTCCTGAAGAAGGTCGGTGGTATTATTAATATGAGAAGTCCACCTGGTTATAAACCGGTGCAAATTTGAATGTGATCGTTATTAGATTACAGACAAAATGTGCAAAAAGTGTAAAACCACTGCAGATGAATATACATACTGCATGATATAACCTTTCCATTGGAATTGAACTTTTAATGTCAAAAGAGTTTGTTTTTAAAAAAAAAAGTAATTTAATTGTAATACATTTCCTCTTGTTTTTTTATTTGAGGGAAAATTAATTAATTGGTTGTATTGAATTATACAATCAAGTTGTCCATTTTATATTTTAAATGTAATGCTGTCAATCCCACAAAAACAAGGTACAGGGTTTACGATTAAATATTTAATATAATTTTATATCTTATTTTAGGAAAACTGTCACAGTATAAAAAACACCCACAAAGATTGTTGTTGTTGTTGCCGTTATTCTAGTTATTCTTATGCTTGAGATCAAAACCATTCAACTATTGAACTATTGTATCAGCATTATGTGGCTGATGATTTCTGTAATTCATGGTAGTTTTGCGCAATAATTAAAAACTTTTTCATTTTCTGACACATTTTATGGCTCCATCAGCTGCTTTGCCGGAACAGGAGGGTGATGGCGTAGAGGTGGCAGAGGAGGAGCTAAAGGCTCTGCTTTACACGCCTCAGGAAGGAGAATGGGGGGCTCACACACGAGATGAAGACTGTGAGAGAGTCATTCATGGCATCGATGAGCTTCTTACACTAGGTAGGCCACCAGAGGGTCGATGCTTTGCCGCAAAAGTCTGGCCTCGTTCACGTCTGCCGTGTTTGATCTCACTTCTTTTTGTGCGCAGATTTAGCCAAGGCATTCGCATCACCAGTAAATCTTCGGGACTACCCTCTGTACTGCACCGCGGTGGCTTACCCCACTGACCTCAGCACCATCCGCAAACGACTGGAGAACCGCTTCCACAGGTGAAGCAGCACACATTTATTTTAGCTTCACCATGACTTTTAAGTCTGGACGTCAAAGTGTTTGAGCTTGAAGGGTTGATGTTGTTCTCTGCTGCAGGCGGATCTCTGCATTAATGTGGGAGGTGCGCTACATTGAACACAACGCCCGCACTTTCAATGAACCTCAGAGTCCTATTGTAGCAACTGCAAAGGTGGTGACTGACGTTCTGCTTCACTACATCGGGTAGGACACACCGTTCATGTTATACCCACTTCATTGATGGCAGGAGTAACAATGATGAATACAACTACACATGAGTCTGATGCCTTGGCCCTCTGCATCCTTCAGGGACCAGAGCTGCACAGACATCTTGGATCTGTATCACAAACTGAAGTCTGAGATCAGCAGTGGAGGAGAAGCTGAGGTGGGAAAGTTTGATTGTGTTAAGTGTTTTGGTGGTGACAGCTTTTTCTTTCTTTCTTTTATCGATGATGTTTTAAGGCTCATTTATGCTCCCATTTCGTGCGTACACCACGTTATCAACGTTCTGATCTTCACTGCCCTCCTGTTTTCATGCTTCCTTTATGTTGGAATGGACGTTGAGCAAAACATCCTTTAGAGGGCGTCGCTCAGATTCAAAAGTTACTCCAATAGAGAAGAAAATAAAAAAAGGTAATGACAACAACAAAAATGCTAACGATGGAGGAGATAATGACCCTGCATCTATTGAGAAGGAGGCAGAAAATGACGTGCAGCGTTGTAGACGGCATCCCCGAGTGTGGACGGAAAATTCCAGACATTGGTTTTACATTGACATCGGATGTCCGTTGGGACTTTCGATCACTTGCTCGTTCCTGCTACTCACAGCACTTTTTTGTGTACAATGCCCGACACTGCCCCCACGATTTCTGGTGATACTGCAACGTTTTGTCTGTATCGGTACGCATCTGCAAGCTTGCAGGTTACGTGCAGAAATACGGACGAAATGTACGCAGCTTACGGACAGAAGGCTCCGTCTGTATCCTTATCTAACGTAGAGCATAAATGAGCATTTAGGTGCAAATAGTCATTTGGGTTTGTTTGTGTTCCCTCTGCAGGCTGAGTTGGATGTGGACTCTGACACCCCAGGCACATCTACAGGACATCGGGTAAGAGGGACCAGAGTTTGTCGTCCCACGACAATCTATCTGAGACCGTCACAAACATTAAAACCATCTGCAGCAGCTCCAGTCTTAATTCATTTCATCTTCTCTTGCCAGGGGGCCGAGACGAATTCTAAGAAGCGTGGTGTGGTTTTGGATGTGAAATACTGGCGAGGCCAATGCAAAGAGCTGATGCGTCGAATGATAGTCTCGCCAGATTCAGAGCCGTTCAGGCAGCCCGTGGACCTCTTTGAGTATCCGGTAAAACAATCTGGAACAACCGTCACTTGCAGTTACAAGGCCACTGACACCAGAAAACACTCCACACAATTTGAAATAACATTAGGAATACATGCCACAGGTATATAAGTAAAAGCTGAAGTCAAATTCAAATGTGTACGTTAACATTTCCACTGTCTACCTTGTTTTGTTCAGGACTATCGAAACATCATTGACACTCCCATGGATCTCGCTACAGTGTCGGAGACGCTGGTTGCGGGGAACTACGAAAGTCCAATGGAGTTTGCCAAAGACATGCGCCTTATTTTCAGCAACTCCAAAGCCTATACACCTAACAAGAAATCACAGGTGACGTAGCAACTCCGGGACTGAAAAAGTTCTGCAACTGTATCTGCATTAGGGCTGCAAAATGTAATTATACTGGTCAATATTGAGATCACACCTATTTAACACAATTACTCATTGACTTTGGAAACCTGATGCATTTATTGAACTTTTTAAAAACTTAATGAATATTATAGAAATAATACAAAAATATACATACAAATACAAAAAAAAGGAAACGGGAGCGCTGGATTTATAACACAAGACGTCTTGACACATCTTGATCATCTTGTTTTCATAATTGTTGGAAGACAAAGTGGTAGACTCCTAGATTCGCTCTGACTTTCTTCTTTATTGTCTAGATCTACACCATGACCCTCAGCTTGTCAGCCTTCTTTGAAAAAAACATCATCTCCATCATCTCCGACCACAAGTCCGCCATTCAGAACGAACGGCGGACTCGCCAGAGACTCAGTTACAGGGACAGAATGCACAACGGAGGCAGCTCCCCGCCTATCAGTCCATCCCCCAGGTGCTGAGCCTCATTCACTCCTTATTATCAGATTGTTTGTTCTATTCCAGTGTACTCAGGGTGTCTGGAGCTCCTAAAAATATCTATAATGTGCTGATTTTAAGTCAAGGCCTTTTTTACACTTAACGTTTATCTTTTAAGTCCTGGTCCCGGTCAAACCAGCTATTTCAAAGCTTAACATATAAGACAAAGAAAGTTGCAGGCACCCTGCTATTATATAATGTCATTAATTATTCTGAAATGTCGCTTCTTTTCTGTTTCCACATGTCCAGTCCTAAAGGGAAGCACAAGTCAGGGAAGGTGTCAAAACCAAAAAAATCCCAGACCTCAAAAAAGAACTGTTCAAAGAGATCGCATCAGGGTATGACTGCTCAGTCGTGACATAATGTGTTTTTTATGTTCCACAGGGTTCGTACAGGTTCTTTGAAAATGCTTGAAATTGTATCTGCATTTCTTTCACAACAAAGCTATAGGATAGAAATAGAATTTCATTTCTAATTCTTCTGGTAATACGAAACATTCTGGTGTTTATAGCATAATACCATCTCTTTTAACGTGATTTTAATGGAAAATAATAAAGGTGAATTAATCAACTATATGTATTCGTAGAAATAAAAAATTTGCCACTGTACCAACTGTAAGGTGCTTCAATTTGACCACAGAAAAGATGTACGAACCCTGGTCCCAGTATTGTGCAGGATCTTGCTGTTAATTGTTTGTTGCAGTGTTGGGGATGTAAAATTGTAATTGCATTAATTAACTTAAGGTTTTCTAGCTGTAGACGGCTGATTTGTTTCTCCACTAATCAAAGCATCTACTATGCGGTTCATGTGTTTTATAGTTCAGTTTATTAGTAAGTCTATTCAGCATATTGTAGCAAACTGTAATTATATGTGTAAGGCCTCTCATTCTGTTATTACTGAAGATCAGATGTGATGCATTATACTATGTCTTTATTGTGAAAAGTAATGTGATTACAGTCCTGCTTATTAATTAGCCGCCTGTTGTTCTTTAGCTCAGCAAAGCAGCAGTGTAGCAGAGGAGGAAGAGGAGGAAGAGGAGGAGGAGGAAGAGGAGGAGGAGGAGGGCATCCAGCCTTCTTCCCCAAGTTCAGGGATGAGCAGCGAGAGCAGAAACCAAGGGCCGCACCGGGTGACCCGCAGCAAAGCAACACCAGTGAAGAAGCCTGGTATGACAAGCAATATGTTCTAACAGAAATGTATTTACGTCCTTTAAAGTAATGTGGCGGTCAAGTCCAGCAATGAATGGTCCTCTTGTGTTGCTTCAGGGTACCAGCGCAACCTGCATCTAAGTAACGGCTCCAGACAGCACCACGGGCGAGAAGCGCCGCAGTCCGACGACGACGATAACAATGAGGAGGAAGTATCCGGATCCAAAAGCTCCTCATCTAAGTCCTCCTCTAGCTCATCATCCTCCTCTTCGTCATCATCATCTGACAGCGAGGAAAGCTCTGAGTCTGAGGTAGAGAAATATGTGGAAGGGGGAGATCACGACTACAGCAAAGCCCCCTGCCTGTCGGTACGCCTCTCAGCTAAGGGTAAGGCGGCGGCCTCAGGGAAAAGGAGACACAAAGGAGGAGAGGACGCAGCACTGCCACCTAAAAGAGCACGAGTGCAGCTGCCGGTAGAGGAGGATGAGGATGATGAGGAGGATGATGAAGAGGATGAAGAAGAAGAAGAAGAGGAGCAGCAGCAGCAACCGGTCGAAGTAAGACATGAAGGGGATGAGGGAGAGCAGGAGGAGGAGAACGAAGAGGAGGAGGAGAACGAAGAGGAGGAGGAGAACGAAGAGGAGGAGGAGAACGAAGAGGAGGAAGAGCCCGAGGAGGTGGAGCCTGAGGAGGAGGAGCCTGAGGAGGAGGAACCCGAGGAGGAGGAACCCGAGGAGGAGGAGCCAGAGGAGGAGGAACCTGAGGAGGAGGATGACAACAACTCTGATGGGGTGCAGAGAGGGGCAGCAGCAGCTAGCAATCCGAGAAGCAGCCATTGCAAATCTCGGCGGGTCAACACACGCAACCAGGGCCGCAGGACAGTTCTGTACAGGGACGAGTCAGAGGATGATGGCCATGGGTCGAAGGAAGACCCCCTCAACCTGGGCATGTCCCGCTCAGGACGGGTACGCCGCATGACTGAGAAAGCCCGTGTCAGCCACCTCATGGGCTGGAGTCACTGACACTTTTCAGACCTCAATTTAAAAAAACAAACAAACCATAAACGTGAGTTAATACTTCAGGGATTTTTTCTTTCTTTTTGTACAAGTGTATATATCTATAATATATATATATATATAAATATATATATATGATTTTTGTTTTTAACTGAGACTCTCAAACTGATAGTTGGTGCTCATGATGTGTTGCCAAGGAGTTTGCTTCCCTGGTCGACAGAGCCACTGTTCAACACGGACACTCTTCAACTGGACTAACTCACCTCGGCCTTACTGCTCGCTGGAGGAATCACCTCCTCCTCCTCCTCCTCCTCCTCCTCCTGTGCGTGACAAGTCCTGTACGAAACACTATACCCCTCTTTCTGCTCCTCTTCTCATCCCTCACACGACTTTTCCTACTCCTGGTCACCAAAGAAGGATGCGCAAATGCCAAAAAAATGGTGCTCATATTTTATTTCTCTGCTGTTGAGTATTTGAACTCCAAACTCTACCGTGAAGACGTACAGTATCACTAAAGATCACTGATGTCTTTCCTCACAGCCACAAGCCTTAGTTTTCAGAGCTCACATCATTCAGATTCAGATCTATCTGTGGCTTGAGTCAAGTGTGGTTCGAGCACTAGCAATACTTAGGGATCAGAGCGAGTAGGAGAACACAGAACCATAGTAACATCCCAGCTCCTACAGCCCTCGTCGGACAGTTTGACGTCCTTGCCCTGTGAATGTTCAATGTTTTCCCTGCTTCCCTCTCGGCGGTGTTGACTGTTTTTTTCAGCTAGTTAGAATTGGGTGAGGTATTTTTGTTTTTTGTTTTTAAGGGTAAAAGTGATTTTCTGGGGTAAAAAAAAAAGCCACTTCATCCACTGTTTGTATTTGTACTCTTGTGCTCTCTGGTGGATCAGACCCGCATCAACTCATGGTTAGCTTCCATCGCACGCTCTCCACCAGGCATGTGCAAACGCCCTGGCGTCCTCTCTTCCACAGAAATATTTATTTTTCCATTGTATTATACTAAGGTTACTTTAACTATTTTGTACATTAATCGTGACGAGGAAGAGGAGATATTTGCACATTTATCTACTCCACGTGGCAGCTGAGTAATAAACATAGTAAAGAAAGAGAAATGATTTTTGTGTAAGAATGTTTAAACTGTGCCAGCACACATTCAGTCTTTTTTTTTTTTTTTTAACAAACAAACAGGATAGAACTAAAGCTCTTTCAACCTGTGTATGATGAAGCTGAAGGTCTCATCTGATTGGCAATCTTAATCATATTTTCTTTTGTCCTAAAGCAAAACGTAGCAACCACGGAGAAGCCCTGGGTTAGTTTGTTGTGCCGTTCATTCCCTCCCTTGTTTCCAACCTATCTATGGACTGATGGGTTTGCTAGATTCGGGTAGATCATCTGCACATGTTACTGCTATTCCATGATTTACTGCGATCAGGTGTTTGGTTGGTGTCAGCATCACTGTGTGTCATTTTTCTGCCTACTTTTATCAGAATCAGAAATACTTTAATAATCCCAGGGGGAAATTATTTAAATGAGCGATTCCTCATTGTTGTTCGTGTTTCTAGTGGAATGACATAAAAGTTGGACGAGTCCCTCGCTGTTGCACCAATCATGTTTACTTTAAAGCTTGGGTGGTCACTGGTTGGCAGTTCGTTTGAGGCAGCATCCAGTCAGGAGAAAACAGGAAACGCTGACTCTCAAATTGTCATTTCAACACTGGGTGCTCTAATCCGAACACACCTCCTCGTCACTCAGCCTCTGGAAGGTCGCTGACATAAGGGAGGCCTCGGAGGTTCTTTTTTCTTTATTGTTTTTTTATTATTATTATTACTAGGCTGAAGAGTTTGGTGAGTGTCAGGTGCTCATAAATAAAACACACAAATCAGCATCTAGGGTGCTCCGAACAGCAGCATTAACTGGCGTCTTTGAAATGATCCTGGTTGAGTGTGAGAAGACTATGATTCGTATTTTGGAATCTTATTTTCATATCGTAGATGGCTTTTAGTCTGGCCTCGAAGCATCAGATTAGTTGATGACAAATGCAACAGTAACACTCTAGGTGGATTAAGATTACGTGACTGTCTTTTATACACAATGTTTTGATTGTATGTGTTTTCTTTTTTTTAAATAAAAAAAAGGATTTCTCTTCAAATGAATTTGTTGTGTGTGAGTGTGTGTGTGTGTGTGTGTGTGTGTGTGTGGTGTCTTGTTCTTTGATGATTTCATGTCAGCAGAAGCTTTAAGAGCTCTTCAGCGGCACTTGAACTGAGTCATCCGCAATCTAAATGATCGTTGGGGTTATGAACGGGAACCGAAGGCGAAGCTTCAAGAGGTTCAGTGCTGTGAACCTGACTGTACCGTTTGCAACTGCATCGATGCTCTGAACGCCGGGGTGAGTCAGACGAGGAACAAACGACGCTGAGCTGTGACGCACCGTGCTCTGCCACACCTAGAAACTGCAGACACAATGGAGGATCATGGGAGTTTAAATGGATCAGTGCATACAGAGTTAAAGGGTGTTAAGGGGTCAAAGTGTATCACGTGTGTACACGCTGGGACCAAAAGGTGGAAGAAAAGATGACCAGGTGTATAAATGAGCTCTGCTATCACACTGAGTATAAATATGAGTTAAATTACTAAAAATCAGACCTACTTTATTGGAATTCTCCAGTGTTGATTAAGTGACTAAATGTGACATTAATAAGGCAGCATTTTCAAAATAGTGGGACTATCGTTGTGAAGATGTCCGGTTTCTGGGTTAGGGCACGAAATATGTCCAGGTACAGATTATGTTAGACAAAGCTTGTGTTCTATATTCCCTCTGGATTAAAAATAGACCCAGGATTACATGATCTGTCTATATGCAAACATGCCGCAATAGACGAGTGATGCTGGTGTTTTATCAGATAATTGGGTACCAACAGTGTAATACTCAAATGGCACACTGCTCAGTATAGACACACAAACATGCTAAATGTGTCCACTTGATTTCCTGTTGCAGTGTATGTGACAGGAAGTTAACAAGGACCCATGCTGTCACCTAGCAATGAAGTTCCGTTGAAAAGGTCTAAATAAAGCATTTAGGAGCAATGACTACACGATCAACCTTCTCAAGACTCCGAATAGGAATACAATTATAACTAGTGTAACATTTTTGTGAAAATGTCCCAAGCAAAGAAGGGAAGTCCATGTTTAAGATGTATCATACTGTGGTAAGAGCGCTCAGGACTTTTTTTTTTTCAGTTTACACAATAGTTCAAGTGTCCTCGGCGTACCTAAGAACAGGATATTTTTACAGTATGTCAGTGTTGAGGGAGACCAGCAGAAGAGTGTGAGTACTGCCACCGACTTTTTTACAAAGTTGCTTTGTTTTGGAAATAAATGCTATTAACTTTAAAGTATAATTAAAGTGTTAATATGTTTTAACAATGGTCTCTATTCACTCTTCACTGGACTGATTTAAAGTCAACGTACGATGCGTTTACAGGAGTTAGTATGAAATCAGGAAAAACAAACCACTACTTCTAATAATAATGATAATAATGAATGAAAATAAAACTGTGACAGTGGACCACCAATGGAAGACTCCAGACAAAGAGCGGCTGTGTTATATTTATTTCCAGTAACAATAACACAACAATCTGAGCGACTAGATATCATAACAGGAATATTTGAATTTCTCTACTGGTGAAACAGTTCTGTAACGATACAGGGCATAGCCAAAGTGTCAGGATAGATACATTGATTTGAAGCTACATAGGCTTACTGCACACTGGTGTTTTAGACGGAGATTCACGAGCATGTCAGAAACACTTCCGTTACTCAACAACAGCTATGTGCATTTA
This sequence comes from Echiichthys vipera, assembly GCF_963691815.1. Classification (NCBI taxonomy): domain Eukaryota; kingdom Metazoa; phylum Chordata; class Actinopteri; order Perciformes; family Trachinidae; genus Echiichthys; species Echiichthys vipera. The sequence continues at coordinate 18,577,468 of NC_139839.1, read as the reverse complement.
CATTGTGCTTCAGTCTCAGATTCAGTGTGAACACTTCCAACCTGTACTTAAATTGTCTTTTCTTTTAATACTGAGTACATGTAATATATGCAAACACAATGAACACACATACAGGGACAGAGTGCAATAACCGCTGGCTGTATCGTCTACTGCTTAAATAACTGATATGTGCAGTAACGTTGTAGCTCACATTGGCAGGCAAAACCCCGACAGAACATCCACTACAACAAACAACGTCACCATGTAATACACACAGCAAGTCTGTTCTGGAGATGGGAAAACAGAAGTCAACATGCTCTCTGCCTTTTCAGCAGGAAAAATAAGACAGCCGAGGCTTTCTTCATACCATCAGGAAGTTGACATACAATGCAAAAACACAATCAAACACATAACATCCGTCACTGATCGTGTTAAATATTCTAAGGATTATTATAAGGAGGGTCAGATTTATTGAGGGAGGATTCTCCTAAATTAATGTTTTTCATCTTTTCTTTGCAGTGCAGTTGCATAAATAGACTTTTAATATTCAAGGAAAACATCAAAATGCCCCCAAACGTTTCCTTTTCATTACGACAGATGGGAAAAGACATTTTTTGATCGTTTTCTTCAGATTTTCCCTGTTATTCTGTTTTTGTCATTGCAATTTTTCCTCGAAAAAATGCGATGTCATTCATTTCTGTGAACCAATCAGAATATAGGTTCAATTGCAGATGAGTTAAACTCTTCATAAACAATAAGTTGTTTTTTTTCATGGATACATACCTATAAAATGTAGTGTTCACATTCACAATTATAGAATTTAAGATATCATTGAAATAACACAATAACATAATTATTTTTCTAATGTATGCCCTCAGTAAATGGTGTCCTTTTTCTATACAGTGACAGTGAATACGCAGGTATAGTCACATGCTGAAATTTACTCCACAGAGACTGATGATTCACAAAACAGCTATATGGGGGTTTTAACCCCTCAGTACATTATTTTTTTAATTTAACCAAATCAAGATTTCTCCTGCAAACAGGTGTTTCAAAGATAATGTCTTATATACGTTGGAGAATCATTTGTTGAAGCCATTACATTTGTCTCAGTGGTGACCAGTTCGTAGCCCTGCGAAAGCTGAGCTGAAGTCCCTCCACATCAATGAAATCCTCTCTACGAGCTCTTTGAAAAGTGAGCTCTTAGCGTTACTTTCCTTTTAAAATGTTTTCATCTTGAAAGGGTAACATGCTTTGCCTCCAGACCCCTTCCTGTTCTGACCTTTCATGGTATTTCATATCTTAAGCAGGAGGGGTGTCAAAGCGTCAAACAACACTGCGCTTGTGGTTGCCTGCTGTTGTTAAAACCTCCATTTGTGCCTCTGTATGCAGAGCACCATGCTGGAAGCAGCCTACATGCCTCTCTGTGTCACTGTAGCTACACCAGGCCAGTCTGCATGTGGACATGTAGCGGGTAGGGGTGGTAGACGAGTGGGGGCTGGGCCTGGGTGATGAAGTAGCTGCTATAAATTGGCTCCGTCATGTACGGAGCCGGCTGATAGAAACAGGTGACGTTGGCCGTGTTGGGGATGGCGTTCTGCTCGCCCAGCACCCTCAGAGCCAGGACTGTGATCATATTGAGCGTCTGTCTCCTCTCGTGTCCCATCAAACACACCGTGCTCTCGTCTATCACGCGCCGCAGGGTCATCAGGTAGTCGTACTTGCTTGTCTCCTCGTTGCCAATGAAATGGCAGTGCAAGTAGGCTTCAATCTTACGCTGCTGCTCGCTCACGTCGGGGAAGTCGATGAAGAAGCGGGAGCACATGTATCGCTCCAAGGACTTGATCTCTGTCTCGCTGGCTGGTCGAAAGTTCCTCACCAGCAGGTCGCTGTATTTCAGCAGGCCCCCTCCTCGGATCTCCTCTGGGTTGTGGGTGGCGATGAGGCGGTGACGCAGGTGGTCTATCGCTTGTTCAAAGTCTCCGTACATGCACTCGGCTTCAACAGTGATGGCGGGCCCCCCTGCCACCCCGGCCCATGAGCTTGCCCCGCACCTGTTTGGGACTGTGTCTGCCAGCTCAGGCGTTCGCTCAATGATCTGAGGTTGTACATTTGCTGCACGTGCGTGGCTTTGAGTCTCTGAATCAGGCGGCTTCTTCGAATGTTTTGGCTTAACAGTTTGTTCCACATTTTTATGTGAGCCGCTCCTCTCCTGAAGTGCACTGGCTGGGCCGCACGTGGGAGCTGCGAGGGTCTCTAAGGTCTCGTGCTTGGAGGTTGGAACATTTGAGCCAGGAACTTGAGCACTGTCCAATAAAGGGGACTTTGGCTGAAGTGGTTTGGGTATTTCTATGGGCGGAAACAGCTGAGTTGTAAGATCTGATAAATCAGTCAGTAAAGACCATTTCTCAGGCTTACTGATCATCTTCCGTGACATTTTCCGTTGTAATTTCGGTGAAGGGCAATAGTCCGGTACAATGTCTTGTGATGTGCTGCAAGTTTTCTTCGCTGGAGGAGGAAAGGAAAATTCAAGTTGTGAATCTTGTTGGCTTGAGGTATTTTCAGTCCTGCAGATTACAGAGTCGCCCTTAAACTGAGTCATCTCTGCGCAATTGACTTTTTCCTGCGGAGCTGGCTTTTCTGATGGTTGGGAGGCTTGTGACGCAGACAGCTCTTCGTTCCTCTGTGGCTTCAAACATGCATGCGTCATCAGTGGATCCCTGACATCTGTTGATGAAGCTTTAGGCGATGAAACTAAAGGATAATCACTGCGGCATTGTCCTTTCTCCTCTCCGCGTTCTTCACATATCTCAAACACAATGTCCTCCTCTGAATGAACGTCCTCTATGCCATCCACTTCCTCCTGCTCCAAGTTAATGCACTCAGGTTCTAGCACCTCCTGTGCCTCCCGCTTTCCATCAACCTTTGCATGTGGAAGGTCTTTCTCGAGCACAGAGATGGCTTCATCCTGGCAGGGGCTTTCTCTGCTGGACTCTTTCAAGACATCTGCTTCAGCCTCTCGAGGATCGCTTAATTTCTCTTGCTCTTTGGTTTCATCGTCATTGTGCCTTTTAGACACATTCCCAGCATTCAATACCAACTTTCCTCTTTGCTTCCTTTCAATCTCCCAGTAAGACTCCAGCATACGGTCTAATATTATCTGGAAGGAGTCCACGCTGAACTCGAACTGTCTTCGAAGGGAGCTGACAAATCGGAGCCCCACGGTTTTAGCTCTGTTATTTGAAAGCGAGATAAGGCTCCATCTGTCATGCTCATTGAAAACTTTCACCATCTTTTGCACGTAAGCCTCCTTCATCGTCAGGCAGGTGATCTTCCGTCTGTTAACCCCGCAAGGGAGGAGGTCCCGAAGGCTGCCCAGCACCACCTCCTTAATCACCTGGAGGTCCTCCTGCCTGGGCAGCTCCACTCCGAAAATGATGTCTAAGTCTCTATAGCCCAGGCAGTTATCCTTTACCAGGACGTGGCTGGCGGTCGCGCCATTAAGCCGTATATCTTTCACCTGGATGTCTCTTTCGACCAGCCGATCTTTCACCACACGAATGATGTCTTTCGCTCTCACCTGCAGTGTGGGAAAGTTCCCTCGTCCGTGGATGGGGATTACCTCGGTCAAGACCTTGTCCAGAGCTTGGATTTGCTCGAGGGTCAAGTTGTGGAACCTCTTCTCCGTTTGAAGCTCCATCATCCACACCTGTGAAATAGAGGTCTGTATCACATTGTGGCTCATGTGAGGGATAACGGCCAATGAAAGCCTGAGGCAGTACAACAGAAGAAAACCTCTTGCTATCTGAAGAAAAAGGTTGTTCTTAGAATAAATGATTCACTAGCCTTGCCCTGGTGTCAAATGGCAATGTGAACAGAATTTATTTTTTTCTTCTTTCTTCCCCACATCTTGTGTACATCCTTATACTTAAAACATGTTTCACTCCATTCGTTAAAGCTTGAATATGTAGAATCTTTATTAAAAGCTATATTTTAAAAACAATACACCCACGGGGCGTTTTGAGAGGTACTAAATGAGACGATGGCTTTTCAATAAAAATATATATGAAGTCTGAATTAATATTTTACATTTTTTGACGGAGTAGACAATGACTTTCTGTCACATTCTGTTTACATTGTACCAGCCAATAGCGTCCGGTATTGTTGGTTGCCAGGGCTGTCTGTTGTTCAGTGCAGCTACTGGATGAAATATTTGCCAACCCTGCAGCTGCTTATTTGTCCCAGCAGCTGAGTGACCGGAGACGGGCAAAAACCAGAGTCAGTATAGGCCAAGCATTCACTCCATGGACTGAGATAAAGGAGTTCAACGACATAAAATGCACGGCCAAATGGCTACGTTTCTCCATGATTGGTAAGCTAACTTTGTTGTTCATTTAGCGATCTTGAGACACTAGGTGGCGGTGTTCAGCTCATCCTCCTTATTGAACCTTTAACATGAAAGCTTAGGCCCTCACAGATCTGGCTCCTTTGTTTAACCTTGACTCTTGAACGATCCAAATGCAGTCAAGCAAATATCAAAACTGTGGTGAGGTGAACTGTGCTTTTCTCAGAGATGTTTTCACCCTCACTCTTCTCTGATTGCAGTATGCTCTATGACAAGGATACTCATCTTGCTTTGCCCGGGGCCCACTTTTGCTAAATGTTAAATGCTAATTGTTAATATCTTAAGGACAGGTGAAACAAGTTTTGCCAGGGTAATTTCTCTATTTTTCTGCTAAAAAAATAGCAGGAGAAATAGCTTTTTGTTAGGATCCATTTTTTTCTTTCTTTTTTTTTTTTTTGAAAGTGAGCCTGACAAAATTGTCCCCACCAAAATGTGTTCATCATCTGTTTTAAAAGGTGAAGAAAAACTTTTTGAAAAATAATTCTGACAAAAACAGAAAGAAAGAAAATCACCAGCCAGAAAAACTCATCCTGGCAAATCAACCTGTTCTTAAGTCACAAACACAGGAGAGAACCCGATCAGACTTATACTTAAAAACAACCTCTCTTGCTTGGCAGGACTGCCGTAGCTACTTGTTGGTCGCAATCCATGAACATTGGTTTATATATCTATGATGTGCCACTGGTCACAGGTGACTCGCCTGCCTGTCATTCACTGGCTGGCTGCTGCAGGGACAACTGGGCGGACGTGTCTGTTTATATCACACCTGTATGTTTAAGCTTTCTTTCTCTGAAGTGGGAGTGCTGGATCTAGTCCGTCATATCAAACAAACCGTACAATGCTGCGGTTAAAACAGCATGCTGTTGAATGACAATGTGCTTATTCCTGCTGTCATAATGTGACAACATTGTATTAAAGAGGGGAAATGGTACACATAATTAATGTACGCTGACTCACTCACGACTAAGGCAAATACATTTTTTTTCTATTGTTTGTAGAGCCTTCATTCATTATTCTTTTATGACAACGAGGGTTAAGGGATCAGTTAGGGATCCTCAGGGTGTTTTGAAAGATTAATGATGAAGTGCTTTTAAGATTTATACAATAGAAGAAAGGGATTTATACCTAGATTTATTTTTTTCTTTTAATATATATAAATATAAAGGAGGAGATGAAACTTGAGCATTTATCACTAGATTTTTTTTTTCTGTGAGGATATTTTCCTTATTACAATTTTGCCACTGGCTGTGCTATTTTTCTGTATCACTGCTGCGCCATACCATTATGTCTTTTCCAGAAGAAATCAAAATCACACCAGTTTTAAGTGACATACTGTAAGTTATGTGGGTTGAAAGTAAAGGGTTCGTACACTTTTTCCAAGGTCATATTCAAGTACTTTCCAAGCCCTTTCAAGGTCCATTTTCAACCTTATGTGGTAAATTACACATTTCTATGAATATATACATATTGTAAATTATAATTTCACTTTTTTTATCATGTTAAAAGAGATGGTATTATGCTATAAACAACTAAAGCTGTGTTTTGTAATACGAAAGGGTAAGCAAATTCAATTAATTACTATTCTATAGTTATTTGTTGTGAAGGAAATGGGGATACAATTTCAAGCATTTTCAAGTACTTTATCAAAAGCTCGAGAACTTTTCAAACCTTGAAAACACAACATTACAATTCAAGCATTTTCAAGGATTTCAAGCACATGTATGAACCCTCAAAGTAGGTGAAGATGCACCAACTTTCAGATCCTGACATTTAATATAATAATTTAATTTAAGATTATCATTATTATACTCACTTTGTGTAAAAGGCCGTAGATGATTTACATTAACATCCAAATTAAATATGCTGGTTAAATGTCAATACTTAATCAGAAATTGATATCAAGTATGTCAAATGTATTTATCAATAAACAAAGAACCGTAATGTTATTATCATAGGCTATTATTATTATTATTTTGCATTTTTTTTTAGATATTGTTGGGATACATATAGAGGATGGCCCAGTTTTTACTATAAAATATGTTTAATGTTTAGTGAAAAAAAAACAACGTGTTGATTTTATTTGTTGTTTTCAAGCTGACCAGGTCATTTGATTGACTGTAAAGAGCGTGAGTGTGTGAGCAGCCTAACAGTGTAAAGGCAGCCGGGGCACAGCAGGGAAGCATGGCCCACAGCAGCCTCTAGTGAATGTTAGGGGTTACATCAGCTCGGTCCTGCAGCAGGACTGCTCCTCTGCCACTTGGCTTCTTTATAGAAAAGACTATATGAGTCATACAGTCCCTGAATGAAGCATCACTCTCCTGGGTTATTTCCCTGTGCGCAATATAAAAAACACGCAAAATGCATGACTTCAGGTGGCGTTTAATGTTGTGAAATTCATCTAATATTGAATCAGTGAGCCTGGTGAATGGGTTATAGCATGTGACAGACTATAATAACCAGCCCATAGGTAGTCGTGATGTGGAGACATAGGTAAGCTACATACTGGTGGACATTTTTAAACACTCCTCTGATCAACAACATTTTGCACAGGCCACTTTTGTTCTTTGGTGTTTAACCTCAACATGTTGCTCATTAACTATAAACTAGCCGAACTGAAATGACCACTAAGTTCAGAATGAGCATAGATATTTTAGGTGGGTCACACATTTCTATATGAACAGGCAAATAGGAAATAACAGCAGGCTAATGTTAACTGCGTTTCTTTTTTGTTGTTTTTTTTTTTTTTTTGAGACACACAAATACAGTCAGGCAATTTAAAAAACTCACCTGGTTTGTGGTTTATATATATAAATAAAAAAGGAGAGTAAGAGCCAAAAACAGTGAGGTATCCAACAGGTTTAGAGGTGGACGTTGAAGTTAACACGGACACTTTCGTCTTAGAGCAGGACCATGGTTTCCATGGCAATCAGGCGTCACGAAATGTACGGTAAATCACGACGCTCAGTCTCTCTCTAACTTACAAGTGACGAGCAACTGTCAACTTTGAAACAAACAGCCGGGGCCATCCACACGCATCACAACAGTTTCCATAAAGTTTGACTCGTATTTGGCGGAGCACACCGGTGATGTGTCGGGCTGAGGTGCCACCGTGCCACCGCACTGCTGCCGAGCTGTTGCGGGGTGAACATCACATCAGACGGGGTGAGTCATCCTCTCTCCCCGCCGCGCTCCACACCGTAAATCTAATCATCAGTCAGCCCTCTCACCGCCCACCGCTCCGCTGCTGTCTACTTTTATCTGACCACAGTCACTCATTCAACAATACCAACACGCAACGAACACATTTAAAGTATCCTTTCTTTAATGTTAACAGCTAGTTTTTTCATTTTTCATTCACATTTTGGCGATGAGGGGACTGTATGGAGGACTAAACATGACTTAAGTCTCAATTAATAAATAATCAAATAAAGAAATGCATGAATAAAGAAATGCATAAATGAATCCTGATATAAATGAAAAATAAATAAATAAAAGAATGAATACATGCATGAATAAATACATGTATAAATAATAAAATAAAGAAATGCATAAATAAAGAAATACAGAAATAAATGTATGAATTAATGCTGATATAAATGAAAAATAAATAAATAAAAGAATGAATACATGCATGAATAAGTACATGTATAAATAATAAAATAAAGAAATGCATAAATAAAGAAATACAGAAATACATTTATAAATTAATGCTGATATAAATGAAAAATAAATAAATACATAAAAGAATGAATACATGCATGAATAAATACATGTATAAATAATAAATAAACTAAAAAATAAATACATAAATAATTTTATTTCTAAATTTTTGGCCATTTATGTAGTTCCTAAGTTCATATGTACGTCTTTCCAGCAACGCAACAGGTTACACATATCACTACAACACAATACACACACCTCACACAGCCTGCAGCTTGGAGTTTAACTTGTCTAACATTTAAAATATCACTTAGCATGCACGTTTTGCACGTATACATTGCATGAAAACCACATGTCCAGCATGTCACACAATGCAACACAATTCTACACCGGTTAAATAAATAAAACAACATGCCTCGTGCCACTGCTTTCTTAAGAGGGATATTGATAGGGAAATTTCCCCTAGACAGTTTATGTTGTTAATGATCAATCCTTCTGTTTTATAGTGGACGGTTCTTAATCACAGGACTTCTGTTAGATTACTTCTGGGTCAGTTCACCTTCCCCTTTTGAGCCTTAGAATTGAACTGGCTTCACGCATTACTTTGTGTTGACGTCTCTTCTGTTCTCCTTGATCAAGAATGAATAAACTCCTTTTCAGCATAAGACATACGGGACACTTTGAATTCTTTTCTATTCAGATATTTCTTGGTTTCTTCTTGGTCATCTGCTTCTTTCTTTTTTATGAACTTCTTTATTTACCAATACACTTCTTTTAGGTGTATCTTTTTTGTATTGCTTCTTTTGTTTTGCGCCGCTTTGTAAGGTGTGCCAATAATTGTGATGTGCAGAAAAATTAGGTCGGCAATTAGTCCCGCCCTTGGAACGCTATTATAACAGGTAGGAGCCTTAAAATGTGAGAATGAGAATTTAACTTTCTGCCGATCAGTTACAACCTACATTTCTTTCTTTCTGTGTTTCTGTGTCCATATGTTAAAGAGGTAGGAGGTCCCATTTATTCATGCATTTATTTATTTATTTTCAGAATCTATTCATTCAATTATTTATGTATTAATTCATGCATTCATTTATTTATTAATTTATTTTCTGAATTGATTTATTCATTTATTTATGCATTTTTATTTTTAGAATTTATTTCTGTATTTCTTTTAAATTTATTTTCAGAACTATTTATTTATTTATTTTCAGAACTATTTATTTCTGAATTGATTTATCTATTTATTTAGACATGTTTAGTCCTCCATAGAGGCGCTCTCGTGACGTCAGGCGGAATGCCGTCACCACGTGACGCTGACGTCAATCATATTTTGGTGAGAAACCAGGAAGTGCAGAAGAAGGCGAAGACCGAAACCCCGAAAGGCTGAAGTTTCAACGACAACTTTTGCTTTATTTAACTGCTTTTTTTGCAGACTGTGCGTAAGAATTCGGTCCTGTAGTCGCCGAATTCGCCAAGAGTCGCCTCAAGATGTCGAAAATGGAAAGTATCCTTTTTAAAACAGCGATGAGAAAGGGACATACGACGACTGTGGTGTACCGTTTACGTCATAGACCGAACATAACAACATGGCGAGACTGGTGAGATTTAACGTTATGTCTTGTGACAGACCTCTGAAACAGAGCAGAGTATGTCAGATAGTCACCAAAGGCACAATTGCTGCCTAATTGTGTACCTAAACATTTCCTGGCCAATTCCAGGCGTCCTGAAGTGGGACAGAACTGGACCTCAGTGTCGCGGAAGCTTCATTGCTAATAACTGGAAATACCTTACAACCGATACTTGGTGTATTACTAATCAACCTGGTTTGTAGTTGGGGTGTTAGTAAATACTCTAAATACAAACGTTAATAGCTCTATACGAGCCTGTACCTATTATACCAGCTAATATGGCTGCCTTGAATTTAAAGGGGAACTACACCAATTTTTCAAAATCCATACATGTTATTTCTGTGATCTAAGACATACAGTCTAAAAAAATATTAGTTACTATGAACAACTCCTCTTCAAATTCAAAAACTAAAGTGAAAACAATTATAATGCCATCAGGTATAAAGTGTGGAGCTGTATGGTAAGCGGTTTTAACATTAAAATGGGTGGACTGGATATGTATTGCAGATATCTGTAATTCAGTTCTTCCTAGTTGAAAAGAACATTACAGATATCTACAATGACATTCTGACTACTACAAATTACTTTTGCCATTCATGGGTATTGGGCTCTAAATTCTAGATATCCACAATTGCATGTTAGATATCTAGAATGCATATCCAGTATAGCTATTCATTGTTAAAATAATTTGCCATAGACACTTGCTGATTGGCAGTTCAACCTGGTTTGTAGTCGGGGTGTTAGTTAATACTCCAAATACAAAAGTTAATAGCTCCTAAAAGAGCCTATGTCATAACATTTGATCTGTTTTACCAGGTAATATGGCTGTCTTTTATTTAAAGAGGAACTACGCCCATTTTCAAAATCCATACATGTTATTTCTACGATCTAAGACAGACAGTCCAAAAATATTTGTTAACGTGAACTATTCCTCCTCAAGTTCAAAAGCTAAAGTGAAAAAAATGTGTCATCAGGTATAAAGGTGTGGAGCTGCTCTATAGACAATGGGATGGGTAAGATGTTATGGATGACACTGAGAGCACCCAGGGGAATGATCTGAGCAATTTATGTTTCACAGCTGACAACACTACAATAGAAGAAAGTCAATTTGTGTATAACAAAAATATCAGTGTCACGTTCATTCACTATGGAACAGCTCCAGAATTTGTAGTTGATGACATCACACATTGGAGACTCATGTCACAAATATTGTACTTTCTTAGGCTGTGGAAATAATATTATAATTCTTTTTTTATCTAGTGTTCCTCTTTAACGGAGCTTTAAACACATGCAAATGAACCGGGAACTCAAAAAACATACCATTTACATATTGACCTGTACACGAAGAGCCATGGTTGGATTACTAACCAAGCAAAGAGCCAACTTCAGATTTGATTTTGCCTCTATAAAAGTGCAAAACATAGTATATAGTATAGTATAGACTTGATCAAATGCATTTCCAACAGTTTTTGCAGGATCTGAGTGGAGACAGCTGAGTGTAAAGGTACATTGAAACTGCGTTTGTTTCAAATCAAATGAGAAAAGGGGTTTAGAGACATGATTTTAGGCATGGGGCAGTTTTAAATTCATAACATACTTAATCCAATACATTGTACATATTTCCTCCTGGACAACTTTTCAGGCTCACAATTCGTTTCTTACTCTAACCCCTGCAAAACACTGAGTTTTTAGAGTGATCAGAGGTAGCCTGTTTTTGTTTGGACTTCTTTAACCTCATACCACAGAACAGCTCTTCAATTTAAAGTTTGCTGCCAAAGAACTCCAGAGAAATTCTAAGAGATGTGACAAAGCGGAAAAAGAAGAGAAAGCTAAAGTTAAGAAGGTAAGCACTTCTGAAGCTGGTCATCGAGGTAGCACATTTCTGAAAGTCCGCTGGCTGATGATGGCTGCGGAAGATTTTACTGAACCATCTTATTTTTGGTGTCGTCTTTAGGCCATCCAGAAGGGGAATATGGAAGTGGCGAGGATCCATGCAGAGAACGCCATCAGACAGAAGAACCAGTCTGTGAACTTCCTGAGGATGAGTGCCCGGATAGATGCTGTGGCAGCGAGGGTCCAAACTGCAGTTACAATGAACCAGGTACATTGAATACCAAGTCAATACATACTGCTATTGGCCTTCCAATCAGTTAAAGGCTAAAGATTGGTATTTCAGACTTGAGAAAGCTTGTTTGTTGTCATTTTAATGATGGTGTTCTACTTTCTCAGGTCACAAAATCTATGGCTGGAGTGGTGAAAGGCATGGATTCTACTCTTAAGAGTATGAATCTGGAAAAGGTAGAGTGTCATTTACACATTAAATTAATAGTGTCCTCCACATTTCTTTTTAGCAATACAGTGTAACTGTTATTACAGTTGATAACAAACGCCTCTGAGTTATAAAACAATGACTCAATCCTTTTATTCTGTTCCAGATCTCAGGTCTCATGGACAAATTTGAGCGCCAGTTTGAAACTCTAGATGTTCAGACAGCCCATATGGAGGACACCATGAGCAGCACAACAACACTCACAACACCACAGGTACACTTCTCTGCTCTACTCTTGTATTCTCTCTTGTTGTGTTTTAAAGATACAAACATTCACTGAAAATCGTGTGTGTTTTTTTTCCAGAACCAAGTGGATTCACTGATGCATGAACTGGCTGATGAAGCAGGGTAACCTTTTCATTCTTTATTTCAACAGTCTTTGTGAAATGATTTTAAATCACATTTACAGGGGTATGGTATGTGGTCTGAGAGTACAGTCATAGGTTGAAGCGTAAATAATGCTGGTTATTCATTTAATTGGAATGTGTTGGACAGTTGTATTCATTAGAAAATATAAGCTATTATATGAATTGTTTTAATGTAATCTAAACGTTTGACTGATTGTGTGTGCATCATGTTTAGATTGGACTTGAACATGGAGCTCCCACAGGGACAGACAGGATCCGTGGGTACCAGCGTGGCCTCTGCAGAACAGGTACACATGCACAATGGATGATAAAATCATTAGATGCCATCTGGCACAGATAGACTTAACTATATGTTGAAAAAGCTAACATAAACCAGATTGTTGGTAACATTGTAAATTAAGGTCTTTTATATTGATGAGTGACAAAGACACAGGAAATGTTATTACAGCAAAGACATTTAAACGTAAAGTGTAATTCCTGCGCAAAATCAGCCCATGGTCTTTTTGGCATGGACATACATCAAATAAGCCATCGAGACAGTTTTTTCATGTAACAACTATTAACAGAGAAATCCCGGAGAGTCACTAACAGCCGGACATGGCTAACACTGATTAGCTTTGGGCAGTAAGGTGAAGGCCTTAAAATGTATTTTTTAACCACTAATACTGTTCAAAATAGCACCAAACCTCTGCAGTAGCACGATAAGAGTCCTTACACATAAAACAAACCACCAACAATGTAGTTAGTGAACACAGAGTTTATTAAAGGAGTGTTTTGAAAGACTCACCTACTGGCCCCTGTACCAGCTCCTCTCGTAGTCAAGTCCATTCAAGTGGATTACCAAAGTCAATCCAAAAGGAAGGAGCCCATTGATGCTTTGTTTTATGTGTAGTGACTCTTCTCTTACTGCTGCAGAGGTTTGGTGTTTTTTTGAGCAGTATTAGTGGTTAAAAAGCCGGTTTAATGCCATCACTGTAATGCCCCGAGCTAATCAGTGTTAGCCACATCTGACTGTTAGCGACTCTCCCGGATTTCTACGTTAATAGTTGTTGCACTAAAAAAAAAACTGTCTCGATGGCTTATTTGATGTATGTACATGCCAAAAAGACCATGGGCTGATTTTGCACCGGAATTACACTTTAAGGCGGCATCACATTAGTGCCCAAATCTCTGCTGATGATACCGTGTATTTGTCAAACAAAGACTTTAAAAATGCAAAAAATGTAATGAAATAGACTTTCCAAATAACCCTGATTCTTCTATCACCTTCATCGTCCTCACTGATGCCCGTCTTTACTCTCTCGTCCTCAGGATGAACTGTCTCAAAGGCTCGCCAAACTCAGAGATCAGATGTGAAGGACAGCTGCAGTGGACTGGACACTACCTGAATATTACTCCCAAACACCTTGTATTTACATCATGTATTTTCTCTTCTTTACATCTCGTGTGTCTTTGTCGAGAAGCTACTGTATCATTTTTCCCAGATAATGACCTTTGTCGGTTGTGTGTTATTAATAACCTTTGGATTCTGTAAACTAGCAGACGCTTGTTATAGAATATGTATATATTTCTTAAATATATGCATTTACCCACGAGGAAGATCTATTGTGATTTGATTGCTTAATATGAATACTTAAGAACATCATACATGCTCTGAAAAATATGGCGCTTGGCAGTTGTTACCCTGTATTTATGGGCTAATTTCATATACTTAAGGTGAATAAGCTGAAGGGTTTGGACTATAGAATTTTTGTTCAAAAGTGCATGATCGCAGACATTATTTTCCTTGGTTTCAGGGTGTGAAAGACTCACTTACTGTATATATTTTAGGAACATGCCAGATGATTACCCTGTGTGTTTGTCTGGTCAAATTCTGTATTTTCGATGATCATTGGCAGGGGTTGCAGATCGGAAATAACATACAGTAAGTAAACAATAAAATTTTATAATACTTTTATCTCTTTGTCAATACATTTAACGTATCATCTTTTTAGTCATCCCATATATATTTCTGTTGCAGCTATAGGAAACACCCAGTTTGAAAATGAACTGCAATTAACCACACAGTGTTTGTATGTTGAAGTACTGACACTTCCTGCTGTCAGTGGGTGAACTAGAGAAAAGCCATCCAACCCATGAATATCCTCAGAGAACCAGAAGAATATGACTGAGACTAAAATGACATCCAGTGCAAATACTGTAAGACAAAGAACCCTAATATAAATATGTAATATAACCATATAAAAGATGACAAAGTTTTTCAGGTGTGCACAAAGTGACTCACCTGTCTTACATTATTATTTCTGGCCATGCCATCGCTGGCTCATGTGCCCATCAGCCCAAATGAGCCGAATGGTCCAAATTAGCTGCTCTCTGTCTCTGCCCTCTGTATTTAGCGTGCCTCTTAATAATTAAAGGAAGTCCTTACTTTAAACCATTTTTTAAAAGAAACAATTGCGCTTCATTGCATGCAGATGAAGTCAGAGCTGATTTGTCACTGCAGGCTCTAAAAAGTCAGTTTTCATGTAAGACAAACACTTCTTACTTCTTTTCAGCTGAACTGTGTTCAGTGAGAGATATCAAAGACATAGAGGAAGGTTGTCGCCACATTTGTATGTAAGGTAATGGTGTTAAGTGCATATTAAGAATTTCTTTAGTTAAGGATAGTCCAAGTAAACAGTATAGATAACGTAGGTGAAAACATGAAACAATATTTACACAATACTGTCTAAACTACTAAATATAAATGCAAAGTCAAAGAAGTACTGAATGGTAGATTACAAAAGCTTGGTCGGACACGATGTCATTACTTTGGCTCTATACATCCTTTGCACATGGAGTAAAAGTGTTGCCTAATTAAAGGTGCTGTACTCAATATTCAGAACATTAATTCAGCAGCAAACAAATATCGTGGAGACAATCCCAGCCTACTTTTTCCATTATTGGAGCACAGCTCATTTCATATGTATGCTGACTCATGGCTTTGGTAAAAGGCCTCACACCTCCTAAAATCAGTTTGGTTTCCTGCCCTCTAGCGGCCACTGTGAGGAGCTGCAGCACACCATGACCTCCTGTATATGTATTAATATGTCAACTGAATCAGAATCAGCTTTAATGGCCAAGTTAGTGCGGACTCATACAAGGACTTTGACTCTGGCTTTTTGTTGCTCTACAGAAACAGAAGTAGAAATAGACCAACAGCTAAAACAAGGATAACAAAATGAACAAAGGTAAACAACATTTGACTACCATGTACATATATAAATTTAAGCATATATATATATATATATATATATATATATATATATATATATATATATATGTACGTGCTAGTCGAATGTTGTTTACCTTTGTTAATTTTGTTATCCTTGTTATATAACTTGCACAACTATATCACCAACTTGAGTAATATATATATATACATATATACAGGACAATGTAAAAAGGGCGCTGGAATAAATATAAATAATAAATTTATTAAAAAGAATAAACTTCCTGTAAGCTAATGTCCTTCATCATACAACTTTTTTAAAACATAAACATTCTAAATGTGTCCTTGTTTATTTCCTGTCGCAGTTCATGTGAATGACATCAGATGACAGGAAGTTAACAAGGTCCAAGGCTGTTGCCTAGCAATGAAATTCCATTGAAAAGGTCTATATGAGAAAGATGAGGAATAAACCGTACATAGCCTAATGTATATATAAATAGAAAATATTTGCAAATTGATGCTAAATTTGCACATTTAATCTACGTGTTTCCTTAGCAACGCCTCCCCTTTCTTTATTGAACAATTTAAATGGGCAAAAATACAAGGAATACGATAAACATTGGTGACATAGTTAATAAATAAATAAAAGAAAGTACAAAAAATAAAAACAAGACAATTAAATAAACAATACTAACTAAAAAAATAAATAAATAATAGATAGTTCAAACAGGGGCTTCAGGGAAAAAACTTTTCATAATGCCAGAGTAAGGTATTACTTTTTTGTTATTTACCAAAATAAGAGATTTAAGCAAAGAGGTCAGTTCTAGGAGGAAATGAGCAAATTTAGGTTTCCTTAGCAACGTCTTTAGTGATGAACCGTGCAGACAGTGACGTAACTGGAGCGAGACAAAACCATGGACAAAACACGGGGCATGAAGCGTATCATCATGTGACTTTGTCGTAAACAGGAAGCAGCTGATCTTGACTTCACTGCCTGTTTCTACCAAGTAATGTATACATCTCTATTCTTAAAAACTAGTTTTTGAAGTATCTAGAATTTAAGTAGCCGTTCTCTCCTGTCGGGGTAAGTAGGAGATAAACTACTGAATTGTGACTCAGCTAGCTAACGTTAGCCGTTAGCTCGGCGGAGCTACCTGACATTTATCTGGACTGTATGTCGTGCTAACTTAGCATTAGCTTAGGTGTTTATCCGGAACAGAGAGGGGAGTTTTAATAAAGTCAGCCAACTGTTTGTTTAATATTCTGTCTTATAAGCTCATCTCCGGACACGCATGTTTAAACGTGTCTTCTAATCTGTGGTTACATCGGGTTTAATGCTTGAGCGGAGCTAAAACGACAGCTAGGTGAAAGTGTTCGTGTGTGTTTTGCAGCTGAAGGAGAGGAAGAGGAGAGCTGCTGCAGACACTGACTAAAGTCACCTGACTTGCAGCTCAGAGAAATACTCCACATCGTGTCTGCTAAGGGGGGATGTCAAGCACAGCGATGAAGAAAAAGGTGAAGCAGCGTTACCTGTGTTCCAAAGACATACCCATCATACTAATGAAAAAAGTCACCTTTTCCATATGCAGCATTTGGTATTTTTAGATCCGTCTCATAGTGGACAGAAACCAGGAGTGAAATGGATCACTCAACCAAGCCATACACCATAAGAGGCCCCTGCACTACTTCGAGCACATATCATTCCTCCACTCTCTAAATGACTTTGTTGATTTTAATAACTTGAATTCACATCTACACGGACCTATAGACACCTTTTAAGGCTACTTCTAAAATCCACGAGTATCCTCAGTATCCGTTTTAAATGTAACATATATTTTGGCAATTCAATTAAAGTAAAAAATTATGAGATTTAATATTTCTCCCTCAAAATGATATTCCGGCTGATGCTGTAGTGTGGAGACTGAGGAGAATTCATTGAAGCAGTATTTCAGATTTTTTTTTTTAAGGTAAAAAAACAAATTAATAAACATTGTTTTTAGAAACAGGCTTTTTGATGTCAAACATTCTTAGACTGTTACGAAGTCATAGAATATGATGCATCAAACATTTAATTACCTAAGAGAACATATAGTAATTTAAATCAACTCTCTTGACTACCTTCATTATTATGTGCTTACATGCACGAATAATAGCAACATTATATTAAAAAAAAAAAACACTGACAGGGATCATTCTGCTGTGTAATGAATGCTTTAGCTTTTTATACTTCCATGTCCATGACATAATACCATATACTTTTATGAATGTAAAAGAATAAATATAGGGCTTTTACATTTCACACTGTGATATTGCTTCTTTTATATTAGTTAGGAACATTTTTCTAACATATTTCTTCCCCTACTGGTGTTAACAGTAGAGAAGAAGAGAGACTTTAACTTCAGTGATGAAAGAATGTGTTGCATTTGTGCTTTCAGGTCTTACTGATGGGAAAAAGTGGGTCTGGAAAGACCAGTATGAGGTCAATCATCTTTGCCAATTACATAGCTCGAGACACACGCCGCCTTGGAGCTACAAGTAAGATATATTTTAAAGAAAGGTGCTAAATTAAGATGCATTTTTGGTGCTGGCTGTTTCTTTAATCTCTTCTTTATAAGAATCTTTCCGTCCTTTGTTAAATTTAGTTGACGTAGAGCACTCCCATGTACGGTTTCTTGGCAATCTGGTTCTAAACCTGTGGGACTGTGGAGGGTAAAGTACATTGTTATTCTTTCTGACCGTGTTTGACAATTCAAAATTGTTCCCCTTATCCGAAACCCTCTGTGAAACGTTGCTCTGTGCTGCCTTTACCCAACAGACAGGACACGTTCATGGAGAACTACTTCACCAGTCAGAGGGACAACATTTTCAGAAATGTAGAGGTGCTTATTTATGTATTCGACGTTGAGAGCCGTGAGCTGGAGAAAGACATGCACTACTACCAGTCGTGTCTGGAGGCCATCCTGCAGAACTCTCCTGACGCCAAAGTGTTCTGCCTCGTTCACAAAATGGATCTGGTGCAGGAAGACCAGAGAGACTTGGTACGTCTTATTATTTTGATTTTAGTTGTGATCCTCCACTCCGCTGTTTGTTGTCTCACACAGAAGCACGTAAACATGCAGACATTTTGACAGCCATGTTCAGTGTCACCAGAAACACTGCTGCTAAAACTGACAATCATAAGACATTACCTTAAACAATTTAAATAATATTTGATTTGAAGGAATGTCAATATCTGTACAGACAGTTATAATCATATTGGAAATATCAAAAAAATAATAATAATACATGTGTAAATGCAGTTTTAGGGTGCTTTTTAACATCTAGATTCAAAATGATGGATTCAAGTCAACCCTTGGCTAATTTTAATGGCCCGTTTTACAGTTTTTGTTCTTTTTTGAATCAACAATGAATCCTGAGGTTATAGTAAAACAAAATGAACAATATCGGTTTGAGTTCCAGTATTAAAAGGCATACTCCATTAGAATACCCATTGAAAATAATGATTGTTATTATTTGTACCTTTTTTAAAGACAAGTTTCTTTATTTGTTATGTATTTGGTGATTGATTTGATGTGACTGTCTTTACCGTTTTTACAGATCTTTAAGGAGCGTGAAGAAGATCTGAAGAGACTCTCCAGACCTCTGGCTTGCACGTGCTTCAGGACATCAATCTGGGACGAAACCCTGTATAAGGTTGTGGCGTTTGACTGGTTGTATGTTTTGGATGCCGGGTCATAAAGTTGACACTGTAAAGAACAATTTTAAACTTCTTTTTTTGCAGGCCTGGTCTAGCATAGTGTACCAGCTCATCCCAAACGTCCAGCAGCTGGAGACAAACCTGAGAAATTTTGCGCAGATCATAGAGGCAGATGAAGTCCTTCTGTTTGAGAGAGCCACCTTTCTGGTGAGCGCAAACCGCTTTCCTGCTTCCTCCCACAAACTCTGGATCTAGTAATGAAAGTCTTTTTCTTTTGGTGTTTTGTGAAAACGCAGGTGATCTCCCACTATCAGTGCAAAGAGCAGCGAGATGCTCACCGGTTTGAGAAGATAAGTAACATTATCAAACAGTTCAAACTCAGCTGTAGGTAAGTTCCCGCTGCAGAAACGTCACCTTCACTCCACACAGAACCCACTAACTTTTCGATGATGTGTCTGATTATTATTATTTATTTTATTCCAGTAAACTTGCAGCCTCTTTCCAAAGCATGGAAGTGAGGAACTCCAACTTTGCGGCCTTCATTGACGTCTTCACCTCCAACACATACGTCATGGTCATCATGTCGGACCCCTCCATTCGTAAGTATATAGTGACCATTTCTCTGCAGAGGTTGAATTTAAGTGTAATTCCAGTGTTTTTGCATTCCAGGGTCTTTTTCGGAATTAATTTACATCAAATAAGCCATTGAGTAATGTACTTCAGTACCAAGTACTGAACTGAACTCCAGCGCATTCGGTAATCGACTTGTATGGACTGCCTCTCAATATGGCAGGGCCGGCTGCTAAGGCTTTAGCATTGTAAAACAGTCTTTTTTAAACAAAACTCTGGGTTCGGTAACTACGCTATTAGTGTTTTCATTTTATGTGTAGTGACTGTTTTCATGCGACTGCAGAGGTTTGCTGCTGTTTTGAGCAATATTATTGGTTAAAAAAAGCCATGTTTGGACGGTAGCTGTTCTCTGTTAACAGGTGATCAACAAGAAAAACCGTCTCAACGGCATATTTGCTGTAGATTCATGCCGAAAAAGACCATGGAATGCAAATACGCCGGAATGACACAAGAAACCAAATCGCCACAATAAAAATCCATGTCTCTGTTTTCCAGCATCTGCAGCCACTCTCATCAATATCCGCAATGCTAGGAAACACTTTGAGAAGTTGGAGCGGGTGGATGGACCCAAGCACAGCCTGCACATGCGAATGCGCTAGCCGGCGCATTCGTCCCAGTGGATACTCTCAGCCAATCAGTCCACAGGCCACTGACGGCACGTTGTGGTCTTCCAGCTCCGATCCATATGAGCAGCCCTGCACTGTTTCCTCTATATCTTCACGTTCAATCACAGTTATTACTGGAGAAATCATATTTTCTTTTGGTCTAATTTCTACTGTGATCATAAGTATCTTGAACAGCGATACATTCTGTTGGAATATTTGACCTAACTCGACGCATTAAAGTAAAATGAATAGTTGTGTTTGCTATGAGGGGGGCTACCTTTGCTGTCACACTTTGTCTTATACAGTAGATTCATTCACTCCATGCAGTGAATCCCAGTGATCGGGGGATGTTATCTACAAATGATAAGCAGCGGATACTGTTTGATTTTCAGATGCAGTTTGTAAGCTGTTACACTTTGAAAGTACGAACAATATAGTTATATTCAGAAAAATATCATGTGTGACTTGTTTTTACTGCTTTTACCTTTTTACTATGCCCACTACCTGATCATGTTGATTCTGGTACATATGAACAGATTTACATATTTACTTCCTGTAAAAACAATTCAGCTCAGCGATGGTTCATGTTAAGCCCCTCTCAGTGGGAAAGGTTACAATCTGCATTGGGGAATGGACACAAAAATGCATCTAAAAAAAACTACATTTAATTCCATGCAGTGTGTCTGGCCACGAGGCCTTTTGACACTACACCAGTTGTCCTGTTCACACGACATATGGTGGCAAAAGTTTTGTGCGTGCGTGTGTGCGTGAGAGAGAGGAGAAGGGGGTACAGTTCAGTGCACCTGTTAAGCTAGTTTCACGGTGTCAACAGCGGTGTGCATATGGAGCAGCGAGTTACAAACGCAGCACAATCCGTTCACTTCAGTTAAGTCAGCAACGTGACAAACAGCTGCGTTAAGCTTGTAATGAAGAACGAGGTTTAATGTTCTTTGTTAGCACTTAAACCACCTGAAAACTTGGTTTCAAAACAAACGTTTTTCATTAGTTGTTCATGAGAAATGATCAAGGAATAAACATCTTTCGGTGTAATTTGTTCAGAGTGTAACACTCCAAAACTCAGCTAATCAGCTTCATCAGGACTGCGTGGATGTGGTTTGATCAGATTTGGTTGACAGTGACCAAACAGCTCAACACTCGTCACCGGGGCTGCTAACAGGCTGCTGGAAAACGCTTTCTTCTTAACAAAACATCTGAGTCCAACATTGTCCAAGTCCTTGTTGAATCCAGCATTTAAAAATTCTAAAAATGTGTATCACTGGATAACCCAACAGTCAGGCCGCTATACTCTTAAAGGTCCTATATTTTGCTCATTTTCAGGTTCATACTTGTATTTGGGGTTTCTACTAGAACATTTGTTGCATGCTTTAATGTTCAAAAAACATTTTTTTTGTCTGTCTTTATATACCTCTATTCAGCCTCTGTCTGAAACGCTCTGTTTTACACCCATTCACTGCATCCATCACCCATCTCTGTTTTAGCGCCTTTAAGACCCCCTCCTGAAAAAGCCCACTTTGCTCTGATTGGTCAGCGTTTCCGGGTCTTCCAATCTCTGCTCTTGTCCTTTGTAATGTCATTGCAGCCGGGGAATAACTATGACAGTGCTGCAGAGGCACTTTCTAACTATATATGAGATCTTTGCGACGTTACAACCGCACAGAAGTCCTGACGGCTCACTTAAAGACCGTTTCTGAATACAGGCTGTGTGCAGTTCTCTGTTGATTGAGCATTTCGATACTTTCACAGTACTCATACAGCACCTGGTCTGCTTTATAATAAAAATAACATGGATATCTCCCTTTTTACAATATGGGACCTTTAAATCATCATGGGCTGCATTTCTTTAACCAGTACCTAAGTTACATTATCTTTCAAAGGCACACAAAACTGTCGTTTCAACTACATTTCAATTATATTTCAGTTTAGTCAACCCATACATGAAGTATAGTCACTGAAATACTCTTGACGCTAACTTTTAATTGTTCAACCACATTTAGCTCATATATATATATACTGTATATACTGTACATATATAATTGGATTCACAAATTACTTGTGTACTGGGAATCTCAATCTCTCATTAATGTTATATTCAGGCCTAGAATATGATCTTCATGTGCTGCTCACAACATCACAACATAGCTTCGATATTTGAACCTATCAAGAGCTGAACCTCTCTGACGTGATATAACAGAGAGACTTCACATACATCCATTCTCTTTGACCAGCCTATAGCAGGTAACTGGAGATTTGTCCACGGTACTTGATCTCACCCACTCCTTCAGGGGCTGCAGGGCATATGCACTCATTACCTCCTGCCCCTTTATTATAGCCAGCTCTGCTGCGGAGCCATTGTTCCAGCTACGCTTATCGACACTGCTCATGTGGCTGACTTGTATCCTGGAATGCAGAGGAATGAATAACTGGAAAAACCCCAGCCCCTCGCTGCAGAGAGCAAGTCTGCACGAAAGAAATGGGAGCAACTAAATGCAAATGGAGACAAAGTGGCTTACTCCTTTTAATATAAGACTGGAAAAGTCAATTTTATAGCAAATAAAAAAAAGAGTCAACAGCTGAAAAAAACAGAAGCTACACACTGCAATTAATCACTTCACCAGAGCCAAAATCATTGTCAATGCAAGAACTCCCCTTAAAACAGCCAAAAGGTTGTTGTGATACTCGTGATAGTATGCCTGATTCAGAACTAACTGGAACATAAGGCATAACACTGGAAAATAATTTTGTTTGTGTATGTGAACTCAGCAAATCAGCTCCAACCGTCTCTCCTTGGACGTTTATCCCAGGAGGAGCAGCAAGAGACGAGGTGTACAGGGCCGGAGCACAATATACATGTCGAGAGAACTGAATCCCTCTGCTGATGCAACCGAACAAGAGATGTTTACAAGTGACCCAAAAACAAGAACAACCAGCGATTTCCAGTGCTTTTTAGACTGAAATCTAAAAATTGACAGTTAAACTTCCTTTGCAGGTTTAAATGTACTCTATTTTAACTGTATTTGTCATCATTAACTTAATCCGAGAAGTAACATTAAAGACGCCAATTAAACCTATAATCAGCTCACTGGTTTGGCACAGACAAGAAGTCAAAGGCTGCATGGCATTGTTGTCCACTTTCTTTTCATGTTTATTGACATCTCTTTACACTCAGCTAAACTGCTAATAAAACATTCTCACAATAGAAGTAACAAATGGTGTCATGTGGTTTTTCTATACTGTTAAAGAGTAAAGTATTTCAGGAGATATATAATCTCCTTATGCGACAGTTAGTGTTTTGCTGGACTGTTTTTGTCCTCTGTTTGACCATTACTCCGATGTGGAGACCCATCTGTATGGGCAACAGGCCCAGGGTCCGTTTCATTGCCATCGCTCGCAACTGCGCCGCAGTCCGTTTGATTCAGCTGCCGCTCCAGCAGAGTGATGCGCTGCTTCAGCCGCTGCTGAGTGTGTTTGTATTCGCTGAGAAGACGTGCAAAGCGAGTCTGAAGGGTGTCCAGAGAAGACTCCAGCCTCTCCACCTTCTCCTCTGTGTCCTCTTTATGCAGCCCGCCGCTGTCTGCATTCTCATCCAACAGACCCTCTTTCATCAGGATCTCCCGGCCCCTCTCCTCCAGCACAGTCTTAGCATCTGGATACTCGGTCACCGCCTCCATCAAGTCGTCCTTGGAGAGGCAGAAGAGATCGGAGTAACCCAAGCTGCGAATGTTGGCCGTCCGACGGTTTCCCATTTTACTACCTTTTATGTTCAGGATGCTGATTTCCCCAAAGCAGCTGCCAGAGGTGAGGAGAGCGTACTGTGTGACCCCGTCATCAGCCACCACAGCTAGCTTCCCCTCTTTAATGATATACATCTCCTTCCCTATGTCCCCTTTTCTGCAGATATAGTCCCCTGGACTGAAGACCTGGGGGCGTAGTTTGAGCACGAGCTCCACCAGCAGGCCTGCCTCACAGTCTTGAAAAATGCGTACTTTCTTCAGGGTCTCCAGGTGTACATTAATAGCAATCTCGGCCCGCAGTTTGTTTGGCAAGTTCTTTAGCACCTCCTTCTCGTCTACCGCTTTCTTGTTGGTCCAGAGGTAGTCGAACCATTTAATGACGCGCGTCTCCAGTTCTTTGCTGACTTTGCGGAAGTGCATGTAGTGTTTGATGGCATCGATCCGGGCTTGAAACTCGGCACGCGTGGCGTTCATGTTGGCAATCATGGAGCCAACGTTTCCCACAATTGTGGCAAAGATCAGCACTCCAACAAGAAAGTCAAAGACCACAAATAGGTACTCCTCATCTCGCACGGGTGCAGGCATCTCTCCAATAGTGGTAAGAGTAAGAGTCGACCAGTACAGACAGTAGACGTAACTTCGAGTCAGGGAGGAATACTCAGGTTTGGAGATGTTTGGGAACACCCAAGTATCCGAGCCAAATCCCAAAGAATTGGATATAGCGTAGTAGATGCAGGCGTTCCAGTGAATGATGACCAGGATGTAAAGCACCAAATTTCCGATTCGGAAGATGTTGGGGTAGTTGGTGCGTGTTTCAGTGCGGTCAAAGAATTCAAACATGCGCGGGAAGCGAAGCAGACGGTTAAACCTGAGCTGTGGCGTGTGGATACCGGTGGAGATGTACGCCAGGTCAGTGGGCAGGATGGACACCACGTCCAGCTTGAACTGTAGCGTTCGGACGTAGCTGTCTCTAAGCTTGGCGTGGTCCTTCACCAGTAAACCTTGTTCCAGGAACCCTGAGGTGAGAAGAGCAGAGCACACATTTAGCTGAGCAGGGATCTCAGCTCACTGGGGCCTTTAAAGCTTAGCTACATTATGTCTTGATGCCAGAAGCTAAAAAGGTTACCCGTGCGAAGTCGGACGCAAGTGTCCATTATGTAAACAAAGTCAGAGAGGTAGTCCAACACCAGCCAGCAGATGTAATTGCCCACCTGTAACTTCTCAAAGCATGCCCTGTAAATAGAAAAAGGAAAATGATTTACTGCTCCAGCCTAACAGGTGGACTTTACACCCATTCACTGCATCCACCACCCATCTCTGGAGGCTGCAGGGCCTCACCAGATAACGACTGTGGTGTTATTACCTCGCTACAACGAGGAACCAGTTGTAGAGCACCGCCGTGGCGATAACAAATAACCAGCGGTAGTAGGCGTTATCGGATGGAGACACCACAAACAAATCCCACTTTTTCCTGAAAGCATGGAGGGATTGCAAATAATAGTCAGACACCACTGTGACTTATATTTCTGTAGAGTATTAACAGATAACATTACTGCAAAGGTATACAGAAAAATATTTTAAAAAATAGAACTAAAGCAATGCGACACAATAGCTCAGCAGTGAGTAGTCAATTATTATTATTATTCAAATTTGTGTTGTATTGTACTGTATTATATTGAAATGTGTTTCTAATATTTTGTCCACCTTCTTTTTTTTATTTAATGAAGCAAAACATGTTGAATCTACGACTCTAACTGCCGAACTACCCTTTTTTCTTCTCTTTTTTTTAAACACTGAAACATGTAAACTTGTTTGAGTAGAAACCCAAAATACTAGTATGAGCCTGGAAATTAGCGCTCTGTGGGACCTTGAGCAAAATGAAATCTAAATATTAATGCTGTGTGCAGAAGAGTCTGTGTAGTGTTCCTCTGCCGATGCATATAGTTTGTAAAAGCGTGCATCGTAATGGTTCAGGGTGACAGGCAGGAAGGCATACCTAAAGATCCCTTTGGCATTGTTGCCATTGGCATCTGGTTGCGTGTTGCTGATGCGGCTGGGGGCCGTTCTCAACTCAGGGCCACGAAAGCGCTCCAGGAAGGAGTCTGGCCGCTCCTCCTGCTCCATCAGGCTCCGGTGTGCCCATTCCCTCAGCCTGACCACCAGGCTCACCAGTCTGACACACACACAAGAAACATACCAGCTCTCATAACGTTTTAAAGAACTTTCTCAGCATATATGAAAAGCATCACCAGTACAGTTTATCTTCACCGCAGTCTCATTTGGTTTGGTGATTGTACCAGGAATCCAGGTTTATTATCTATGTTTAAAATGACATTATGTTTATTTAGCTGATGCTTTTATCCAAAGTGACTTGCAATAAAAATGTAACAAGTCATCTTTAAATATGTTCATTTGTGCGGGAAAATCATCCTCAAAGAAGAAATCTTTTTGAAATCTCATGGATTTGATACATGATATTTGGTAACAAGTACTGCTTTTACTGTGAAATATTTCCATTTTTACACATATATATTTAATCCTAAAACCTTTTAATAACAACTGCAAAAACCATCAGTCAAACAGGGCAGTATACATTTTTAATTCTCTTTAATCACAGTTCTCTTTTATTAAATGTTTGCACTTTTTGGGATTGAAAGTAGATCCAGAATTGGTTTAACACAATGATAACTATGACCAACAGTTTGGTTATCAAGGTCTTTGTGAGCTCAAATCCAGCACGTCCTTTTATCCGGGGTGTGACCTTAAAAGACTTCAACAAAACATTTTCTGTAATCTTTGTCTGAAGAAACCGTCATGGGCTTATTTAAAAAGATCTGCACACAAATGTTTCATGTTCATGTCACTTTCTAAAAGCTTTGTGAAGGAGGCTGACGTGCCACAGCTGGGTTGTTGTAGCTTTACCTTGAGACGGCTCCGACCCTGATCAAAGAATTTCTGGAGCTGCGTCCGTGAGGGTCGAGAGCGGCGACTCTCTGTAGCTCTGAGGATGTGTCATCGCACACAGATGGCACCCTAAAAGTGAACACACCAGAAAACACACATGTGAGTTTTCCCTTTTCACTTGCTTTACTTCCTTCAAACAATCCTCTGAGTCAAATACATCATGACACACTATTTCACAGCTGTCCTCACCTGCTGAGAATACTCTCTGCTCTCTCGATCTCCTCCTCCAAGGTGGTCCTCACTGACAGGTTGTGTGGAGACCGGTCTCTCTCAGACGCCTGGCCCGTCATCTCCAGACCTGCAGGTGTGGACAGACACTCATGTTACACTATCCTTTGCAGTCTTCTGTGTGTTGAGCATGGGTTCAGGTGACGTTATCCTGCGGTGACACTGTGGCAGCAGAGGAGAGTTTTCATGGAAGTGTTTATGATGCGTAGGACAGATTATAGTCAGGGGACAGGGGGGGACGACTGGGACTGTCAGCCACACTCCCTCACCTGGCCCGTCACACAGCAGCCGGTTGCTGTGGTGACCGAGGCAGCTGCAAGAGAAACGGCATGATACTTTGAAATGCAGTTTGGACGTGGTGGAGGATCACCTGAACACCACCTCCAGCCACAAAGAGCAGCGTCTCCCATCCCCAAACACGAGTGACAGCGTTTGATGCTCTGCAGCGCAGACACATGACGAGGTGATTAGGCGACTGTTACCATTGTGCGACTAATTGGTGGATCATTAATGAAAACACACGCACACACGGTCGGCCTGAAGCTCTGAGGCTCATGGCGAGCCAATCAGCTGCTCTCCCTCAGGAGCAGCATCGCTTAGGAAACCAGGGCGCTGACTGAAAGCAAAGTGTGTGCAGGGAAGGTTTAAAAAGTGGAAATTCAACTGCAAAGACTCAAACTGTGTGTATTACTGTATTTGTTTTAATTTTATATTTTAATTTTATAGCTCTTGGTTGCATCATTTCTAAATTATGTCATAGAAAGTGTCTTAGAAAGAACATTTTAATTTGGTAATACTTCTAGGATTAATTCCAACTAACAAATGTAACAGTTAGCAAACAATATGGTGAATATACAGCTAATAAAACATTAAAATAAATAAATACATGCATTTTTTTCAGATAATTCCCTATTTCCCTAAGCCTATTATTAGTGCCAAAACATAGTAAGTTTTAGAAAATTATTAGGAAATTACAGACCTGTCGAAAAAAGTTTTACCTTTTTTTTGTTGTTTTAAAAAAACAAACTTCGTAATATGTTGACAAGAAATTCTCCTACCATTACCATATACATAAAAAATATTATACAGGTTTTATTTAGTACTTTGTGAACTAGAGCCTATATTTGTTTTACTGGCAACACACAGTGAACCTTTTTTTTTTTACTTAAACAGTATTACATGAATTTAGAATGCAGTTTATTCTCAACAAGTTATCAAGGTGGATTATTAGCATTTTAATAAACATTTTCCAGAAAAAAAGATAGCAAAAGCATAGGAAAAAATCAGTTAACACACAGTTCATACCTTGACTTTCCTTTAGTTACTGCAATAAAATCCTTTAGTTACTGCAATAAAATACGGCGACTTCCCCCAGACACACCCAGAGCAGCTCTGTGCCGGTCGGTCCATCCTCAGTGCCCAGAGTGGATGTTCTGAGAGGAAACATCAAACTGCATCCAGCGCATCTTAAAAACCATCACAAGTCCTGTTCTTGCAACACTTTCTGTGAGTGTCCTCTTGAAGTGTGTTCCCCTCAGGAGCAGGACCACATGGTCCACCTGATCCTCAGATGGAGGACCATCTCCTGCAGGAGAGGAGGCAGGGTGTGAGATGCAGGGCGGGGAAATCTTTGAATGGTTAAGAGCCCAGATGTCAGCTCCAGACTGAGGAGTCTTCTGGGAAAACCTTGTGGCAGTGTCTTTCCTCTGCATGTTTCTCACACTGAAGAAGAGCAAGCAGACAATAAGACAGGTTCCAGCTCATCTGCAGCTCTCTTTGTGAATCATATACTGACAATATTGTATAATATTTTGATCATTTCTTAGAGTGTTTTATGTTAGGCTGTTAACTGTATCTATTTTTCATTAGTAGTGCATTGATGAATGTACTGTTTACTTGAAATACTGGCTTGCAGCTGTGGAAAGTACATTTACTTACTTTAGGTTCTGTACATTAATACAATTTTGAGGTCATGTACTTGACTGAATTATTTTCACTTTATGCTACGTTATATTTCTCCACCACGTTACACTTTTTACTCCGGATAAAACCCAATGTGGCTGATAATAGTTCTGTACTTTGCTCAAGAAGGATATTAAATGCAGGTCGTTTACTTGTAAGTGTTGTAAAGTGTTGAATGTGTACTTTTACACATTGTTGTAACATTTACATCATATTTCACTAATAATGATTGATTCTATTGTTCTGGTCTTCATTAGGAACATTTTAATGATAGTTTTTACATTATTATTTTCAATTTTATACATAAATAAAAAAATAAATATAGAGACACAATTGAGACAAATGGTTTGTTTTATTTAATCATCTTTTTGATAATGGCGGCAGGTGTTCCCTCACCTTTTCCAAAGTCATATTCAAACGCACCATACAGCTGTGCTGAATTACATATTTATACACAGAAGGTATATTATGCTGATGATTAAACTTCTTGATCACATTAAATTAGATGTTAGTGTGTAATGCATTTTGCAGAAGGGACAAATTAAAACACAACAAAGTTTCATGCGTCTAAATGTGTCAATGTGTGTCGGTAAGTAGACTTAGCGTCCTACATGACCTACTGTACATTTCAAGCACTTTATGGTGGAAATGGAGCTTGAAAATCCAGATGATGGAGACAGGAGACAGCGTCCTCTTCACCAGCTCTCTGACGGAGCCTGACAGTCCTTAGAAAGTGGAGACTAACTGAGAAACCCCACCAGGGAGTGGAGCCCAGAGGACTTTACATCCGACTGAGATTCAGGCCACTGAACAGTAAATTTCAACCTGCCAACACTATTCCCTGCTGTACTGCGAGATTGTTGATGGGCTGTGAAGAAAACATTTTAACAGAATAATATGATGCATTAGAGTGCATTTCCTCTTGGGACTTAACAGCCATGCTTGAAAAAGCAGCAGGGAGAGCAAACGCAAACAACAATAAATGTGTATATGTTTATGAGGTGCTATTTAAAACAGCGGTGGTGTGTTTTACGATGAAAAAGAGGGAAGAATATAAAAGCATAAGGGCAGTAATGGCAGTAAGTAAAGATAAGAGAAAAGAGAAGCAGGCAGCAGTAAAAAAAGAAAATGATCATAAAAGTGAGGTTAATGTCTGTGGGACGATATCTTCCATCTGATAGACACAGACTTTAAAGACTTCTCATCGTGTTGGTTAAAGTCACTCTGGCTTTTAGGAAGAGCAGCTCAGACTCAATCTCTAAAGGCTTCATAGCTCACCAAATCATCATTTTTAAATCTATAGTTGTTCATAGATTATGTTCTGCAAATATCTTTAATAAATGTCTAATATCTTTATTTTTTTCTTTTTCACATAACTAAGACTAGAAGTGTAAAAACAATTGGAGAGAGAATTTAATACAATTTCACTTAAAGGTCCTATACTGTAAAAGGGAGAGTTCCATGTATTTTTTGTTTATAAAGCCCGTCTAGTTGGTAAATAAATACTGTTCAAATATTCAAACTCTCAACCCACAGAGAAACGCACACAGCCCATATTCATTAACTGTGACTTTAAACGAACCGTCAGGACTTTTGTACCATTGTGATGTCATAAGTTGTAAAAGTTGTAACCTATTGAACCCGTACATATTGACAGTGACCAGTTGGAGTATTTTTTACTTTGACATTAAATCGTAATTTTCTGTCAAAAAAAAGCCTAATTAATTCCACTTTGATTCAATTTTCTAAAACAATAAGGAAGGATGAGCACTTTTTGTAGCGTCCAACTATAATCAGATCTACTATGTGGACTAAAAACAAACCAGTTAATTTGTAGTATTTGCATCTACACTACACTGCTCAACTCCATTTCTATGGAAGATGCCATTTCAATAAACTGTAAAGATAAAACACAAGCGGTTTTCAAATTCATATTTATTGTTACATGTAAAGCACTTAAGAGTAGACATGAACATGAGACCAAATACAATTTGGCCGTTCTCGTAGAATATCATGAAACTACCTGGAATGAAGTTATTGTTTATATTTGGTAATGTTGAATACAAAAGAAACAAAAAGGGAAAAACCTGAAAGCGCGTACATGTCGTCTTTGAGACGAGAAGAAGGCACAGCAGAAGCCAGGAGAGTCCAGTCTGCCTGCTCCTCATCCAACGTAACAGACCAAATAGACACAAGTCCAATACAACACAGACCAGACACCCCAAAAACACCATTTACCTCGAGTACTAACCCCAAGAAACAAACAAATGACGAGTACAAGAATACAGACAGCACGCCAGGCTGGTCAGGACTATTATTTGACCGCATGGCTTCTGTATACAGATATGTAGGAGTTCATGGTGCCAGTTATTAAGACGTGCTTGTACTTCATTAAGTGAGAGGCAATGTTTGGGTGTTTTCCACATGTGCTCCACCTAAACATCCCGCCTCTGACTTTTTTTTTTTTTGTTGCCTTGTCAAGCATATATTCATGAGTATGGTATTTAGGAATGTGTGTTGCTTAGTCAAGGATATAATTTACTTATCAGTCTGAGTAAAAAATATGTAAACAACCTTGCAGCTGGAAATAGGAAAAAAACAGCATTCTTATACATTAATGACGAGTTCTGGATATTGAAAGTAACAAGTTGTCCTCTGTAACACGAGAGCCTTCTCTTTAGAAATTTTAGTATTGTTCTTCAAATAAGGACATTATTCTTCAGTAAACGCCTCAAAAGAGGCAGGGGTGCATGTGAATTTCTGATTCTGACAGCCTGTTCTTGTCATTAAAAAAAAAAAAAATCTTCATTCCTTCAGTTGGGGGAGCTCTTCAAAACGCTAATGGCTTTTAGGTACGAATAAGTGTCACAATGATGTCACAGTTTCTTAGGCCCGCTTCATCCCCCGACCCATCAAGCAGGCAAAGACTGTCATCACCATTTTGGGCTTGACCTCCACGAGGTCTTCCGGGAGAGCGTAAACACGGGCTCCAATCTTCCTCGCCATCGAAACGGCGTATCTAGGGATGACACAGAGGTTCGCTCGTATCACTCACGGTTACCAAAAATAATGGTGAAAACTTGCTTCTCCTTCTTTTTGTCGGAGAACACTTACTTGGCGTTCTCCAGTTTGTCGTCTTCAGAGAGGCTGCCTGTCTTTATCAGCTCGTAGTTGATGCTGCCGGGCTGGATGGCGTCGATCAGTTCCACCACTGCCAAACTGCTGCTGATCTCCTTGTCCTGATCGCCACACGACACACACAGATTAAGAACCAAACACACAGGCTTACCTGGTTGACAGGTGAGTATGGCGCCTTAAGAACATTAAACTACCACATTTAAGATTGACTTTCAACAAAAACATAGAAACAGATGACATCACAATCTGAAACAGGTGTAGGCTGAAGCACTTGCTTTTAATGCCTACCGCTTTTAAACAAATCATGTCTGAAAATGATTATAAAAAAATATAAATATATATAAAAAAACAAATAATTCTTAATGAGAGTGAGACTATTTGCAAATAAGAATAATGACGTCATACAAAACGATCGTGTATACAAGCAAAGACAAACAAAGCGTATCTTTTTTTTCATTACTTACTTTTTGCTCAACCATTTTCATATTGGTCCAGTAAATTATTTTTAAACATTTTTGAAAACTTACTAAGTGTACTACATGTCTTTAATTCCTCATGAATAACATCATTTTCATAGAGTGAATATGTAAAAACTGCTTATCATTTTGGTGAACGGGATGAATTCTGGTTTATGGTTTTTAATTTCCTGTATGATGTTTGCATACACCCGTTGTAACTCTTAAATAGGCAGCAAAATATATAATATTGTTTGTTATGAAATGCCCCGGGTTGGGAAAGGGGGCCCCTTTTAACTGCATACCCTGCGTACTTACAGCTATAACGTATAACACCACAATAACCTACAACTACCTCTCTTAGTTGTCAAATACCATGGCCCACAGACATAAACAATTTTTGTACAAGAGGACACTGCCAAACTGCATGTTTTTTATATTCTATGTAGTCCTGACAGAAAACACTGTCGTTCTGCCCCAGCACTATTTTGAAACCGTGAGATCAGTGGAAATGAAATCAAAAAAAGGGGGAAAAACAGGTTTACCTTAAAGCTTGAAATACTGGTTGATTTTCCAGCTTCCGCCAACGTCTTGTTCACCCAGTTTACAATGATGTTATCATTTACTTTATTTCCATCACCCAGTCCTTCCAGTACATTCAACGTATATCTGAAAGAGTGAAGGAGCAGGACATTTGTTACACATATGAGCTAAACACTCCAGTATAATTATTTTTCACTGGTGCCAAAGAGACTTGTGAACATCCATCCATTATCTGTAGTTGCTCGACCTTTACAGGGTAACTAGTTTTTAGAAAACATGGCGTTCTTCTGTATTCTTGTGATTTTTAGGTCACTCAAATCTGACAAACTCTGACACAAAGCACGCAGAACTACTAAACACGTCAACACGCACCCTGGCAACCTAGTTTATGGAAATGTGGTTCCAATTTGGAGGAAAAAACACATTTACAAAACACCACTGGCATGAAATTGAGGTCACCATCTATCCACTCCCAAGAAATTGTTTACAGTAAATAGAAGAGTTAGCACAATGAACCTGACAATGAAGAGGACAGTGATTATAGCGCTTCAAAATGCCACACAGACATACTGTCGGGAAAACTAAAATGTTATTTGAATGCATCTGTATTGATTTAAACGTAGATGCATGGTCATGTACCCAAAAATCCTCTTCATTTGTTTGTTTTCCCCCGGAGAAAATCTTGTCTGTCTTATTCATTTCTTTTCATTTAGTTTATGACAATCCACCAAAATGCTCGGCATGCCTGGTGTTCTATGTTATTTCTTCTATTTGGTTCTTTTCTGAAGCGAGCCTGATGCAGTTGTGTTTCACCTTCTCATGAGCTGCCACACCAGCGCCAGAGTCAGGGTAGCGTTGCCATCGTTCAGGTCCTGCCCGCCGATGCCAACCAGGGAGAACTTGGCTGTTTTGCCCAGCTCCACTGCATAGTTACAATTCTCCAACTGAGGCAAACAAGGGGGAAAAAAGTTGGCAAAAGAGAGCCAAAAAGGGTTTTTTTGTGTGCTAGGAACAACCAAAAGCAATCTGATTTACCTTTTTCATGTTGGTTCCCAGTTTGGGGTAAGGCGGCTTGTTGACCTTGTTGTTCCAGTCAACAGGCACTTTAATCTTCTCATAGAGTTGAAGGATGACCATGGCGTCCTGTAGGTCTCTAGAAGACAGCATTGTGTTTGATCATTAACGTTTAATTAGTTATGAAACCTCTTCAGATGCCAGCGTTTACAGGAGATAAAACTGCTTTTTAGTTTAGTTTTTTCGGTACGTACCCATACAGATGATTGACATGTGGGTTCACTCCCAGAGAGTTCATCCAGTTTCTGAATGTCCGCTCTTCTCGTGTCTCCCCTAGACAGCAAAGAATCATCATCAGTCATCTGGTTACCAGATCAGTTGCTTATATCGCTAACAGTGAGTGACACCAGAGCTATTCAGTTCTGATGAGACCGGCATGTTTACAACTACACTGCCTATTATTAATAACTAATGTATCCAGTAGGAGCCAGTTAGGAGTGGCTTTTTGTAATAATCAAATGAGCTAGTTAGCTAACAAAAGGAATCATGTTTGTTCAGGACTGGTTCCTCTCAGGCGGCAGCATCAAGACCTCGAAAACTTATTTGGTCAGCTTCTTAGTGGGAGTGATGGGAGTTTTTGTTATAAACTCTTCATAAATAATTCCTATAGTGAGGATTTTTTTTCAGAACTTTGACTTAACATATTAAGTTACAAGTATCGAATGTTATAGAAAAAAAGGTTAAGTCCAGTGGACTGAAGACAAAACAGCTGCTATTGTTCAATTCTGTCTACGTTTGAAAACAACTCCCCTTCAAACTAATTACTTATTGTCACTGAATGTAACACAAAGCAATCTTTTTCAAGCATCTCGGGTTGTTATTTGTGCATTTAAACATTATTTATTCTCCAGTGGATCTTCATGATGGCACCAGACATGGTGAGTTGAAAATTAGTGAAAAAACGACGAATGCTCTGATACTAGAAGACACCGATCTCTCTCCATGCTCACCCTCCAACAGTCCCCAGTTAATGTCCTCATTCTCAGGTTTGGTCAGCGCTGGATATTTGTTGAACAGATTGGCCACAAAGGCAAGGTTGAGTTTGGGGTTTCCTTTGACGATGTCAGCTGGGGTGACAAACTGTCGACAGCCGAGCGCGTCGGCCTGCTGCAGCATGGCCTCTGCCCTCTTCAGGTCGTCTTTCTCCTGAACAACACACAGAGCACATGCTCTGATCAGAGACACCGTACAGCTGTTAACCATGTGGTGGAGATACTCAACTGTGAGTGCCGACTGTCAAAGTGCTTACACTGAAGCCTGCCATGTTGATGTCTATGCGCGGCTGATCTTCCTCAGTGCCTTTTGGAGAGATTTGATTCAGCAGGTGGAAATATGCCCTTGAGTCCTGGAAAATGATACAAACAAAAACAATTAGATTTCTGCTACAGAACGAACGAGACAGCCCTGTAACGTATAATGTTTGTCTCATTAAGATTGCCGTACTTTAATCGAAGAATAAACTTGATACTGCTTGAGAGCAACTTTAACTGTGCACACTATGTTTTTTATTTTGTCTCTCACCTACTCAAATAAAGTATTTGCAGGTTTTGGGTTCTTGAAAAAACTAATACTGAATTTTAAAGTAAAAGGGGACAGAGGATTAGAAAAGAAAAACTTTATTGACCCCAAGCTGGGAAATTGCAGAAATTAGACTAGAGAAAGTTAAAATACTTTGTTGAGCACTAGTGAGAGCAGAAAGAAAAAACAACAGTGTAATGACATTTCCAAACGATAACTACAACAACAAATACTGTACATCTGAGATCTCACCCAAACGTCACTGGTAATAGGCATGATACCAAAGAAACAAATGCACTTTTTACTTTTTTTAATGTGCACATAATATAAATGATAATAATATCAATGCTTGCAAAACACATTTGACAATGTTCCCCAGAAAGAGACACATTCAGTCCTATTTTTGGAGCAGTGGAGGCGGATAGTTGAGTGAGTTTATGCAAACACAAACATGTGCTGCCTGGCTCAGTGTGCTGATAGACATTTAGAAACTCTATTGGTACACCGCCTTTTTTTACCTGCATCTAGTCAGTGTTTCAATACACTGACATGATTCAATGTTAGTGAGTAGGCCCACCTTGATGTCAGAGCTGAAGTTGTTGATCTTCTGCCAGCCGGCATTTTCCAGGTGAAAGTTTGCCCAGCGCAGCAGCAGTTCTTCTGGAGACAGCTTCATCAGGTCCTCCAGGGTTTCCCCATCTCTCAGCAATGCTGCCAGTGCTGTCGAGAGGTGTTAATGATCAGTTTAAATACTTGGCAACAGACCAGGACACCCGAGTGATAGGAACACAGGCTAAAATACGTGTTATGTAACAGACCTATTAACTATGCCCTGTACCTTCATTTCTGCTGAGCTCAATGTCGGCAAACAGACCGATCTTGATGATCTGCCACAGCAGGCCCAGCACGAGATGGGGCTTCCCCTCTCTCAGGTCTAAAGCACCGATGTTCACCACATGGCAGCCAATAGCAGAGGCGGAGTTCAGGGCCAGGTTCAGATTCTCCTGCAAGGTACAAAGCATCAGATGTTGGAAAACTCAAATAAAAAAGGGAAGAGAAATAGCAGCCCTGAAGGACTGTAAATTCAACTGACCTGTATCGTAAACGGTGTCAGCTTCTTCTTGTTTATGGTCCTCTCATCGATGGTGTCTGGCACTGACAGGTTAACCATTTTGCTGTACAAAAGTAAACAAAAATAATTGTGAAATGATGGCAAATTTAATTCCTATTCATACAGTAACCACCACCACCTTGTGCCAACGTGCGTGCATAAAAAAGACATGTATTGTTATTATCACTGCATTTATATGTAATGGCGCTGTTTTTGTGCGCGTTAGAGACAGAAATAGAAATTAAAATAACTGAATGAAAGCAAATGATGGCTTAATGTAGGAACAGGATACAAGCCAATACTGGCAAATATAAAAAAAATAATAATTTTGAAATCTTAGGTGCAATTTTCCCCCCATGATCACGTTTGTGAAAAGCATTTTGAGATTTCTTGAGGCATTTTTGCCCACCTTCATTTCTGACACTGTTCATTCTTGTATTTTGTGTTTCTACTTGAACATGTTTACATGCTTTAATGGTCAAAAAACAAATTATTTTTCTTATACGGTCTGTCTGAATATACCTGTATTCAACCTCTGTCTGAAATGCTGTTTTAGCACCTGTCTCTTTTAAGACCCCCTCCTGAAAAAGCCCAGTCTGCTTTGATTGGTCAGTGTTTCCGGGTCTTCTGCATCTGCTATCTATGTCTCTTTCAATGTCTTTGCAGCCGGGGAATGACTGTATCAGCACTGTAGCAGCATTTTCTACCCATATATAGTTTGTGACATCACAACCGTACAGAAGTCCAGGCGGCTCATTTAAAAAGGTACAGTTTCTGAATATAGGCTGTGTGCAGTTTTCTGTGGATTGAGCGTTTTGATACTTTCACAGAGACATTTCATTTTTTACACCAAAAACAACTCAGATTTGTAATAATATGTAATAATTTCTGAAAATGTAATGCATTTAGTAGTATTTTACTAGTATCCATATCTGCTCAATGTTATGGTTGACTGTTATCCCAACACAGGCTCACATTTGCCTTTTCTTTAGCCAGAATGTGATCACAACATTGAGTGCAATCCGATGCCAGTATCTGACATTTATTTCAGAAGCTCAGTAAGGGAGGGAGGAGGAGTGTTGCTGGCATTAGGTGAAAACAGGAACTCACCAGAGTACTATACCGTCTCCGACAGAGGTGAAGAGGGAGTCTGTGTTGGGATCCATGGGCAGGACGTGTTGGCAGTCTGGGTCTTTTTCCAGAGCGGTGTTGATCCAGTTCACAAAGGCAAATCGCTCCTCCTCTATAAGGATGAACACACACAGGCACAGTTAAAAGCAAAACAACAAAACTATAATGTGACAGTATCTCTCATAATGGGTCATTTCAGTGGGTCACATTGTCCATTATGGGTTTCTTCATTGGTTAATGGAGCAACTGTAGCTGAAGTGCAGAGGGTACAAAGTCAACAGTTTAGGACAAACATTAGCAGTGAGGGGACGACGTCCATGTGTCCTACCAGAGAACGAGTGTTGTGTGCCTTCGCTTGACAGCACAGACGTCCCTCCAATAGCCAGGATGCCTTCTTTTCTGTTGATGACCTTGCGGAAAGTTTTTGCTACTTCACTGCCCCTTAGCTCCTGCACGATCTAAAACAAAAAAAACAAAGAATACTCAAACACCAATTAATACTATGCTTTATGAAATGTTTATATATTCATGTGATTTTGATTTGTTGATAAAAGCTTGCATTGTACAGGTTAACAAATTCATTGCTTTGGCCAACCGTTAACAGAATTGCCTTCTGCTGTTCATACGTTTCAATTATAGCCTGTTTTAAGTATCCGCTTTAACAAGGAAATTATCATCAAATCACTTTAAACTCTAAAAGCACTAATTTAATCATTTTCTGACGTACACTCAGTGGCCACTTTATTAGGTACACCTGTCTTATTCAATCAAACAAATTCGTTCTGCCTAAACTCTAATCCAACCTTCGACAGTGATGTACACATTGTTGCATCAAAAATTAGAACCCAATGATATAATATGCTTTGCTTTTTGCACTGATATTATATATATATTCTAATGCTGGTGCTTGTGTATTAGTGATGTTGTGTTTATGTTATATATATGTTTTGTATAAGATTGTTGGTTTTACACACTTATTTATCGTAAAACTTTTTGATTATATATCTGCAGGGCACCACTGTAAACAGGAGATTTGCTCTTAGCTGGTTTTCCCTGATTAAATAAAGCTTAACTATCCACATAATGTTGGAATTGTGCAAATTTGTTTATGTTTACTGGGGTTATAGTTAAATGTGGTGTTGTACTAAACTAAATTATATTCAGAAGTGTTTCTACAGATTTGTATTATTATTATTTATTGTTTTACAATCATGACGGGGGAGAATATTAGAAACAACCCAACATAATGCAGTCCAGTATAACACCACCATCAATGACCTCAATACTATAACATATAATTGAAATAACACCCCAATGACGACGTCAACAAAAACACAACTTTAAAAACTGTATAGACAGATGTATAATATTGCATTAGATTGTACAGGTTTATCTAATAAAGTGCACAATCACATGTGGTGTTATAACACCATGATTCACAGATCACTTTTGCTGCCAAAAACAATTTGTCATTCATTTTTTCTTTTTTAAATTTGACTTAATCATTCATCAATGGGGAAACTCTTTAGTTACAGCCACATTTGCTAAAAGTGCAAAAACCCCCAATCCCCGTCTCTCCTTTCACTGTTGTTTGCATCCCTTGTTGTTATGTAGAGCTCCTGTAAGCCTCCGTGACGGCCAGCTGCCATGAGAAAAAAGCCAACCTGCCAGCTAAAGGGCTGAGAAGATGAAGTGAACATCAAGGCTAGCAACAAAATAAATGGGCTTAAGAACAGTGTTCATTTAATATGAAAGGTCCAGGAAGACATCGGGGTTGATGGGTTCATAAAAGCAACTGATGCTGTTTATTAAAGTACACTGTAATGATTTAAAGTGAGACTGCTCATTCACTTCCAGGGATCGCCACTAACAGTTGCCAGGTTGCCATTGGCAACCACTCTGAGAAATGCATATAAAAATACAAACAGCAAACATGCACCACATTTATTAAATATTTGCTGCATTACTGGTATTTAAATATTGCTGTTACAGACCGAAATTAACAACTGCTTTTGACAACGCCGCCCGTGCATAAGCATTTGTTTTAAGGACAATGTTGAAGCAAATCCACTTGTTTGACTGAAAAGTGAAAAGCTGTCAAAGAACCAGATGAACTTGAACGAACAAAAAAGGAAATTTGTTGAGTCTTGGAAGGCCAAGTATCCCGGCATCTTGGAACAAATGATTTTGTAAATCAGGACTTGGGGGTACAAGGAATTTTGTTTGGTTATTGTAATAAAGCTTTTAGTCTTTTATGTCACGTTTTCATATAACTGCACAGTATTTAAATGACTCAAAACATTAGGCGACCAAAAGCTGATGCCTGGTGACCAACCTGGCAACTACTTTAAAAAGCTGAGTGTCGCGCCCCGACTACACATCTAATCTAAGTATTACAGTGGGAGTGCGAGTATATCATTATCAACAGTAACAGTAAACCACCAGGGCTACAGCTGCTATCCTCCTCCACAATAACACCACCAACATCCCACAATTAAATAAAAATCTCTAAACTTGAAATCAACAACAACTAGTGGGCCCATAGAGAGCTCTGTGTTGTGAGTTCATACTGTATTTAGCGTGTCACAAAGCTGCTTGGACAATACGTATTCTATGTAAATGTGAGCGATACTTCCTGAACCTGAAGTTATCGCTGCTTCATCAGTGACCTCAGCCCCACAAGCGCTGGTGTGACCACAATGAGCTATTCAGCCCGACTCTGTGAGAGAGACTGTGAGCGCAGCACACTTTACCACAAACATGCAGAAGGTCACATGGTACCAGCGTGCCATTTTTTTGCCACTTTGGTAAAAGAGGTAACCACAACAAGACAACCATGACCTTGCAGAGATAAGGATTTCCATTTAATCCTGCAAGTCAGCGACAAAAAGCATTTTTTTTTAGCTTAACAGTCACATCTATGGGCACTAACGGAGATAGTAACATTCACTCCACATGGATTTAATCAGGGTTGTTATCATTTATAAGAACATCATTTATAAAAGGGAGTTTTATCAACGCTGAGTGGAGTAGCACACACCTTTCCAACACAATGGCACAAAGCTGTTTAGCAGCAACTGGAAAGTCCCGGATGTCCTCCCTAAACCAACTGCAAAAAATCAAATACTTTTCGACATTTTATAACAAATTGACCAGAAACATCTCCCCCCAATGGTGGTTCCTTTATTTCTTATTTCTTTCAAACAGATTATTTACTATTTTTTTGTATTTTATAACTTTATAATTGATTTTATACTTTTTTTCACGTTTTAGCTTTGTGCAATTGCCATTTATTGTTGTCTTTGTTGACGTTCATGTTAACTTCACATCTTTTAAACATAAAGATAAAGAAATGCTAGCGATGCAGCTTTTCCTCCACTGTTCTAATATGACTTGTGTTCAGGACACAGTCAAACATACTAATGGCCAACTAAACAGCCACATACCCTCAAACAGGACACTTGAACCATTACAGAAAAGACAAAACACAGCTACAGAACATTTTGGTTGACCCTCCTGATGCTGGGATCCTAAATCACACTACACACCCGTACCAGAAGCTGCCTCTGTGAATGACTGCTCTCTAAATGACTGCTCCATCATCACTGCTGAAACAAAATACTGGAACTCACACCACTTTGCTGACCTCACTTCCACATTCCCTGAGTGTGTGTGTGTGTGCGTGTGTGCGCGTGTGTGTGTGGTTTGGACAGGCCTTTCAACTCCACCGTACATGGAGCTGCTAGAAGTTGCTTTGCGTAGCAACCCCACCCAGGAGGGTGAGGTGCTTTAGGCAGAACAGAAAACAAAGACCAACTCAGAGTAAGAAAAGGCTCCGAACAGAAAGTGAAAACTTGT
This sequence comes from Echiichthys vipera, assembly GCF_963691815.1. NCBI lineage: Eukaryota > Metazoa > Chordata > Actinopteri > Perciformes > Trachinidae > Echiichthys > Echiichthys vipera. Next base: position 18,535,225 of record NC_139839.1, on the reverse strand, counting down.
CAAGCTCGACAGTACGAACTGTTCCCGAGCCCTGCTTAACGTACCGCCAGAAACTCGTCAAAGCTGATCTTATTGTCCATGTTGCGATCGAGTTTCTGAATGATCTCTCGAACCATGAATCCAGGCAGGTCATGGCCGGCACCTTTCAGGAGCTCATGCAGTTCATAATCAGAGACGAATCCATTGCCGTCGAGATCTGCAGAAACACAAAAAGAGCCATTAGACACCAGGACACATGATACAACTGGGGCTGGAACACCTGGAACATTAATAATAGATATCATAATATACTATCACAGTAGCTTTAACTCACCAATTTTCTCAAAGATCTCCCTCATCTCCTCCATCTCCTCTTTTGTAATCTTTCCAGTCATGTTTCTGAGATTGACCTGAGGTGGTCAGTCAGAGAAGGGAGGAACTGCAGAGAGGAAAAGAGCACAGGGTCATCAACACAGTCTTGAAATGAGCCCAGTTTCACCAGCATCCCATAATCCTCCCCCTTTCAGGCCCTGAAACTCATCCAGACTGCTCACTACATAGTCTCTCTCTTTAGCTTCCTTTTCCAAGCATGACTCCCATAATCAAAGTCATTTCCTGTTTCATTGTACAGAAACTGCCAGAGAAGCTGAGAGTACTGCACACTTTTGATGATTTTACACACCTAACACTTTGACAAAGCTGTTTACTCCCAACAGCATGTCCTCTAAATCCTCTGAAGCTGACATTCTTTATATAATCTGTTGCTTCTTTTGCCCTTTCATCAGCTCTAGAAATCTAATTTAATCATTTTATTTTAGTGGTAAAACAATATCTCATGCAAACTGAGCTAGCTGTAATGAAGAGAAATGGAGACTGCACACAGTCTTAGGTGATAACATAACTTCTGGATTGTTTGTGAGGCTTCTGTGAGCCTTGCCTAAAATGTTGAAACCTTGTTGCTGGTTTATCACAAAGCTGTTTGACTTATATTTTTTCATTTTAGCAGAGAATAGTGTCCCCACCCAGCAGAAAGAAAGACTCAAGTCACTTAAAAAGGCTACAGCCACTGAGACTCGATCGCAGTCCTTTTGCTCAACTAAAAAAACAAAGTGTTCTTGAACTCCTCTGGAGGCAAAGCAGCCATCTGAAAATCACTGAAAATAAGGAATTCCTCCGAGTACCTCCTTCCCGTTCTGTCGTGGCGGAGGAATGCATGAGGTCTGGGCAGATCCAGCTTCACTTACACAGAGGTGAGCGGGGCGTGCTGCCTCGCTCTCCATGGCTAAACTGGTACGATGGCATTCCTCTCCAATACAAGTGTTCAGAAAACAAAGATGGGGTTTATACTGTGGTGAACTAAGGATCACAGATTTTTCCAGACAGAAAAGTGTTCCCATTTCCTGATTTAAAGCACAGATTGTTGATTCTAACAGCGTATTAGTCAGAACTCCTGGGCAATGAGGCATTTCTGGTTTCCACAGTGCTGCATGTGAGTCCATGTTAGGTTACTGTTGAAAGTAAATGGACTTGTACTTATATAGCGCCTTTCTAGTCTTCTGACTACTCAGGGCGCTTTCACACTACTTGTCACATTCACCCATTCACACTGATGGCAGTGGACATCTACATACCATCTAATCTAACCATTCACACCACAGTCACACACACAGTGTCTTGCCCAAGGACACTTCGACATGTGGACCGGAGGAGCCGGGGATCAAACCGCAGATCTTTTGAATGGAGGACGACCCATATTAAAGTCAAGTTAGTAAAATTATTAATGGTTGATTTAAGCCTGAATTGGTGGATTTCTTTGAGTAGTTTGAGTCCATCTAGTCTTTCTGTGACCACAGCAGCTTCACAGGCAGACATTCAAGCACACAGACAATGAACAAAAGGTCCAGTAACCGACCGTGCATCCTCCTTCATGAATGAAACTATTAATAGTATTCATGAAAAATGTTTCAACAGTAGCCATGTGGTCTTCAAGATGTGACTCAGTTCTCATAATCTTATTTTTACCTACAAAACAACAAAGTGAAAACACTTTGCCCTACAAAATCAAAAAATGAGTTTCCCAACAAAGTCATTTATATGAAATCATGTTTACTCATAAGAAAAAATACAAAAAAACAGTATAAAACTGGCTCCGGGTAGCAACAATAACAAGGCCAGATTTGCCATTTTAAATAGTACCAACCCTAACAGAGATACTTTTATATGTCACGCCATGAACCACAGAGAACAACGTGTTTTTCTTCTATAAAGTCATACCAAGTCAGGGCAAGCACAAACTCCTGACTAAACGATTAGGAAAATGACGATGCCAGTGTTGCTATATTTAACTTTTCTCCAAAAGGATGTGAAATGAGTCTGCTGTGCTGAAGTCAGCCCAGCTACAATAAGGCCCGACAAACACCCCCTCCTCTGCCAGCCCTTGTCACACCCTCGACAGAGGGAGAATGAAAACAGAAGAGGGGTTAAGTACATGGAGCAGGGGCACAGATGGCAGTGGACAAATGTGAGCACATATCACTGGTGGTACAGAAGAATAGACGGTTTGTAACCACTGTCACAAACCACAGCTATAAATCCTGCGTAACACTAGAAACTGAGTTCAGAGCGTTAGGCTCCAATGACAGTTGCCGTCTTTGACAGCTGAACTGTGTGCTGCGATAGAAGAGAAAATTCAACGCAGCAGCAACTCTCGGCTGCTACATGGAGGGGCTCGTGTTTGTCTGAAAGCATATCAATACTCCTGATAGAGTCCTGACACATTACTGAAATGTCTGTGCTTCGCTGCAGAGCCGGCCTTTTTGTACAACAGAATGATTCTGCTATACTTTTGATGAATGAGTACAAAGACAAGACATTTTGACAGTAGAGACAGTAGACAGTTATGAGGGATTCAAAATAACCCCCAAAGGGTCCATAGGGAGAACAAATGTGAGTCCTCTACACACTGCTGTGTAGGCTTACAGGCATCCAGGTCACAGGATATTCACAGAATATATAAATTATGGAGGTGGACTATGGTTTTTCTAGAGCCAACCACTCAACCTTCCCTTAATTATCCGTAACTTTAAGTTAACTTAATATTTTAGCGGCTGAGTTTTGTAAAAACCCTGTACATGAATTGTTGTCATGAATTGTAAAATTACCTAGAAAGATCAAAAAACATTTTTTTGCAACAGGGTCTAAACATGTTTATTTCTGCTGTAAAGTTGGGCTTTTAAACATGGAGGTCTTTGGGAAATGACTCACTTTTGGAGCCAATTTCAAGTGGCCATTCGAGTAACTGCAGTTTTGACTCTTCTGCATTGGCTTCGTTTTTCAGTCCTTGAGGTTGCCACATGGTTATCTCTAGAAGCACCAAAACAATAGCAACTGGCCTTGCTTAGTCTTAAGACTCATTCAAGAAGCTCCCTCAGTTCTCTCTCTCAACAACTAGATAATACACAAGTATGTCTTTCCAAGCATCAGCTTTAATTAAGCCAAAAACAGCACATTGGCGCTTTTCATGATTTCCTTTGATGAATCTTACAGTCAACTTGAAGCCGAGGGCTGTTCCCAGATGGCTCAGTTAAATGTGTAGAGCCGACACACCCCGTCTTGTCAGTGTTTCAGTTACATGGGAAATGTGAGGCACACAAATAGATTGGGCACCCTTCCCAAGTGTGGTCAAGTTCATATGCACACACCCAACACAGTCTGAAAGAACGTGGACATTTTTACTCACAATCGCCCACAGATGTGAGTCAAACTGACTCATAAACACCAAACAGTCTGTGACACCGGCCCTTTATTTCCTATTCAGGCTGTGTGGATATGATAAGCAAACTCAGACTGACAGGTAAGGAGGAGGTGACGACAACAAGTACTGTATGCGGAGTTGACATAACTCTTACGTCATGCACAGCTGTAAGCATATCAACCTGGGCTGGGTTTAGGGTTATTATAAAAACTTACAAAGTTGGGGTATATGGTGATTCATCATCATGGAAATATTCAAATGAAATGGTCCCTCCTTCGACAGTATCCCATTCACTTACTTTGAGAAACAAATCTTTTCGACGTGCCCTCTATAGTATACGACTATCACCCAAATTAAATTATGTAGCTTTAGTAAACTTATGCAGCAGGTAGAAAAGCACTGTGCTAGCATAGATGTTAATACGGGCATCCCTACTAACCATCCCTTAAGAATGTCATTAGACAGGTTACAGGGTGCTGCTGAATCAGCTGGGTTAGGCCGTTACTGCCACAGGTAATCAACCACACCTACTAGGGTTTGCCATTACTCAACAAAAGCACTGTAAAGCATTATCCTTTAAATACTGCATAATTGGGCGGTGCAAAGCAGTGTTACTGTAAAATACCACCCTGCCCTCGCATAAGCATGACCTGTCCCATGAGCACTGTATACCTCCCCCACTCATTTCTATTAGTAGTCGAAGTACATGGGGTATAAATCATCCATGTTATCATGATACAATATTACATTGATTCTTTAGACAATGACAGCATTTTAGCTGCCAGATATGATTTTGATTTGATAAAAAAAAATCAGGGGCTTAGGATCAATAGACAATATAATCTGCCCATTTAACACAATCTTACATACTTACATTTATATTAACTCACAAAAAGCAACTAAAATATAATTTGACAATTTTGTTACTTCCGGACATTTAAACGGAAAATAAACTATTCTTTTTAATAAAAAGAATATAAAGTGGAAATTTCAAAATAAGGGCGCATCTTAAAGATGATCGATCGATATTTACACTTTGCATTGATGATCTTGGATCGTTGATCATTTAATACATTTATGGATCCAGATCACAAAGTAACAGATTTAGGGGATTGGATAGTGAAGAGAGCTTTTTAATTGGAATAACCTTAAAAAACAGATGCAGCTTATAGATATATCATTAAAAAAGTTACGACACTATAAAGCTAAGCAAAAAGCAAAATCCAATAAGTACCTGGATCACTTTTACTGCACTGAAATAAACAAGTGAAGGCACCTGTTTAAAATCCTGACAGTGCAGAAAGTGGGACAACCTGTTCACTGGCACAGGTGCGAGCGTGTTTAAGGTCGGAAACAAAATATAAGCGTTTCCTCCTCCCACCTGACTGTCTGGTTTGTCTTTACAGAGATAACATCAGACTGTCTGCATTTAAAACACCAACTGCGGGTGCTCATACATAGTTCTGCAGCATGAATAAGGGAAACTCACATTGTACTGCAGCTGATGTGAAGCATAGTACACATACCACACATGCACATTCAGGCAAACCGAGCACAGCAATCAGGTTAATGACAGGCACAGTTAAAATGATTAACAGCTTCTGCCCTTTCTCACAAAGGAAATGCAAACAGCACTTTTTCCAACTGCCAACATTATGAACAATACTTTCTCCTCATGGATGAATGGATTTAACAGTTAAGCACATTTTACAGCATCCCTCTCAAAGTATGTCGTTGCACAAGTAAAACAATTTTCACCAAGAAAAGACAACAAGGAACAGTTTTGTCGAGAATCAACGGCAGTTATACAGGGAACAGGACCACAGAGCGCCTGTATTCACAACACACTTCTTGTTCCAAGTCACAATATTTATCATGTTAAAAGTTGTGTTTTTCCGATGCTATCAGACAGTCTTGCTGTACAAGGCTGTGATCCACAATTGGGATCCCAGATGTACATGTGCTGCAGCCCCAGATGGCTACAGGAAAAATCTGGTAAATCACTCAGAGAGCAATAAACAAGCGTAGATGCGAGACCACGGTTTCACATGACTGCAAAAAAACACAGGAACTGACTGGGCTCTTATTTCAGTGTTTCATACCCGTAACACACACTAAAATAAAGATCAAATAAGAACACAATGTCTTTAAGAGGATCAATTATACCAACGTATGTACAGTGAGAGAAAACCCACTTTGCAAAGGTCTCATACCATTTCAAAGAAATGTGGCACAGAGAGGGAGGGGTAGATCTATTTAACAGAAGTCAAACATTTTGTAGATGTGTGCTGGCATCATATAAAGTGACAATTAGACCAAACGTGATCTGTCTTCAGAAGAACAGTGAGGTTACACATACCTAGCATTTCAAATGGCCCATTACAGCAGGACGCCCCTGTGTAAAGACTGTGTTTGTGTATAGGTCATTTAAGCTAGTGTACCGGGAATCCTTTAAAAAAATGACTGCAGGCTCCACCTATGCGGCTTCCTCCGGTGAAAGGACCCTGGTTGTGTCTGCTCCTTGCTGTGGCATTTATCGTACCCACACATAAGAAGTGATATTTCCAAAGTCTCCAAGATAACGTGAACGTTATCATTTTCACAACACATCACTTGTAACAGTTTTTAGTAGTTCCCTTATGTCTCTGAGTAGTAATTATTCTACTTAAAGTTATCTGTTCGCGGATTAAAAGGACTCGGTGCTACTTTATAAGGATGAATAAGCTACAGTGAAGGTGTAACGTTAGCTAAAGCTAGCCCGGCGACAGACATGCAAGTTTGAGGGGCAGGGAACTATCCCTGGTTACTCTTTGCACATCCACCCCTCTACACAAAGGATAACGGCTATCACAGAGAGGGGAAATTAAAAGACACGGATGTTATTTATGTAAAGGTTACTGAGACAAACCGTAGCTGTAAGTAGTTGTTGGTCTAAGTTGCCAGGAAATTGGTACTTACTGTCGGTGCGCCTGAAATTCCAGACAGCGTCCAGCTCTCAGTCCTGCCTCCTCCACGTAGAGACAAAAGTAGACGGCAGTTGGAATGCAGGCCCCGCCCTGTCGGTGACGTCACCACCAGACGTCGGTGTCCGGAGTACGGAGTGTTGTCTGTGCCAAACACTAAAACAAACACAACCAAAACACATCCACACAAACCAAGATAAAGCACAACAACACAACAAAACATGGGAAAAGATGATGACTGAGACTATATACAAATATATAATACTCTACAGGGGAATTGTTGGGTCTATGTAAATCATAAATAAGTCATAGAGTGATGTCTATACCTACTCTGTAAAGTGTCCTGAGATAACTTTTGCTATGATTGGGCACAATAAATAACATTGAATTGAATTGAATATCATCAAATATCATCATATATTGGACTCAATCATAAACAAGCTGTTCTTTGCTAATTTTTTTTACAGTATTTCTGTATAATATTGTTGTTGTTCAATATGTTGTTTGAATAGCTGGATTTTGAAGCGAAAACTATTCCTCCTGGGATTATTAAAGTATTTCTAATTCTGATTCTGATATAGATATGCTCTACTAATCATTTGTACATTTATGCACGTTTAAGCTTCTAAATGTACCGGTACTCTCAACTTTAATTTACCAACGGGATCCTACCAATTTTATTTAATTTATTATGTATTTTTTTCTCTTTAACTCTTTTTTCTCTATGAACAATAGTGTTGTCGGTGTTGCTTGTTTTACCATTGTATTATACTGTTATGTGTTTTGGGTATACTATCTGCCTGTATTAATAAAATAAAAAACATATTCATTATATATATATATATATATATATATATATATATATATATATATATATATATATATATGGTATATTATGAATATGTTTTTCCATGGCAAGACTGAGCAGCAGATGAAAAACACATCAAGTCTATTTCCCTTCGAAATAAGAAGATGTCCAGCAGTGGGATCGGAACTGTCATGAATCAGTGGGACCCAGGTACACCCATCACCCATCTACTGTCCTGGGTAGTCTGGCCAGAAGTGGTCTTCAGGGAAGAGACGTGGAATCAAGGCCAAGCAACTCAACTATGCACAAAAACATAAAATGGCAGCAGGGTCTCTGGAGTGATGAGTCAAAATTTGAAATCTTTAGCAGGAGTAGAAGGCATTTTTTTTGCCGAAGGGCTGGAGAGCGGTACGATATTGGGTGTCTGCAGGAAACAGTGAATCATGCTGGAGGTTCCTTGCAAGTTTTGGGCTGCATTTCTGCAAATGGAGATTTGGTGAAGATTAATGGTGTCTTCAGTGCTGAGAAATACAGGCAGATACTTCTCTATCATGCAATACCATCAGGGAGGCGTGTGATTGGCCCCAAATGTATTCTGCATGTATTCATTTGGACAACGACCCCAGACATACAGCCAATGTCATTAAGAACTATCTTCAGCGTAAAGAAGAACAAGAAGTTGAAGTCAAAGTTGTAAAAACCTACGAGCCGAGTTCTTTCAAAAACTGTGTGTACCAGGAAGAATTGATGCTGTTTTGAAGGCAGATGGTGGTCACACCAAATATTGATTTGATTTAGGTTTCTCTTCTCTTCAGTCACTGCATGTTGATAATCGATATTGACAGTTCCATTTTGGAAAGCACTCTTAGTTTACAACATTTTTTCACACCTGCCTTAAACTTTTACACTTACACACACACACACACACACACACACGAACACACACACACACACACACACACGCACGCACACACACACACACACACACACACACACACACACACACACACACACACACACACACACACACACACATACACATGCACAGGTATAATGAATACGTTATGAATAATATATATATATGATAAAATAACATTAAAATATGAATTAAAAAAGTAAAATTAAATGGAAAAAAGTTTTACAAATGTAACATATTCATGGCTTTCTATATCTTATATGGTATATTATATGGGCTATGTGTTATGTGTATATACTGTAGGCTATATGTTTAATCAAATCATAATTATAATGTTAAATAGGACTTACTACTGTGCAAATTAATTCATTTTTGATGAATCTGGTACATTGACTCCAATATTCCCACATTGGGGCTTAGAAGATGAGAGTCATATTCCAAAGTCTACTAGTTAAGGCAAGATATCTGAATCTGTTCAAAGAGATTATAGATAAGGGCAGCACATTATGTCTATTCCTTTTTAAATGTTTAAGTTTTTATATGAATTCATCAGTATCTAATAAACATCTGAACTTGTTTCAGGCTGACTTGTGTTGAATTTAAAGGCTGATTTGGGGCTTGAATTAGGATACCTCCAGTTTTACCTGATATTGCTATCTGAACGATGCTTAAATGTTACCTACAGTAGATGACATCAGATAAAGGTAAAGATGTGACCCAGAAAAATCTAAAGGCTAGCTCTGGAACCAACAAAGTCAGAAAATGTACAGATTGAAATCAGTTTGCAGTTGAAATTAGTTGCATATGGCTGGAGGATAGTGTTATAATACATTATTAATAGCCAAACATCTATCAATGTTGTTTTTTGCAGTGTATCCTACGAGAGGCTCAGTGTAAAAGCCTGCAGCCGGGCATCCCCAGAGGCTAAAAAGCCTGTTTAAATGTAGAAGACTTATAAAACATGCCAGTCAAGAAGTCGTTGTTGAGATGGACCAGTGTGCAGATGAGGATGATTTAGAGCCCAAATTGCCTTCATGAAAAAACAATATGGTGCCATGTAAGGAGAAGTTTACCTGAGGGGTTTATACATTTTTGATTACTCATTGTACAGTATATAATAATAGATATTAGAGATAGTAATGATAGTAGAAACATTTAAAGGAGAAATAATTCCTGTGATGATGATCTGTGTGTTAATGGCTCCTATGATTTACAGCGACAGTTCCAGGAAAGAAAGAGAGATCAGAAAACACAAAACATGGTGGTATACACAGTGGGGATGTTGACAGTGTTGATAATAGTACAATGGGAGGAAGCAGTTAAAAAAAAATGAAGTGTGATTTTTCCTATCTGTATGCTGTGCATGCAAATCACTCTTGCAGGAACCAAAATACAAAGGGATTTAGACAGTTAGCCAAGAAGGCATTAATGCAAAGTACACGTGGGCTTCTGCTTGTGCCGTGTTGAAGTTGAAAAGGAGACTGCAGGCTGCTTTGGCAAAGCAATTTGTGATACAAAGAGAGTTTTTTTTGATTGTCAAAAGCCAGATGTATAATGTGGGAAAAAAGCTCATATGTTCAATTCAATTCAATTAAATTTTATTTATAGTGCCAAATCATAACAAAAGTTATCTCAGGACACTTTACAGAGTAGGCATAGACCCAACAATTCCCCCGTAGAGTACGGTGGCAACAAAAAACCTTCCCTAACACAGGCAGGAACGTCGGACAGACCCAGTTCTGTGGAGGACGGCCATCTGTCTTGACCGTTTGGGGAGGAAGAAAAGGAGAGAGAAAGAGAGAAAGACAAAGATAGACAAAAGACAGAGAGACTGACACACTTCCAGAGATGCAAGCAGCCAAAGAGTAACAGGAACTATAACAGTATCTATAGTAATGTGAACATGACCCACATGTTATGGCAGTCTACACAGCAGAACAGCAGGAACACGCTCATCCAAGGCGACAGAACATGAAAATGATAATAATTATGACAAACATGATCAATTCATCATTGATCATGTTTGGGATCATGTAGCAGCTATAGCAATAGCAGCTACAATCAGCCAGACATACCACTGATGGTGTTTTTATGGCTACAAATTTTATAATTTATAAGACTAGTGACAGTTTAAATGACTAATAGTTATAGAAGTAGCAGGAAGCGTCATGCAGGACCACGGCAGCAGGCACCACCACGATCAGCAGAGACCTGCACACAGGACCAGGGCAGAAGGCACCATCAACATCAGCAGAGACCAGCACACAGGACCATGACAGCAGGCAGCACCATAATCAGCAGAGACCTACACACAGGACCACGGCAGCAGGCACCGACACCATCAGCAGAGACCTGCACACAGGACCACAGGACCACGGCAACAGGCACCACCAGCATCAGCAGAGACCAGCATACAGGACCACGGCAGTAGGCACCACCACCATCAGCAGGGACCTGATACACAGAACCAAGGCAGCAGGCACCACGACCATCAGCAGAGACCTGCACAGGACCACGGTAGCAGGCACCACCACCATCAGCAGAGACCTACACACAGGACCACGGCAGCAGGCACCACCACCATCAGCAGAGACCTGCGAGATGACAAAGCACAAACATCTCCGGGGAAGAAGTTGAATTAATAACATGCATTGATGAGACATGAATGACACAGACAGAGAGGAGAGAAGGTCAGAGTATTAGGAAAAGTATTATCCCACGGCAGACTAGGCTTATAGCTGCATCATTAAGCTGAACAAACTCAGCTTTAAGAATAACAACAACAACATAGCTGAGGGCTTGTAAGCCCTAGCTGTAAGCTTTATCAAAAAGTTTTAAGTTTACTCTTAAATATGGGGACAGTGTCTGCCTCCTGAATAACACTTGGGAGTTGGTTCCACAAGAGAGGAGCTTGGTAGCTGCTGGAGCGTTGTTGCAGGACTAGAGAACTGCAGGGAGGCCATTTGTTCCAAATTAAAAAAAAAAAAAAAGCATGTTTATACACAAAGAATAAGTCACAATGACACGAGCAGTCAGGGAAATATGTTGCATGAAATATGAGACATGTTGAGATGATGAGAGCTCAACTGAAGGAGATGGATATGCAATAATTTACCCTATTATAGGTGAGTATATTAAGCATGAACTTAACTGACATGATGTACCATAGTTTTGTTTATCTTTTGGAGAGGGGGAGGGAAACATTGATAGCTTTTAGGATACATTTTAGCGCAAACACACTAAAACTAGTCAAAGCTGTAAACAAATAGAAGAAAATCCATATATACACATCAACAAGTCTAGAAAAACGATAAGACGCCTTTACAAACAGTAAAAACGACTAATGAATAAAAAGAAAAACTAAATTAGCAGGTGATAAGGTAAAAAGACAGTAAAAGACCATACAATAAAAAATAAGTAAAATAACACAAATAAAAAGACAACATCACATAAAAGCAAGTCTATAAAAATGTGTTTTAATAAGGGATTTTAAAGAAGTCACTGATTCAGCAAGCCTTGGTAGGATCATGTTAGACCAGACCAGATGTTTTCATGAAAGAAGCAGGAAAGGAACAGTTAGAGTAATTATGTAATCCCTATTCCAGGGCAGCAGGTGGCGCTCATGCGCAATACGTCAACAATGTAAACTAAGCGCGTTAAAAACACTGAAGGAAGAGAAAGCCACCGTACAGTGGTTATACTCTTGTTTTTGCCTCTCTTTTAAGTTTCAAAGGGATGCAGAGTGCAAACTGAACGCCATGTTTTAACCAGAATATTCTGGTGTCATGAAGGTGTAAGGACTTGAACGATTTCGCATCATGGCTGCAGCGACGTTCAGGTAAGACTGCGGACTGGACCGCGGTTGTGTATTGGAGAGTATAATAGCGAGCTAGCATAGCAACTAGCTAGCTGTGGCAGCTAACAGCTAGCTAGAGTGACACCTTAGAAAACGATAATTCTAGTTAAGTTAGCTGCTAACTTTAATTAACTATTGTAAGCGTGGCTACCACAGCATGTAACGTTTAGGTCATGTGACTAAAAAGGCGTTTTCTTGACCTTTCAGAGGCAACGTTAATGCTAACGTTAGCTATTTTGTTCGTAGCTATTGCTTCATTCAGGATAGCTAACATGACTGTGATGCTGCTATGCGCGGGGTTTGGGGTCCTCCCCCAAGAAAACGTTACATTACATAGCGGTTTGACACAATTTACAAATGACTCAAAAGCGCCTGCCTGTGGCCGACTGACCTCAAATCCGACTAATTATTGCGAATTGTTCATAACAGCGCCAGCTAGTGGTCGGGTCGCATCACAATTTGCAGCAAGGCTCAATGGAAAACGTCACACACGTTCTCATTTAAATCTGTTTATTAATTTACTTTTAATTTTGTTTGCAGTTGTTTATTTTTGCTGGCTCATTTTACTCTTTGGGATGTAGTTTAACAATTTTATAATGTGACCTTGTCTGCAAAAAGTGCAAATAAACTTATTATTACTATTATTATTAATATACAGTTAACCATGTTTTGTATTTATCAAACACATTTTTGCAGAGAGTTTCAGGGGGTCGCCAGCCAGACTCGGGTAGGCGTGGCCGTGCTCTCCTGTGACCATCGGGCGTTAGCCACAGTTGATCTATTGAAATTTTTTGCAGCACTTCCCGCGTCCACTGTGGGGCGCTAGATCACATGCTAAATTTTTATGTAAAATCATGAAGTTTGTCATATCAGGGTGTGAATGTTGGTCAATAATGGCATGCATGGGACATTTGGTGGTGACTGGACACTGTATGTTGTAGTTGGAGTGAGTTTGTGTTTGATAGCAAAAGGCCTAGCTTCGGTGCCAAGCCTAGGCTGCAGGGTGCAATATAGGGAAAAAGTGCTCAGTATTGTTTGAACAGGCATGTCTTTAGATGATACTTTCTCAATTTTGAAGTGGGTTGCTTTAAATGAAAAGATACAGACCGATTTGGAAGACCAGGCGCACTATCATAGAAAGAGAAAAAGAAACTTCCCAAATGTACCCAAACACCTGAGCAGAAACCATCACTTTGATTGTAGCGCCATCTGCTAGAGCCCTCCAACAGCGCAGCTCCAATTCCACTGCACATGCTATAAGATAAAAATGCCTTACTTTTTTGCCTGGGCCACGGGGTGCAGCGAAAACTCTAATGCCGAGCATCGTTTGATAAGACATGCCTTTACGTTGTGATGTCTGATTATGAATTTGATCGTGTTAAATCTCTGGGAGGAGTTCGTAAAAGTATGAAACGTGTAAATCTCTTAAAATAGCCACAAAATTCAAAATGGCCAACTTCCTGTTGACTGTACAATATGGCTCCTGGAGGCTCTTTTGTTTGTCTGGGAGAGTGTTATATGCCTGCTGGTTTTAGTTAATGTACGTCAATTGATTCTAGGTGGTGCTAGCGAGTCAATTTGCCACAGCCATTTCCAAAACCATAATTGTCACTATTCCTGAAATATTTGCTAGGTTTGGTGCAATTTATTTAAAAAAAAAACTGCTGCCACTGGTAACCACGCTGCTGCTTGCCTTTTGTAAGACTGTTCTGAAAAAATAACTCAGGTAATACTAATCTCGTCCAAATACGACCCTCTGTAAAATGTATGTAGATATTCTGTCGTATCCCGTTAATATGTAGTTTCTTCTTCTTTTTTTTGAGCATGGACACGCTTGAAGAACTCTGCGATAATTGATAAGTAACCCCTCCCACTTCTGGTAGAATACACGGATTCCTTAATCCCATGCACATTTGGCCATTTATATTACAGATGTCCTGAAGTAAAGTTATTTTACACCACGTCCCAATGTGAACTCACAATATCCAACTTTCTGACGAGTTGTGATGTTTCACTGCAACACATGATGGATTACTACACATCCACAATAGAGTGTGGGATATGGAGAGCCTTTGGAGACCGATTTAAAGTTTAGGTTGTGACCTGCAAAGTAGGTCGAAAGCTGCATTGCTTGGCTGCATGAGGAGGAGGCTTTGAAAATGAGACAGTCATGTCAGGTTTCATTCATCTCTCTTTCTCGAAAGCTGAAACATAGTGCTTTGTGAAATATGCTATTTTCTTTCCATAGTCTAAGCTAAATGGGTGTATACTACTACTACTGTATTGGCCAGTTAAAGTTTAGTAGTATCTTGACTTGTACAATAAACAGTCGATTCAATTAATATATAATCCCTACAAAGTCTAATAAGCAGGCTTTTAACCAACAATGTGATCGACCAGTTAGCCACTTCTGACTATCAAGTTTTACGTGACCATGTTCTTTTCTCCTTGACTGCAGCACCGGCAAACTGAATGTATTAGTCCACAAACTGCACGAGTACTTGGCTCATTCTACTGTTGAGGACAGCAATGGCACACCAGCCTCGGAGGATGCTGGTACAGCTTTTGATTAATCATGAGTGCTGGAAAAATTCTTGTCATATTTAGATGCTTGAAAAAACAAATTGTATGGATCTTCCATTTACAGGTCTGGTGAACAGGAGGTGTTCTGTGGGAAACTCAACACATCATGCTGCAAACGAGGTAACAGAACATTCTTGGTGTTATGTCATATATTTAGTTTCAAGTTTTTGTACATTGGTGTAACCAGTATTTTTTTAACGGATCCAGCAAACATTTGGACCCATGTATAAATAAACATGTATAACAGCGTCACACAAAATGTTTTTTTTTTCTTTGCTTCTCTTCATTACGTCACATTTGGTGTTTAATAACAGCACTTTCAAATAACCAATAAAGCAGGTACAAATTGAAGTGAAGAGCTTTTGTCATAAATTGCATCGATTTTGGCCGCATCGCCCAGCCCTAGTTTCTTCCAACTATCCAATGAATAGTTTCTAATCTATGAAAAATAATCCTACTCACTGGAGTGTATAGTTATCCATGCTTTTTATTCATTCACTATTCCAGGAAAGTGATATTGTTCTATCCTAAAGATTTATTCACAAGACTCAGTCTGCTAGACTGAAATTGTTTGCATAAACAAGGCACTGGCTTCTGATGTAGCATTCCCCTTAGGGACATCACTGTCATGGTTTCAGCACCAAAAGGGACACTGATTACTGGTGACAACTAGACTAATACACTGTTTTGCTTCTTAGGCAAGAATGGACACCAAATACTCAAGGAGGTGAGTTTGTGTATAATTTATCCTCTAAGCATAAAAAAATCACAGTGGTATGAAACAGTCCAGATTTAATACCCAAATATTTAATGCAACTCATGAAACTACTGCATGTTGAACTGAAGTGAATGTAATGCATTTACGAGCACCCCGCGTGCTCAAACCAAGGGAAACAATTTTTGATTCAGATTGAACGATGATTATGTTTTTGTAGCGCCATCAGCCTCTACTTGGTTTATACTTAAAAAAACATTGGTATCCCACTTCCTCCTTTTCCACTTTCCAAGTACACTGCCGACCTGTGGGGAACGTTGCTTTGCTCTGGGACTTACATTTTTTCTGCTCCACCGATGTTGCAGAAAACCATCTGTTGTCATAAAGCACTCTGGACTGGATGAATCTGGGGACTCAAGTGCAAGTGAGGACGTCGAATTACCTGTCAACGTGAATGGTCCCCTCGATGTCACAAGATTGCCAAAAGGTAGTGTTGTGGAATAGTCTTATCATAATTGCTGTGTGGTTCGAATCTGATCATTCTAGTGGCTTGATCTAATAGTGAGTTGATTCTAATGAAAATGCTGTATATCAATGTTCGGTTCATTCCTGTGACATGAGAGTAGATGGATAAGAAAGGGGCACTGATGGAAGTAATGATGGTCCAAGGTAAGGTCACAGAGATAATGGTAGGGAGTGAAACGATGAATGACATTGTGTGATGAGAAAAACCCAGTTTTCACAGAATGGAATGTAGCAGTCATAACAGGTAGGTCTTAATTTCTATTGTAGTTCCCTTATTCACTCAAACACGTAAATTGCAGTGCAAATAATGCAATCTTATGGATCGCTGTTCAAGTGCAGTCTTAGATCAGAACTGGTTGTGGACATTTTGGGGGATGCCTTAGGCTATAACACTTCATCTACCGGCCGCTAAGAGTTGTGACCATTGTCTTTGCTGAGCTCTTAAGTATCTTAAGCTGGTACTGGGGCCAGTAGGTAAGTCTTTATAACACTCTTTTATAAACTCCAGGTTATTGGTGGTATGTTTTGTTTACAGGCACCGTGCTGGTTAGGCCAGAATCAGTTGGTAATGGAAGAGATGACTTCAGGGGTCCTGAGTTTCGCAGCCGGAAGTCAGGTGTACTGCGCAAAGACTTTTCAAGAAGACGTGGAGGTCAGTCACTGCTGGTTGATATGATCATAACTCTGCACATCATTTCATGATTACTCAGGCAGCCATTTCTTTAAATTAAACAAAAAGAATCACACTCATCCAGTGGTCAAAGCAAGCTGAAGACGGCTTGATCATTCTCCTGATGTGAGAGAGATCACTGATACTCTGACTTTGTAAAAAAAAAAAACTTGTCTTTACTTTGTACATCATGGCTTTGTATTTTAACCACTGGTCTTGCTCATGAACATCTAAGCTGGCTGTTATTATAACCTATTTGTTGCTAATGACAGTGGTGTGCTTTCATAGGAGTTGAACACATGGGAATCGTCAGTTGCACTGCATGTGGCCGACAAGTCAACCACTTCCAGAGAGATTCCTTCTATCGACATCCAGCTCTTAAAGTACTTATTTGTAAGGTGAGTCTGCTTATGTTGGTGTCAGAAACAAATCCTTATTTTTCTGTGAACTTTGTATTTATCATAATGTTGATCAAAAGCAAAAATCAGAAACCTTGGGAAACATACCTAAATGTATGCTTTTACCAAGATGTAAAAGCTGGAGTTTCTATATAGTTTATATGAACAAAGGGACACTAATGTTAAGGAGACACTTTAGAGCACCTTGCCTTTTACACAGCTCATAATTGTGTATGTTAACAACATCACTAGTTTCTGTTTCTGTCTTAGTCCTCTGTTGTCCTCTCATTGTTGATTGAGGCAACTCCCATGTATTTATCGGCTATACGGTAAAAGGATGAAGGATGTTTCGACTGGAACGTTGTATAAATAAATACATAAATGTTTTGGTTTTGTCAGTCTTGCTACAAGTATTACCAAAGTGATGACATCAGTAAGGATGGAGATGGGATGGATGAGCAATGCAGGTAGGACTTGTTGGGTTTATTATTTTAACTGAAGTATAAACACCTAACTCATCTTTGTACTAAGCTTTTATCAACATTTATTTTGTCTTTTTTCCCCCTTACAGATGGTGTGCTGAAGGAGGCAACTTGATCTGTTGTGACTTCTGTAGTAATGCGTTCTGTAAGAAGTGTATTCTAAGAAATTTGGGAAGAAAGGAGCTATCTGGCATCTTGGAGAGCCAATGGTACTGCTATATGTGCAGCCCAGAGCCCCTTTTTGACTTGGTGGTGGCCTGTGACAGTGTCCTTGAGAACATGGGGCATCTGTGGTGTCAGCAGCGCAGAAAGAACCGAGTAGAGCCGGAGAAATCTGAACTTTACCGTGTTATGCAACACTTACCACAAAACATTCCTTTGGATAAATGGGATCACATTGGTATGGATGGCAATGTAGTGTTCAACTATAACACACTACAGATTTCCAAGGATGTCACAAAAAAAGCCAAACATTTAGTGGACTCAACAAACATCTTGAACCGGACATTTGTCAATTTCATTCATACTGTGACAGCGAAGAAACAAACAACTGCTGTACGCAGTCTGTACCTGAACTCTTTTTTGACAGTAATTAAAGGTTTGCGAAAATCCCTTGCAGCCCTTGAGGATAGCCTTAAGGAAGAATTCAGTGACTTGGATGTCCTGAGCTGCTGGGAAAAGTTCTTTAGTGATGACTTTGAGAAACAGCCTGTATCAGACACAGATATCGCTGATGAAAGGTGCTTGAGTGACTTGCAGAAGCTGGCGGCTGAACATTTAATCAGTTCTGACTCTGACTCCAAGGGCTTCACGGGCGGGCGAACAGCACATGTCTGCCCTGGAGAAAACATCAATTCAGATTCACCTGAAGCCAGACAGATGATTGGCATGGAGCCTTGTGAAAGTGGGTTAAACATGACTAAAAAACTAGTAGTAAAACTTACACCTGTACCAGTGGAGCAGGAGCCATCCTCCGATGATACCCCGAAGATGGAGGAGGACAGCCAAACGAACGATCAGAAATCCGACGGAAAGGATGTGTCAGAAGATGAAGAGACAGGTGTTGTAGGCGCTAAAGCTGAAAGCAAAATGAGCAATGACAACTCTAGCACATCGCTATACCCAGAAGAGGAACAAGGCAATAGACGATCCCCCCGCGTGAAGACAACTCCTTTGCGTCGACCAAGTGACGTCAAAGCTAAAAAATCTTGTTCAGCAGCAGACAGTGACAGTGACTCTGACCCTGAGAAAACCTCCAGCACTGTACCGGCCAAAAACACTGAAGAACAAAGTCTGAGCAGAGCAAGAGATGACTCCGACTCAGATGAAGTCCCCGCAGCTCTGCTTGAGCGAGCAGCTATGACACAGAGCTCCGATGAACCCCAGAGTGATGAGAATGGTGGTGGGAAGGTGACCAAGAAATGTTTGTTTTGGCTCACCAAGAACACCCCGATCTCACCCGAGATGCGCTGCAAACGCAAAATGCTGGACCGTTCGTCTGAGTCCGACTCCAGTAACAGGAGAGTAAAATCTCGAAGGGAAAATGGGACAGACTCCTCTAGTGATGATCAAGAATCGCAGAAGAAAGTACAACACTTGAATACGCTGAGGCCAATAGGGAAATCCCACCTTGTCAAAAGAGAAGATAGAGGCATGGCTAGAAAGCAGGGTAGGATACAGGCTGGAAAGGCGAAGTCCAAGTCTAATCAGAAAGCAATGGAGGAGTCGTCCTCATCAAGTGAAGATGAAGATGATGACGACGACGACGACGACGATGATGATGACGACGACGACTCTAGCAGTGAAGGAAGTGATCAGAAGATGAAGCTAATCACTGAAGATGTGGCCTTAATGGGGGCAGCAGCATTCCACCAATCATCGGGTGAGTCTTATATTTACTATTATATATCTAGATCTAAAGTGTATTTTGCCAATGGTTCTTCGAAGTAGAATACTAGTAGGGCTGAACGACTTTGACATTGTTTTTGACTCTCTTTGATATATATATATCTATATATATATATAGTACCATATGGTCAAGTTTAAAGAGTGTATTTATAATATGGGAATCGCTGATCCTGCTTTGGATTTCGATAATTGAAATTGAAAGCTTTCACAATTGTGAGTGTGTAAAAGGGCTGTAATTGAGTTCCACCTGTGCGTTTCCTGCTATGACAAGTTAAAATATCTCTTGGCATGTCAGTGTTATGTAGCTTACCGTTCACCTGTTCTTCGATAAGGATGTTATTTCTTAATTTATCTTTCCTTTAATTTTTGTTTCTGCAGGAGATGAGGAGCAGTCTGGGCCCTCGTGGGCAGCAGAAGATGATGATGATCCAGAAAATAGGTATGGTTCAAAAAGCCCGGATGTAGAGTTTGTACAACAACCTAGGTGTGGAAGAAAGGCAACTGGGAAACCCCGACTCTGTGCAAAATCTAGCAACACCCATGTCATTAAGACTAAGTTGCGGTCTAGTCAAAAAAGACCAAAACGTAGCTGCAGTAGAGCTTCAGCAATCAAGTACAAATTCTAGTGGTACACTGTGAAGCACATGCGCCAAATGATGATACACTGAGACTGAATCTGCCTTTACCGGCTTGTGAATGATAAGCACCGCACTGTGCTTGTCGGCTTCTTTTAAGTTACATTTTATTGCTTAATACAGAACACGCATAGAATGCCTATTTGTTTATTAAGGTGGCAACCTGGTATCCAAAAAAATGACATTTAACTTTAAGATTTTATTAAAGATTTTATTATTAATATTATTGTATTTCCACATACAATGCTGATACAAAGGGTAAAACATTTTTCCCCTTGAAGAAATCACCAATGAATGATAGTTGTTTTGCCTTCAGAAGTTATTTTTAACTTCAGTCTACTCTTCTGTGTTATTACAGAATACACTGTTGTCCGCCATTGAGCACCATTGTTTACTTTATTTACAAGTGAAGTATGAAGTTTGACATATTATATGCACAAATTATTATGTAAATTAAGTATCTTTTTTTCCAATCAACCTAAAGTTATAAACACATATAAAACTTTTATACTTCACCTTTAAATCTTTTTACTGATACTATGCTTTAAACATAATATTGCATGAGTCACAATTAGGGGGATTTAATTTTGCCGTCATGATAAAGTGGAAAACGTATTGTTAAGATATCTGATATAATGTACCTGGCTCTGTGAATGTGCTTTGAGCTTGTGTTGTTCAGCTTTTGAGTTCTTTCAGGCACAAAAGTCAAATGCCGTCCTGTTTCTGTTAATTCTATAGCCACAAAGTATATTAAGTCATTTTTCTGTTGAGCTTCACTTATTGCTGAGTGTTCATGAACAGGTTTTTATTTGATGCCAGTGTTATTTCACATTATTTCAGAGTTTGATTTATTTTTCTTGTTTTGAAAAAGACTAATGATGGTATCGTGGACCTCTGTAAATCTCAGGATTTGTTATAGGGCTACTCTCTCTGTCCAGCTGACACAACATTGGAAGAGTTGTAAGCCTAGAAAATGTTTCTGGTAATAAACACCCAAAGCCTCGTCCAAAACATCAAAAACAATTGTTACATTTGTTTTTCACTATTTTTATTTTTTTTAATTTTATAATATGCAAGTCATGGCAGACACCAATGTTAGAGGCCAGTTGCAATAGCTACGATTTGAGTAGTATGTCAACTGACATTTCCTATTTGAATGTTAAATGGAGATTTGCAGTGTAGGCATTAACATCAAGGCTGTGGTATTTACACTTGGTTACCATGATGAATACCATTTTCTTTTGTAACTAGTTCACATGTAAGCTACTACTGTCGCTCTGAACTTGAGAATATTGCATTTTCCAAAAGGTTTATTAGTGCAGTTCTAGATGCTACAAATTACAGTCCTGCTAGGCTGCTGACAGTCACACCTGCTGTAGTTCAGGGCGGGTTTACACGCATTGGATGCATCGAGTTCTCATTTATACCATTTGCATGCAATTAGCATGCATCTGACACATTCAGTGGATTTCTGGCTTCATTGACTTTTTAAAGTCATAAACACGAGACCCAAGTGCCGTTTCCTCAAATGATCTCAATAACCAGATAATATTCGTCCCATTCTAAATATTTGGGTTGCGATGGCTGGAGCTGTTGTTCAGCTTTCCTGCCGATCAATGGTATTATCATATTGCTGCTTTTATTGCCTTGACCCTCATTTGCAGCAGTGACCGTAGGTCTTATCTGTATCTTTTAGTGTTATAATATTTGAAATACAAATGAACCTGGTCAAAGTGTTTGGAGCTTGGTAACATTGACTTTTGCACAAAAAGACGCTGACTGAAATATACAAGCAAAAACAAACAAACAATGGTGCTGCTTTCCCATTTTCTTAATGGGTTGGCTCAATCAAATTACAAAGGCATATGTTTCTACTACTGTGCCTCTAGCTGCATCAAACCATGCACATATGCTGGAAAATATCTGCTGTTTTGAGATATTTCTCTTGAGATACCTGACACCACTACAATGGAAGTGGATGCAATTTTGTTGCTGCTGCTCCAGGCCAAGCCCTGAGGAACAGCACAGGGTTTATGTGGAGATCATGGCGTCAAAATCGAGGTCATGTGAAATATTCTGACCCAGATAGTCTTCTCCATGCAAAACGTTTAAAAGATGCAGCCATTAATCAAGAAAATCACCTGCATCCACAAATGAACTTTTTTATAGTGCCAAAAAAGTAATGAAAAACCTTTCTGCCATTCATGTGTGTGAGCAGTTGTGCGTGTGTGTGTGTTCGTTCAGAAAGCAGCTCTAACTGGAAAAAATGGGCACCATAAGGGAACACTTAATCAGGTTATTTGATGCGTCCATATTCAAAGCACGGACGGATAACGTTTAAAAAAACCTTTTCAGATGATCTAAAAAAATAGATTTACTGTCCTCTTTGTCGGCAGTGTTCATCAGAGCCACACCAGTCTTTTTGTGTGTTTTACCCCACTTTCTATAAACAGAGTATACATTACTGCTGACCATTTTCTAAAGCATACTGAAGCTTTTAAAATGGAAGAATTAATTTTTACCGTATTTAAACATGAAGAGACTTAAACCCTGCTTGACAGGTGAACCGGCTGTTGCGTTTTTCTGAAGTAATGGAGAAAAAAACAAAAAAACAATTTGTGTCCAAAAGCCTTCGGGTCAGTGCTTTAAAATGTCAATAGGAACATTGTATATCTGAGAATTGAGAGTGGGCTGTGAAACAACAACTATTATAATGCAAAAAGCGACCAAATTCACATGCCTTCACTGTGCCTTTTAATGACATCAATGTTTGTTTCTCATGTTTTTTCCAGGTCGGATTTTCTGACAGCACAGCAGTGAATGCAGTGCTGTTAGGCGACAATCTCTTAAACCTGGGATATTGTAGCCTCGATTGGCACCGTTTTTTTCCTTCAGAAGTCTGATGTCGGTTGTAGTGATAGCACAACTTTATATTTATAAAAATGGTCAGCAGAAATGTAAAGTTTACATTGTTTGTAGTTGGTGGGCTAAAACATGAAAAGTACTGTGTTAATCCATTGAAATCCACACAGCATGCGAATATCAATGGCGATAATGCTAAATTCATGTGTGGCAGTATGTTAATTTTCTTCAGTGTTTTTCTGTTTCGTCCCTTTTCCCAGTGGAAGCATGTCAAATGAGATCTAATGCTCTGGCTTGTTACTGCTGCTGACGTCTGGCATTGCTATACTATAAATGCGTCTTTTACAATAAACATTGGATTTTAATGTCAGTGAACGTGGCGGTTGTCCTGTCTCCAGTGAACTTCGTTGACGACCACACTTTGAGATCAGCATCGGATCTGTGTGTGTACTGATGCAGGTTGCTTTGTGGGAAAGGGTGAATGCTGGATGGACAATTGACCAGTGATTGGATGAACTTGCGCCAGACCCATGTGAGCTGTTTGACTCTTGGTTATCATGTGTGATTTCAAGTCTGCCCTGTCTGTGTTAGCACCTTGAACACATGCAGATATAGAAGGGGTTTAAGAGGGTAGCTAATTGCACATACTAAATACTTTTTAAAACACGATATGGTATTAAAACCATAAACTTTTTACAGTGTAAAAACATCATGTATGCCATGAACCGTATCCGATTATGTGTATGATCTGATTTTTTTTAAAACTTTATGCTCCACTGGAGTATACATGGATTTAAAACAGCTGACATCACATTTCATTCTGAGTAAATGTTTATGTACAGATTTTTTATGTAATTTGGTGTTTTTGTGTCCCACATCGTTTTTTTCTCTTTAACAAAATATAAACTGGATGTCGCCTTCCTGTCAGCTCTGTATTTGTTCAAAGAGCCTGTAGCGCTTTAACTGCGAGCTGCCACTCAAGTGTCTGTCAGACTCAAGCAAGCAAAAAACATAGTAGGAGAAAAAAAGTAGTAAGGATCCCTCCTCTTTTCCCAAAGGAGATAAAACAAAGAATATGTCTTTTTGTTTTTTTTCTGTGAAGAATAATTGTTGTAATAAATTCTTTCTCTTAAAAATGTCTCCGTATCATTTTTTCTGCTATTATTTTAAACGTATGTCTTCCAGTGTTGTGGCACTTACCTTTAAGTAGTCTGTGCCTTGACGAGCAAATCTTTATATTGGTTCGTCATTTCAGTACTTTATTATAAAAACGTAATGCGGATTGAACAGAAGTGACTCCATAAATATATCCAATCATATTTATAATCCAAATCTCATCTCAAGGACTGTTGGCACCTAAGCATCGAGTAATGTGTTTTGTTAAATATTGAAGTCCAACTGTCAATCACACTTGATTGTGATTTGGCCTTAAAGGTTTCACAATATCCAGCTGAAGACAATGTTACTGATCATGAAATGAACTTCAGGTACCTTTTCCTTTTTTCTACTTTTAAAAGAATCGCAAAGAACATGCTATTGGCCCAAATCAAAGCAAACTACTCCTCGGGCGAAGATATCTCTTCTGATGAATCGCAGGAGGATGACTCTGAGTCGGAGGGTGAGAAGGACAAACGAGACAATGAAGCGGATGAAACTGGTAAGTATTTTTTTCAAGTCACATTTTTAGCTGTCTGCTTGTGCATCTCAATTATTCTTTTCCAGTTTTACTCTTATTCATCAATCGTGGAATTTCATATTTGTACTTTACAACCAAAGTGAGGACTAATTGACACATTTTTTGGATTATAAGAGCAGAAAAATGATAGGATATTTCTCTGCTGCAGGGGAAGACTTGACTTCAGAAACATCTGACACCACGTCTGATGGGCCCAACTCCAGACACCATCTTCTCCAGCACAAATTAACCTTAGATGAGGGAACAAGTGACAAGGCCTCGGCAGAGGGTGAAGCAGGGAAGGAGGAGAACAAGCGGAGAGCCAGCAGTAAACACCTGAGCTGTAAGGACACGTCTGATATTAGAAACTGAGCTGTCGGCATAGGAACTGTTTTGCTCTAACGTCTGATTTTGATTTCTGTGAAGGTGATGGTGACGGTAACGAGTCAGAGCCGGAAGCTCTTGGGATGAGTGAAGAGCTGAGTCAATCAGAGGATGAGGCCGATGAAGTGGGACTCAAAAGGTACATTAATTTCAGCTGCCGTTGATGACATCCAAAACGGTAAACGTAGCTCAAGTGAACACTGACTCAGGGATGTCTGTTATGCAACAATATCTCAAATCACTGGTCACTGGAGTTTTCTTAACAGAGGAGAATGCATTGTGACTCCACAAAAGTGCAAAAGTGTGTTGAATTGAGCAAGGGTGGGTTTCAATGCTTATCAATTCAGTGTTGCATTTGTAAGAGAATGAATGTGTTGCATCTTCTTTTAAAAGTTACACTGTCAAGGCACGTTTATTTGTATAACACCTTGGAATAACAAGGTCATTCGAAGTGCTTCACAAAAACATTAAAAGCATTGGAAAGGGACATAAATAAAATGACATTCAGATATAAAATTACAAAATTGAGAACAAGCAGATGAAATATTAAAAAAATACAATAAATTTAAAACCAAGAATATCAAAGGAATATAAGTTACAGTGCTGCATGAGCAATTCATAAATTGTATTGTTTACTGAAGGGCAGCAGCAAACAGAAGAGTCTTCAGTGTTGATTTAAAGAACCAAGAGTTGCAGCAGACTTTTGTTCCAGATACGTATAATAGAGGGGCGCACACACCATGAACACCTGGATAATATACAGTAATAGGAATGCATTTCAATATAACATGATCTTTTAATCTTATATAATGTCAATTTTCAAATATGATTCAAATTTGGATTCATTCATGAGCTAATTTAAAATCACATTGGTTTAGACTCTACTGGTGTTTGTGATATTGTGTGCACCCCTGCTGTACACTGACTGAGCAAATTCAGTGCACGTTCCTCTAATAGAAGCCAAAATCATTTACAGTCAGGAAATGATGAAATAAGCAGTACAAATCAGATCAAGGTTTAAGGTAATATTTGACTACATTTTGCTGACTGAAAGAAAAGTATTAAATTGTCTGCCTGTAATGCTTGCGCACACAAACTTTGGCATATACTATGTACCGGGTTCATTTTTAATTGTGATTCTCCTCCATTTAGCTCCAGCAAAGTGAAGGAGGCACCACATAGTTACGAACAGAAGAAACAAGTGGCCTGCATTTGGTTGTCGGACTCTAACAGTGAAAAGGTAGCGGTCGATGTTATAACTAAGTCGTTTATCATTCTTATCTGCATCTGCTCATCTTACCTTAAACTTGGGAGTTTGCTCGGGTGTCTAATGCTCATATTGCTTGTTGGATCTTTCTGTATTTGAGCAGAGTGATAAAGAGGATACAGACGAAGAGAACAGCGACTATAAAGGCACCCCAAAAGGACGCAAAAAGATCCGCAAAATCATTGAAGATGAGAACCTCCGTGCTGAGACCCAGGAAGCCCTCAGAGAGGAGGAGGAGAGATGCAAACGGTTGGCATATAGGGAACAACAGATGGAGGACATGAGAGAGGTAGGGACTATACAACACGTCAAACCGACCATTAAACTACACTGTGTCGATGACCACTGGATATTTACAGTACTCTAACACATTTCTGCAGAAGGACCGGCTCATTAGATGCTGTATCCCTCTTGATTAACAATAAACACAGTATGTGAAAGCTTTGTTGCTGACAGTAGTCTCTTTTTTTTAGGACGTGTTATTAGTTTGGAGTATTTCCAAGTGGAGGAGTGAACAGACAAAACCCTGACTGTCTGCGTTGTTTTCCAGATTACTGTTATAGAGGATGAGCTGTCTCAAGTGGTGTGTCCCATCACCACCAAGCTGATCCTGGATCAGGATGAGGAGACCAAGCAGCCTCTTGTTCAGGTGCACAGGAACCTGGTGACCAGTTTGAAGCCTCACCAGGTGGACGGTTAGTTTGTGCTTCTCTTTGCACTCACACTGACGAGGACTTAATTTGTTAATACAGTTGAGGCTGAATCCACAAATATCTCGAAGAACTGTTGGTTACCGGTTGATTTAAATGAGAACATTTTGACACGCCTGTTAGATTGTTATGGGTATAGAACTGGGCTATTAATGCTGATTAATGTTGCTATTAATTATCTGCATATTTCTAGTCCCTTTTTTTCATTCAGACAAAACTGACCTGCTATGTATTCTTTATTCTTTATTCTTCATCAGGAGTCCAGTTCATTTGGAACAGTTGTTGCGAGTCTGTGAAGAAGGCCAACTCCTCTCCTGGGTCAGGCTGTATTCTGGCACACTGCATGGGCCTGGGAAAGACTCTGCAGGTGACACATATTCACCGCCAATATTATTGGTGGCTTTGTACAAAAACATTTTTAAGTAGTTTTTAGATATTCCTAGTTGCACATAATCACCAATTGCACCCTTAAGTTAATGATGAGTAGGTCAGTAATGAAGTTATATGTAGAGATTTCATTCAAATTCCCAGATGTTCAACCATCCAAAGTTAATGATGTGTGAGCATCAACTTACATCAGCCATCTTCAAATACAAGAATGTTGTATTGTTTGTGCTTCATATTCATAGCCGTGTTATTCTTTTAGGTGGTAACTTTCCTCCACACGGTGCTGCTGTCAAAGAACCTGAAATTCAGAACGGCCCTGGTTGTGTGTCCACTTAATACTATCCTCAACTGGGTCAACGAGTTCGAGAAATGGCAAAACGATATGGGACAGGATAAAGTAAAAGTAAGCAAAATCATAAATGGGAAATACACAGTTTTGTGCTGCAGGTGCTTTTTGCTTCACGCTTTGCCTTATGTGTACAAACTCACTTCCTAATGTGGTGAATATGTTGCAGGTTACAGAACTGACTACAATAAAGCATCCTACAGAGCGAATCAGGGCTCTGCAGAGGTGGCAGAGAGATGGAGGTGTCATGATAATGGGGTATGAAATGTACCGCATCATGTCACTAGCAAAGAGAATCAGTGACGAGCAGTCCAAGAAAGAGTTCAAGAGAATACTGGTGAATCCAGGTACTGTAACTTAGTTATGGCATGATAGTAGTCAAATGTGTTGTGTTTAAACTGTTCTGAACTGTAGCCGTCTTCTCTCCTGTGATTTTCTTTTTCTTTTTTTCTTTTTTTCAGGTCCAGACTTTGTGGTTTGTGATGAGGGGCACATCTTGCGAAACGAAGCATCCAATATCTCCAAAGCTATGAATGACATCAGGACCCAACGGAGAGTGGTGCTAACTGGTACGCCACTCCAAAACAACCTGACTGAGTGTAAGTCTTCACCACTGCGTTATATTACATATTGCCATGGGATCACGCCATGCTTGACAGGACATATTATGAGAGAATTATGATGTTATTCTATTACTCATATTGATACATTTAAATTATGGCAATAACATTAATTGTTGGAAGTCAGCCCATTTTAAACTGGATGTGCAGTAATATGCAGTTGAGCCTGATGATGCGTTTACATTTCACTGCCTTTCCTTATTTTTTTTATATACAGTACTGTGCAGAAGTTTTAGGCTACTGAGGTGAGGTTGTGGAAGACAGTTTCATGTCACAGGTTATACACCATTGCAAGACTGAGCACAGCAACAAGACTCATAGTAGTTATAAAGCAACAGCAAACTCTCTCAAAACAAAGATTTCAAAGCAGATTGGGGTTTCAAGATGTGCTGCTCAAGCTCTTTGGAAGCACAAAGAAACGGGCAACGTTTAGGATCGAAGACGCAGTGATTGCAGATTGAAAACACGTTGATGATGGAAAACACGGTGATGATGATGTTTAACATGGTTTAACTTTGGAAATGAACTCTTTATATCGTTACACCATATTTGGTTTCCACAGACCACTGCATGGTCAACTTCATCAAGAAGAATCTACTGGGCTCACTGGGCGAATTCAGAAACCGCTTCATCAACCCCATACAGAACGGCCAGTGTGCTGACTCCACAGCAAGAGACGTGCGAATCATGAAGAAGCGAGCACATGTACTTCACGCAATGTTGGTCGGATGTGTGCAGGTAAAAGAAGTCAAAACCACTGTGTCTGTGTATTGACACGTGCGGTTGTTTTGTATTCCAGCTCTCACAACACTGTTCATCTTTTTCTTAGAGAAGAGATTACTCCGAGTTGACTCAGTTTCTGCCTCCGAAACACGAGTATGTGCTGGCAGTGCGGGTTTCCCCACAACAGTATAAGTTGTATCGCTACTACCTGGATCACTTCACCGGTAAGAATCTGTCTTCCCATTTTTACTGTAAGGAATGTAGATTGGTTGAAGGTTAGTTGAATTTGTTGTCGTCATGTTGTTGAATTTTTCAATAGGTTTTATCCTCGACATTCACACTGCACTTTGTCTATTTTAAATTTTAACTGCACTTGCGTATTTTTAAAATTTTGTGTCTCTTCTATCACTACCTGTACTTCTGCACTTTTTAAATTGTAAATCTTTTATCTTTGCTGTATTTTTCTATCACCCTGTAAAGCACTTTGAATTGCACACCGAACATTGCAAACAAACGTAACACGGTCAACACGGTTGCTCATCTTTTGGATAATATCTGAGTGAAACTCGCTGACAGTTGTCGAGCATTTCATCTTCGAATGAGATGAGTGAGAGGGTACCGCAGGATGAGACGATCCTTATGGCGGCGTTACGTATGGTCATAATAACTTATGGATTTTTAATTTATTTACATTTATATTGCCAATTAGTAAAATTAACAAGTATATATTTGACCTTTTACTTAGACGTCATTATAGAATACAATTTTTAATTAAAATCGGTCTAATCTAATAATCATTTACACATTGATTAATCAATTACTAAATGAGCAGTATGCATGTTTTTTTGGTTCACTTTTCTATAATGGTGTCAGATCACGTTCTCACCTAAAGTCAACCAAATCAAGTGTGCTTGTAGGGAACCAAGACCCACATTTTCAGGAGGACCAGAGTTTGGTTGTTTTTTCCTTTCAAATGAGCTCACACACCATCCCAAACAAAGCAGACTATCTGAAGAAAAACCACCTGAGTCAAATGAACCGCCACCTGGCTGAGATATGATCACCATCAGCTGATGAGAAAAGGAAGTCAAAGTCAGCGATGGTGTGGTACGGAGAGATTTCATTCAAATTCACAGATGTTTAACCATCTCAAGTGGATGCCTGTTTGTTTTTCCAGGCATGGGCTCCATGACCAACAGAACCAATGGGAGGATCGGAGCGAACCTGTTCAAGGACTTTCAGGTGCTCGGCCGAATCTGGACTCATCCCTGGTGCCTTCAGCTCAACTACATCAGCAAAAAAAACAAGGTTAAAAAAACCATGTTGATTTCTTAGTAGTCTAACATAATGTAAAGTCTTTAACATGTTAATTAACACTTAACTGGATTGTCGTCACAGAGATATTTAGGAAAGAAGAAGAAAAGTAAAGCGGCAGCTCTGCTGAGAAATGCAGAGCCCCCTGTGACTGAGCGGTAAGACAACTTATCACCTCCTCTTGTTGTTTCCTCGTTTCATTCATTAAATCTTCTGCACATCTAGTGGTTATCAACATATACTTTCATGTGCTTTGGAAAGCCATACTCAGTCAGTTAAACTATGTATTCCTGTAATTTTAGATAAATAAATGTGCAAAGCCTTCCAAAAATAAGGAATTGTTTAGATTGGTATCAGACAATGCATCAGCAGAATGTGGGTAAATAAAGAGGGGTATGTGTACTATTTGAAGCCACTCTGTTTCACATAAACGGACATTCTGAATTTGACTTTATGTATATACTTTTTGATACACTTTGTTTGCCTGATGTAGTGGACTGAGAGAGAACTGGGGACAAAAAGGGAACGGTGACAGCGATATAGTGGTCATTGATGATGAGTCCACTTCAGGCGCTCCAGCAGTGGGAGGTAATAGAGCTCCTTTTGTCACTAACTCTCCAACCCTTTAGCTTGACACTAACACCGTTTATCACGTGTTATATTCTGTGTAGGACAGAATGCAACCACCAGCTCGAGTTCTCAGAGCCTAGAGGAGTGCTGGTACAAGAATATGGTGTCTGGAGAGGACGCCAAAGTCATCGAGCACTCAGGCAAGATGGTGCTCTTGTTTGAGATCCTCAGAATGGCGGAGGACCTGAACGATAAAGTGTATGTTTCTTTTCTAACCTGAAGCAAATTCAAACACAGAAATAATTTGAGCTCTGTATCAACATGCTGACTGATTCTCACATCTAAGCGAATCCATTTGTGCATTTTTAGGCTGGTGTTCAGTCAGTCGTTAATCTCTTTAGACCTGATTGAGGATTTCCTCAAGGCTTCCCACCATGCCAGAAACCCTATGGCATTCAAAGGTATTCAGTTAATAGCAAACAAAATATGAATTCATTGAGGAAGTGTCCGCCTTGATGGTACTTATTTCTGTGCTTCATTGTTCTCACAGCTGGCAGCTGGATTAAAAACGTCGATTACTATCGTCTTGATGGTTCCACCACTGCTCCGTTAAGGAAGAAATGGGCAGATCAGTTCAATAATGCCGCCAATGCTCGGTACAGATCATCTGACTGTTATTTCAACTTCTCTATTATGGATACTGGAATAAGATCCACACAGAATGTTTCACTCTGTCATGACAAAGTTTCTCTTCTTATAGTATTGTATTGATGTTTATTTCAGTGGCCGATTGTTTCTCATCTCAACGAGAGCTGGCTCACTTGGCATCAACCTCGTTGCTGCCAACAGGGTCATCATCTTTGACGCCTCATGGAATCCCTCCTATGATATACAGAGCATATACAGGGTGTACCGCTTCGGTCAGCTGAAACAAGTGTTCGTGTACCGCTTCCTTGCTCAGGTAAGCTCGCTGGTTTTCATTAAAAAGTCCCATATTGTGAAAAGTGGGTTTTCCATGTTTTGTTTTTCTATAAAGCAGGTCGAGGTGGTGTATACGGTAAATACTGTGAAAGTATCAAAACTCTCAATCCACAGAGAAATGCACACAGCCTGTCTGCAGAAACTGACTTTAAATGCGCCGTCAGGTTGTGATGTCAAGATTATATGTAGGTAGAAAGTGCCATCACAGTCATTCCCCGGCTGCAGTGATGGTGCAGCGACTCAGAGAGTGGAGATGTATAAGAGCCGGAAACGCTGACAAATCAGAGCAGACTGGGCTTTTTGGGAGGGTGTTATAAAGAGATAGGTGCTAGAACTGAGTGTTTCAGAGTGAAGGTGAATACAGGTGTATTCACACAGACAGCATGAGAAAAATGTGTTTTTTGAACATTAATCATGTAAACATGTTCTAGTAGAAACCTAAAAATACAAGTATGATCCTGAAAATGAGCATATGAGACCCTTAGTAGCTAGAGCATGGCGGTTTTGACTAAAAGATCGACAGAAATATAATCAGCAACTATTTTGATAATCTGTAAGTCATTTTTCATGTGACAATGTCTAAATATGTTGTTTTAAACATAACATTTCAATCAGTGTAAAGCACTTTATTCAATGTCAAAGCACTTTTCAAACCTTGAAAACACCACACTAAAATGTAAGTGTGTGAAGGATTTCCAGCACCTGTACGGACCCTAACCAGAAATATGTACCTTAATTCAGATTGAGGGTCCTTAAGATGATTAACTGATTAATGCAATAGGAGCAAAGACACTCTTCTGCTACATAAATGTTATTTTTTTTGTTATGACTTTCCCCAATCTTTGCTTTTTTTTTTGAGAAATACTGACAAGTTTTGTTTTATTTGTGCTTAGTAAGAAATTGTGTCATAAACATGGATCTGCGGGGTCTGCTGTATTATTACTGGACCTATAAACCTTTCAGTTCTGTTTATTATTTCATCAATTTCCATCTCCAGGGCACCATGGAGGAGAAGATCTATGATCGTCAGGTGACCAAGCAGTCTTTGTCCTATCGAGTGGTGGATCAGCAGCAGATTGAGAGGCACTTTACCTTGTTTGAACTGACTGAACTTTACACATTTGAGCCGGACCTGTTGGACGACCCAAACTCACAAAAGAAAAGCAAAAGAAGCACCTCTGTTATGCCAAAGGTGACTTTCAGGTTTTTTGCCATGTTAATGTTGCACCCGGCTGTCAGACAAAGGCTTATGTGTTGAATTTTCAGTATCGTTTTGTTTTGTGTCCTGTCTCAGGATAATGTCCTGGCACAGCTCTTACAAACCTGTAAAGACCACATAGTGTCTTTCCACGAGCATGAATCTCTGCTGGACCATAAGCAAGAGGAGGAGCTCAGTGAGGCAGAACGCAAAGATGCCTGGGCTGAGTATGAGGCCGAGGTAAGGAGCTGTTCCCCGCAAAGCATGAATTATCACGAGCAGGGCTCTGTCTAGTGAAACTGCACGCCCTTAACTTTACAGGGTTTTACCATTATAACTGTATGCTTACTGTAATCAAATATGTCTTCCAGTCTTCCAGAGCTCCACCCAGCTCGAGCCAGAAGTCCTTGGATACGCAGACCAATGAACAGCTAGTGGTACACACATCGTTTTGTAAAACCTTTTCTCAAACCTGCTTTGTGTTTATACAACACATCACTTAAAAGAATGTCTTTGCAGGTAATGCTGAACAAGAGCAGAGCAAATGTATCGGAGGCCTTCCTGTCATTGCAGAGGATGACTTCTCCCACCATTGTAGACTACATGTCCAAAGTGGTGAGTGGTATCATCAACATGTCACATACCTAACATATGTTTTTCAAATAACATGTCGACCTTGTATCATCTGTTTGATGCATTATATATTGCGTCAAGGTGCCCTCTGCATAGGGGATGATTTATAGCTCTGAAGTAGATTTTCATTACGGTCTTGTTACGTTTTCATTCTTAAAGTGGAATTATCACGGTTACATTTTCTCACACTCAGTGATAGTGGTGGGGCTAGTAGAGCTAATTTGCTCAGCACTGATACAGAGCAGATTAGCAGCCTTTTTTTACTCGCTGTGTTTAGTGCTCACAGCACATTTGAACTAACCTGACTCTCTCTCTATGTGACTTCCGTTCCGCCTTGCTTCCGTCTTGTCTCCGCCTAGCTCCACTCAACCATCTGGATTCGCTCCATAGAAAAGGGATTTCAGAAAAAATGGTCAGGCCAATCAGGACCGCCGGGCAGGGTTCTTATAAATGTGACGTAGCAGCGAAACAACTGTGGCGGCTCGCATCGAGGAAGCAGGCGTTAACATGGATGCTGCTGTTTCATCCATGTGGTCCAATCTAGAGAATAGTTCTTCTTTAAAAGAAGAGCAGAGAACGGCTCTGAAGGCTTTTGTTGGTGGAAACCATGTCGGCTGTTCTGTTCAGCCTCCTGAAATCTCTTCCCAGTTGAGAGATCCCAGATGGATGAGTGAAGCCAGGGGGAACGAAATTCATCTGGCGAGTCAGGTTACATTTGAACACCTCCCAAGTTTAATCTACTAGATAATTGCCAGCATTTGCTTCTTTTTCTCATGTATTATATTCAATACAATAATAGTATTAAAACACTATAACTTTCAGTACCACAGCAAATAAAAGAAAGAAAAGAAGTCCTTGGCACTCAAAATATTTTTTTCTTTTTTGTTAACAACCTGCACACAGTGCTGGTATAGAAAAAGGAACTGAACAAAAACCAACAGTTGATCTCTTTTTTTCTTTATAGCTTCGGTACTTTTCGATATCGTATCAACCTTCTATGGGGTAGATAAAATGCATCACAGCACAATACTTTGCAGATAACTGATGATGCAAATGACTCACAATATCAATCTTATGGCATAGTTTAGGATCAGTTGTCCAGAATATTCTTTGAACCTTCTGTGTGTAAAAATGTATGTTTTTATGTTGCAGCGTCATCAGTATCCTGAGCTGCCCGAGGACACCATTAAGGCCAAAGCTGAGATCTGGAAAGGGTTTGACGAGAAGGAGAAGGAACGCAGACAGGCCTTTTATCGAGACATACTTGCACAGCAACAAACAGTGAGTAATTTTTCCGTGTGTGTGTGCGTGTGCGCGCGCGTGTGTGTGCGTGTGCGCGCGCGTATATGTACAAATAGCCATTCTGATGTTTCAATCGTATCTCTCCATAGCTTACACTCAGCATTCAGGCCATACTGAACAGTCGCAGGAATCAAGTGATGCAGCCGGCCGTGAACACTGTGACCCAGCCTGGACAGATTTGAACAAGAAAATCACGCCTTTGCTCTTCATCACTTCTGTACCGGTGAAATTAATGTCCACTGTTTTACAGTATGGAAACAGAAGAGTGCACTGAGCGCCCATATCTTTAAATCAGGGGAAAAGCAGCGCGTTATTTCCATTCCTTAGGATTATTATTATGTGTAGTGTTATTTCAGTAGAAATGTTCAGGTTTTGTTTTGTAAAACTTTGCACTTTAACTGACACGATATGTAGTTGAGTTGTACAATTATCTTTTGAGTTTGAAAAAAAGAGTTAGTCAGCTGCTTTATACCAAAAACAGCAATTTGATGGTTTACAAATGAGAGCTACTGTACATGCCTTACTGTTTAACCTTCATATATTTTGCTATTAAATCGTGTTTAGATGTTTTTTTTTTACTAATTTTACAATTCTGTAATAAATCAACAAAATAACAGAAGTGGGTTCTTATTTTTGTCCATGTTTGTGAGCCAGAAACAAGATTCAGGCCGTGACAATTAGCAAAGATATATGTTTTAAATCTTGTAGAAGAGATCTGTGCTTCTTTTCAAGAATATCATCCTCTGAATTTGTATTTATATTTTTTGTATATGTAGCTTTAATGTTGTAAGGGCTGCAACGGTATGAGATTTTCTTGATAAGTCTCAGAAAATATCATCCGTTACAATGACCCTTTAAGGAATGAACAAACAATTTATTTCAATTGAAACTTTCAATACAATATATTATGTCAATTTTCATACCATAGTATACCGCTGCAACCCTAGTGGTGAATGTGCTGGTCAGGGTGTGCATTCATGACAGACCTACAAAAATCTCCCTTCTGAGATTCCCAGCAGAACCAGAGCAGCTGTTCAGCCACAGTGGTTCTCCCCTGAGAGGAAGGCTCCATGCCGGAAGTGTTTTTGTTAATTAATGAAAGCGGGCCAGCTGCAGTGGTGTAAACCCTTTAAGGTTTCCCCTCAGGCTCCACTTCAACTGACAATAGTGCAAAGGGAAGCAGTGCATACAAAACGAGTTAAAAAAGACAGTATGCATTTTCTTATAAATTATATTTTAAGTGGTATAAAAGGCATTAGATAGAGGGACATATAGAAACAGTCTTTGTGCACAAATACATACAGTACATAGCAGTTCATACAAAATTTGGCAGTTTCACTATCAAAAAAGGTGTTCTTACTCTGGCATGCACGATCAGCATGAAAGTGATATTGATTATATACACAAATATCCTTAGTCTGTCCAATTTATCTCTGGTGAAAAGTACTGGTCCCTTACACAAACATTAAGATGAACATCTTTGATGCTTGAGGTTGAGCTACAACCTCAAAAGGGAAATTGGGCCCACTTCGGTTCAAAAAGCAGAAAATGTTCCATTTTAATGCACTGTGTGGATCAACTAGTTAAAAGGGTGTATAATGGTATTGACTAATGCTTCAAATGCACTGGTAACGCAGTTGAGTTCACAGCAGGAAAGAGAATATACATTACAACTATGGACTGAAAGGCTGGAATGACATTTAACTGACAAATCTTGTGATAACGTGCATGCAGTCAGTCATGTCCTCTACGTGCGTATTGTCTTTCAGACAACAGGAGTGTATCCCAACATGCACTGGGCAGAAGAGACAACAGCCCATCACAGATTTATCAGACTATGGTTAAATGCGTGTAGAAAGGTAAGAATTAAGAAGACTCCACAACATCAAGTGTTGTGCTCTCAGATAACCCACCAAAAACTGAAAGAAAAAAAACAAACAAGTGAGTAAAGGATCAAAATAAATTATTTATGGACTGAGGTGCTGCCAAATTTTAAGTCCATGTAAATAGAAGTACTATAAAAGGATGACAGCACACTCAGACACAGTCATATTTTAAATTAATAAAAACTTGGTACATTAAAAAAATGAATTATTTCAGTCCACAAAAAGTCGTCTTTCACAGTGATGGCTGTCGTTTCCCGAAATCCTGGACCCTCCAGAAGGAGTTTTAGTCCCTTACCGAACATGTATGCACTGGTTAACCATCGCTCATGTTAAAGCTCCTCAGTCTGACCACAGTAACAAAGAAAGATGACCTGAGCTCCGAGCTGTGTCGTTGTCAGGTAAGTGTCTTTAGCGGTGGCTGTTAGTGTCCTGTGTCCAGGTCCCTCATGTACTCCTGAAGTGCCAGCAGCCTGGCATCGATCTCCGACAGCTCAGCCCCTGTATCTATGGAGCTCTCTGGGGTTGGAGTAAAATGATCATAAGATGTTGTGAGGTGGCTAGCTTTAAAAAAAAATAAAATCATTTTATATTAAAATAAAATGAGAATAAAAGACTTGAATAATTTACCTTTGTCTTTCATTCTGTGTGTTGGAGTACTACATGATGGCTTCCTGGTCAAAAGGCCCCCTCTAGACTAGAAACAGATAAATTGCACATTAAACGATAAGCCTGGTTATATTCTGCATTTGTTTATGGTCAACAAATCCCATGAAAAGTCCAAAACCCTCAATGAATGGATCTAACCAACAAGTACTGTCTGTGTTACCAAATATTTATATATATGTGGATTATTCCATTCTTCTCACGAGTGAGCCTCATCATTGTACTGGGGGAAATATTCCTTCATTACCATGAGGCACCCCTGTTTATTTTGAGTCAATACCGTTTATACCAGCCTGCAGCTAAACATTCTCGCTTGTGTCAAATGTGTTTAAATATATGGATAAAATAGTGTTCAGCTAATGCACCATTTGCTTATTTCTGAACACATTTTGCTAAAAACTATAGGGCCCAGGTGTTTAAGGAGATGATTGAGCCTCTAAAAGAAATAAATCAAATTTTACATCTTCAGAGAGAACAAACAGGGTTGAGACTGTGAGCCACAGAGGGAGTCAGGAAGTCAGAAAATACTGAGTGGGACTAACACATGATTGGTTTTGGTCTTTTTGTGGAATTTGTGTGGCGTAAGAAAATTTCAGAATAACCCATATCTTTAAATATATACATGTCAGAGCAGCAACAAACAAATAGCAAAGCTACTCACCACACTAGGTCCATTGTAAGTCTGTTTTCTTCCTCTGTAAACACAGAAAAACAGATGTTAAAATAACCAATGAAAGCAACAGAGACTTCACAAAACCCATCCGGAGTAACCCCATCACCTGAACATAGTTTTGGCCATTTCCTCCATATCCACTAACGAGCTCTCAGAGGAGTTCCTGCTCCCTCTGCGCTCCACAGATAAACTCCTGCCTCTGCTGCCGGACCGGGCCATCTGAGGATAGGCCTCTCTGGAACGAGAACGCCCCCTCTCAGGGCCAACGGGCGATGTCAGCATGTCCCTCCGTACCTTCCTCTGTCTGACACAGAAAACAGGGTTAATGCTGTTGTTCTGAGCAGATCCAGTATTTGTGCGGTCAAATTAAAAATAATAGAGACCAACTTTTTAAGATCTGCCTCTTTCAGTCTGCGCTGTCTGTCCTGGATGTAGGCAGTTGGGTCAAAGCGTTGTACCTGGGACCCTGTAAGATAGCAGGTGAGAATATTATAACACATCATCACTAATATTAGAAATAGGAGGCCAAACTAGTGTTGCATGGTAAACCGATACTAGAAAGGTACCGCTGTGCTCAGCCGTTAAAAACAACACTATTTCATGTTTTATTAGTATCGCTACTTTATGAACTTTGTGTGCAGCTCCTCTCTGCTTCATCACTGCCTGCAGCCAGAGTGGGCGTGGTTTCATGGTGACCTGTCACACACACAGAGTGAGACAGACATGGCTGACAGTGGCCCGAGTGCTCCTGCCGACCGTCCCAAGCTTGTTGATAAGCAGACAAATGAAGCGAAAACAGTGTCAAACCCACGGACACCACAAAGCCCGTCTGTAAACGATGCTTTAAATCCATACCGGCAAAGGGAGCCAATACAACCACTTGACTGACAAACTTGTTCAAAGAGTTCAGAGAGCTGCAGGTTAGCGATAACATAAATATCCTAATGTAACATTAACTCAAGCGAGTGTTTATTTTGTGACAAGTGAACTTTTTTCACCATCAGAGTTGCACGAGGCAGTAAGGGGTAAAGCTAACTGTTTAACTGAGGTGGTTCACAAATCTTTGTATGTAAACAGTTCACACTGGAGACACACTTTACCAGAACGTGCGCTGGTGTTCACAAGTATGCTGATCACAACACCAGTTATAAATGTTTTATT
Source organism: Echiichthys vipera (assembly GCF_963691815.1). Taxonomy (NCBI): domain Eukaryota; kingdom Metazoa; phylum Chordata; class Actinopteri; order Perciformes; family Trachinidae; genus Echiichthys; species Echiichthys vipera. The sequence continues at coordinate 18,495,678 of NC_139839.1, read as the reverse complement.
ATCAGCACTGGTAATATAATCACAGCATGTACATTTTTGTAAATAATTTACAATGTATATTTGTTATTTATATTATTAGAGAATGGTCTGATTAGAGCACAGACCTCCACCAGGTTTGAGTCATTTGTGTTGTACTTTATAACATGCTAAGTAGCTATAAGGCTTAGCAGCTTTGACAAAAACATATATTTATTTTGACTTTTTAAGTGTTTTAATTAATAAAAAGAGATAAATCATTTTAAGTTCTTCATCTTATATTTTATTCCATTACTTTTGATGTTTTATTTTTCTGCCGTGGTATCGTTTCAGTATCGGTATCAAGATATTTTAGGCAGGTATCGTACCGAAGTCCTAATTTTGATATTGTGACAACTAGGCCAAACTACTGAAACATCATGAGCTGAGCCAGTACCAGTGGGAGAAGGTGACGGCCTGGGTATGCGAGCACGTGGTCCCGAGGAGTCTGCTCTTCTTCCCCTTTCCTCTGACCTTTGCCCTCTGTCCTCCATTCGCTCTCTGGATCCTGAGCGAGCCCTGACCGTCCCGTACCCCGACCTCCTCTCGCGGGAGAGAGAGCGATAGATTTCCCCATCAACTCGAGAGCGACTGGACACAGGAGTCACTCTGCTGCAGACACACAAAGCACCAAGTAGGTAAAGAATATTCAGTTTCAACATTTTGACTCCACATTGTAAGTGAATCAATGGAAGAGAGAGAAAGTAAAGATATAGTACACGCTTAGATTGTCTAACCCTCTCCGTAGTAACGCCAGTTCACTGGTGAGATTCTTGACACGAACACGGAGTGAGCACTCCGATGCTCTCAGCTCCTCATACTAGCCAGGACAGGGAATGAAAAAAAAAAATGTTAAAACCAGCTGAGTCACAGAGGCAACAACATAAATCTTTTTGACTTGTTGAGGAGGGATCCACCTGCTCCAATAGGTGTTGCTGTTCCTGGCATCTCTTGCTCGCTGAGCGCTGACTTTTGGCCCTCTCTTTGACGAGCTGCTCCTCCAGCGTCCTCACCACATCTCTGACCCTCCAGTCCTCTCGTCCAGACGTGGCACCACTTCCACTGATCTGCAGTCGGTCCAGAGCCGTAGCCATGGCATCCTTCTCATCCTTCACCAGCGCCAGCCTTGAAAACAGTAAGGAAAAATTTTAAAAAGTGCCACCTCCTTCATATTGGTCGCAGTGACGGAGATGAAATGCAATCCTACTCTGCTCGTAGCCGCTGTATTTCTTGTTCTGCAGATTTGTTGATTCCGTGAGAGGAGACGGTGCTGAGCTCAGCCCTAAGAGCTCTGACTTCCTTCTGCAGGGCAGCCGGGTCAGGCTTACCCACATAGGGCAGGGGTAACGGGTAGTGTATCCTACACATATAAAATAGTCAGCAAATCATGAGTTAATACCACAGACATAACAAACATACTGAGAAACTGAATCTGTGGCCAAAGGAGCACCTTTTTTCACCAAACAAAATTGTGTTTACTACGTAACACTAACCTGTCAAACTCCACAGTGTATATGAGGATTAGATATCTTTTGGCAGTGAGAGCAGATGACTGCTGGTGGCCGCGAGGACGACTAACCACTCCGGCTTTTCTGTTACGTAGCAGCTCCAGGTCAGCATAGGTCAAGAGGTCAAGTGTAACAGAGTCACTCATCTGCAGAAAAAGCTCATGTTAACTATGCAGCATTAGAACTGGAGTTGGACAATATGGGCAAAATCTTCAATCCCGATATAATAAGTCATTTCATATTTCAATCACTGTATACATCACAATATAACATGTTTTCTGGTAATTCAATAAATAAATAGTCTTTATGAAATAACCACATGCTATGGTAAAGCATATTTTTGTAGACTGTGTGCACTAAATACTTGACAAATTAAAAGTATCAAGCATTTTCTCATTTTATTAAGAACTTTAGTGCAAACTGGACAAACATGCGAGTTCAGAATGTAAAGAGTCGTCTAAATTGCGTAAAATGTCGTACCTGCCTGACCCTTACATTTACAGCACTAAAAATGTTTTTACCATTTCATTTACATTTCAATACACAAATAATAATAATAATAAATGTCATTAAATTTGATATTAAAGTGTATTTTGATACAACTGTACAAATTTGACTGTGTTTTGTGCTTTTTGGCCCCTGTTCCTTAACATTAGTAAAAAGGAGAGAGGGAATAGGACTGCTCGGGTTAACTGTGTATTTTTCGCTCAAGTGGAAACATTGAACTCGAATGAATAAGTCTCGCCTCAGCTCACACAGCCTCGAGCAAATCTGTGTCTGTTCACATCTTTCTATTGACTTTGCATGCATTTGTGCCACCTCTGCGTTTAGTGCACTTTCAAACATACCTTTCTAACAGCAGATTCCAACATGCTGCAGAATATGGGGAACTGCTTGAAGTTACCAGTTTTGCGGGTGAGGTCCTCAATGTCTGAAGAAAATAATTAAATAGTGTGAGTGAGTCTATTTGGGCCTGTGATGACATCTGAATCTATCATAAATGTACGCTACTTACATGCCGGATCAAAGTCCCCCCTCCACTGATCTGCTGTCATTGAGTCTGAGATTTCGACTATCAGCAAACCCTTGTCCAACTCTATCTTCACAGAAAACTCCACTCCACGAAATACAATATCCTCCATCACCTCAGAGCCCTCCTCCATCGCTCTGGGTCTGTGGAGAAATAAATGATTCTTATGAATTAGGAACAACTGTTGAAAAACACAGCTGGGAAATGTTAGGGGGAATCTTTACAAGCTTGTATGTCAGGTCATCTCTCCTCCCCATGACTCCCAAGAAACCTCAGCAGTGGCTGCAAGTGGTCGGACATGCAGGTTTGTTGATCTGGTCTCATCTTTTGTTTTGTTGCTAAGTAGGTGTAATTACCAGGCGTGACAGCAATGACGGCATTGTTTTCACCTTGTGAGTCTGTGTGTGTGTCACCCTAGCAAAATGGGGTCCTGGAGACACCTAGTCCAGCCGGAACTATCACAGAGGAGGGTTTGAGTGTCTGTCTGTGAACAGCTTGTCACAGCGATAGCGTCATTTGATAACCAGCAAGATACAGTCATAAAACTTTACAGGTGTGTGAAATTACTGAGGTTAACCAGGGGAATCTGGGGCAACTGTATTCTGTTACAATTAGATAGATCAGAAGTGAATTCATATGTGGGTTCATGGCCTGAGAGAAACAACCCCAAAGTAGATGAAAATAAACAAGGAAGTGTCATATGGAAGCCCTGTTTTCTACTCACAGGTTTGTTTTTGGAGTGTGTTTTATTCTTACTTTATAGATTAGTTTGTACTAGTGATAAGCGATAATATCGACAAGCTATTGGTATTGCCAATATCGGACATCAGATAACATGATGATATAATAAACCACAAATTCCAGTACAGAAGAGACTTGATGACCCCTGCAATTAAGTGTAGGGGGAAAAAAGTATATATTTATATACATGTATCAGTATCAGCCAAATGAGTTCATCTGCAAAAAAATCCTATATCCTGCATCCCTAATTTGTACAGATTGAATTCACCTTGAAATGATACGTTTTTTTGCTCAGTATCATAATAACATAGCAGTAAAAACATTAAATATTGGGGTATAACGTTTTTAATTTATTTATAGCGTTACTTTAAACGTATCGATAACATCATTCAATTAACCGTCTTCATCCAAACACACCGCGAGGGGCGGTAGCGAGCCCACAGAGTCTATTTCAAAAAGGTGTCATCATTTTTATTGGAAAAAAGTTCTGGTTGGTTTGTGATATCATTATGTCCAGGACTCTGCAGATGTCTTGAGCCATGTTTTACGAGGTGAGTTATTAATTATGTCTCTTTTGTTACGTAACAAATGCGGTTAGATCTCGCGCTTGACTTCACTTTCTCTCGTGCAGAGTGAACGCAACATGAAGTCTGTGTAAACCTCATCTCTGTGTAACTTACGGAAAACACTACAGACGCGCGGGTAGATGCCGCTTGTGTTGCTGGTCCACAACAATAACGTCAAGTTCGAGGGTCGGCTCTAATTAATTAATGATTGCGGGCATTTGAATGACAGTTAACGTTAACTGACCAACGTTAGCTGAGGTGAGCTAACCAGGCTAGCTGTCTGTGAACCACATAATGAACCTCAGTGTGCGAACAAACACACGTTAACGTTACCTTTGCTCGTAGGGATGCTCCGTAATGACGTAACTTAAGTTGTCAACACATAGCTACTCGTTAGAAAAACTGTGCGTTACCTAGGAGACGTACGTGAGACAGCTAACCGCTTCACTGTTGGTTCAGTACAGTCCAAAACCATCTGGGAGCCGCCGGCAGCACCGTGGAGCCAGGAGCGGTTCAACAACCGGGAACCGTTAAATTCTTCTTCTTCACTTCGCTCTGCCGTCGCTGCTTCTTCTTCTGCTTAAAGTTTACGGTAGACTCGAAGACCTCTCGGATGCGTCGCTGCCCTCCACAGGTAGTGAGCAGACACTACCTCCACACGACTGCTGCGACCAGTGGCGGATTAAGGTGCTCAGGGGCCCCTAGGCTACTGTTTGTTTGGGCCCCCCACATTATTAATCCTGCTTTATCAGAAAAAAACCCGCTAGAACAGAAGAAGAGTCAGCAACCTTGAAAAATCCTGTCAATTTAGCAATTTTCTTTCGTAATTTCTTGTTTCCGTTGTTCTTTCAGTTGTTGTGCTTTTCTTTTCTGTGCTCTGCTATCACATTTCCTTTCTGACATTTTGCCTCTGAACTGTGTATTAACTGTGAGTGACTTATCATTTGACAACAAAACTGACCTCATGAATGCGGCCGCATGATGGCAGCTGATTGGGTAAATGTGTCCCATATCTATCCAATCAGCAACTGCTTTTTTTATGTTTCTAAGGGGACCCAATAGGGGGACACGTTTTTCCCAGTGATGTAAATAATAATAAAAAAAAACAGTGTTGCCAGTCTGGGGCCCCTGCACTAGAGCTTGGATCCGCCCAGAAAATCAAGCTCGACACATTAACAGTAATTATTAGCTTGATCCCAATTTCAACCTGACAATTTTTTAAACAAATGGGCTGTCATATATGACGTTCTCAAATCAAATTCAGAGTTGTTTAATACAGAATGGAACTGATCACAAAAGGATCTGAATGAAGAAACATGAACCGCACTTAATGCACTGGACAAAGCCGACACATATGTTGTCACTGCCCGTGACGTGTCGGAAATGCTTCCACACCTCAGACTTTCCTCCAGACTTGATCAAAGTTAATGCGGGCGAGTGGAGGAGACACTGTGCTCTGCAACTTATGGCGTCTTTTTTCTTTTTTTTTTTTACTTTGTGCAACATTTGTTACTTAGGCTTACTCTGCTAAATATATATAGGCCTATATTATTTCTGTTTATGGCCTAGCTTTCTCCTGAGATAAGGTCAATAAAGCAATGATTAAAAAAAAAAAACAATAAAAAAAACACAAGCGCTCGATCAAAGGGAAATATGGAATCTAAACTCTACCCTGCACACCTGGGGCCCCTCGGCTGCAGCCGAGACCAGCCAGTGCATTAATCCGCCTCTGGCTGCGACAATAAAGATTTAATCCTAATGGGATATATTCATGCTTCAGAAATATATATATATATTTTAAAAGCTGTTATCAGTAAGGAGATTAGGTTAAATCCTGTTTGATCTGTTATTCTTTTTTTATTGTTTATTTTCTTTCATGTCACTGTTTTTTGTTTTCTAACATGAAACACATGCTACTATTTCTTTCCTTTTATAAAATGCTACTATGTTTTTATTGTGATATAACAATATCTATGATGCTTTATAATATTTGTTTTTGTTTATTTGTTTGTCTTATGTTGGACCACAGGAAGAATAGTCTTCCCTACAGTGCTCCTGAATAAACTCATAAACTAATACAATATGAGAATTAGTGGTGGTGGAAGATAGCAATTTAATAATATTAATGTAGATTTGACTGTGATCATAAAAAGCATCACTGAAAATATTGCTGCAGAAAAATGCTAATTTACTCTACAAATGCATAAAGATATACTATAAAGTTATCATCATGCAGAAAAATGGCATCTGTGTATATTTTTGGATCATTTCTAAGCAACATTTCAGTTGTAGTAGGTTAAGTGGAGCTTACGTCACCTGCTTTATATACTTTTTATAGTTTCATAACAGTACATCATATTTTATGAACTCATCAACTGTTGTGTATGTGATCAATCTGCAAAGTAACTTTAGTACCTCCAGTTGTCAAATAAATATAGTGGATACACTTTCCTCCAGAATTGTAGTGGAGTATGATTATTATTATAATTAGCATAAAGTGACATCTAAGTAAAGTGCAAATACCTTTAAAATGGTAGTGTAGTGGTACTTACTTACCACTACTGCCAATGAAAAGAGGCATTTTAGACATGAAATGTAAATCCCATATGTGTGTTTGTGTGTGTGTGTATATATATATACATGTGTATATATATATATATATATATATATATATATATTTATATCAAAACATTTCCTCAAATCAATCAGCAAACCAATGTATCACAATTGTATCAGCAACACATTTTTAACATAATATAAAAAACTGTGTGACGCCTTGGACTGCCTAAGTGTTTAGTAGCAGTTTTCAGTAGAAAACAAGTTCTTCCTGTAAATGTTTGATGAACCTGTTGCACAAGGTCAGATCCAACCCTGTCCTCTCTTCACTCGGTCTTGGTGAAGGGCGGTTTCCACGGAGACGTGACTGAAGTCTGCTGCTTGTTTGTAAAGACGCAGAAAAACACAGGCAGCAGAGGAATGTGTGTGTGCGTGTGTGCTAAAGAATGACTGACTCAGGTGTTTTGGTCTTCCCCTGCAGAACTCCGCATGGAAGAAACATAAAAGTTGTGGGACTTCATCTCTTCTCCCCATGACTCCCAAGAAACCTCAGCAGTGGCTGCAAGTGGTCGGACATGCAGGTTTGTTGATCTGGTCTCATCTTTTGTTTTGTTGCTAAGTAGGTGTAATTACCAGGCGTGACAGCAATGCCGGCATTGTTTTCACCTTGTGAGTCTGTGTGTGTGTCACCCTAGCAAAATGGGGTCCTGGAGACACCTACTCCAGCCGGAACTATCACAGAGGAGGGTTTGAGTGTCTGTCTGTGAACAGCTTTGTCACAGCGATAGCGTCATTTGATAACCAGCAAGATACAGTCATAAAACTTTACAGGTGTGTGAAATTAAAAGTCCAAATTCAAAGCTGGGTGTGGTCCATCCAGAGAAGGAGCCACTGCCCCACTGACCCTGGCCCGATTTGGTGGCTGCTGTGATCCCTCTAGTTTTGGTTGGAAAAAGAATATAAGTAGTAGAATAAATATGGGTTGTCTACTTTTCCTTGCTTGTCTTCACAGGGAGCTTTCATGTTGGGGATTATGGCACACTGCTGAAGAAGTTCTGTGAGGGGGAGCAACAATGCTACCTTAGACTGATGGAGGATGCTTTGAGGCCCTTTGTTCCAGCCTACCACGGTGTGGTGCAGCGGGACGAGCAGGATTACAACATGATGGATAACTTGCTGACCCATTTCAACACACCTGCTGTCATGGACTGCAAGATGGGGAGTCGGTAAGTGTGTTGTCACAGAGAGCAGATGAATGAGTTTTGTTTCAGTCCCACATTTGAAGGAGGAGGCGTATAGTGCAGCACTTATTCTCAAAAAGCCCAGTATTTGTATTTATTTATCCTGAAGATCAATATATTAAAGGCTGAAATGCAACACTATAAAACAACCTTACACGTTTAAGAAGCTTAATCTAGTTTCAATTGTCAGATAGAAAAAATGACGTTCATGGAAGTAATAGGGTGTTTCAAAATACTTAACAAATCAACTTATTTTGAGGCAATACGTTTTTCAACGTGTGTTTTTGACACAGTTATAATAGCCTTTAATACAGGGAATAAGCTCCAGTGACAATAACAGTGAGACACTTCACAGCACATACCTCGAGGGGGAGCTGCTGGTGGCCAGAGAACGGCCCCAGCCTCGTAACGATATGTATGAGAAAATGGTGGCTGTGGACCCAGAGGCGCCAACAGCTCAGGAACGAGCCCAGCAGGCGGTGCTGAAAACCAGGTACATGCAGTGGAGGGAGACGCTGAGCTCCACAACATCTCTGGGTTTCCGTATCGAAGGATTCAGGGTAAGTATTACAGAACACAGGCTGCTAGACTGACAATCTTTAAACTGTGTTTTTTTTACAGCAATAAATGTCTATTTTCATAGTTTAATAGCTGAAATTTATTTTGCATTTTACGTTTCCTGTGCAGAAGTCAAATGAAGAATGTCACACAAACTTCAAAAGGACCAAAAGCAGAGAACAAGTGACGGAAGCACTGGTCAACTTTGTTGACTCCAATAAACACATTGTGGTGAGTGTGACCTTCACTGACTTTCATTTACTCATACATTTGTTTTCCTCTCCTCTTTTGTAAATCTTGTAACTTTCCCTTCAGTGGGGCTATCTGAGACAGCTGAAACAACTGCGGCAGGTCTTGGAGGCATCAGACTTCTTCAGGACACATGAGGTGAGGTGTGGGACTAGGGCTGTCCTCAACTAAATATATTTTTAAGTCATACGTTGGTAGTTGATTTAATCGACAGATCTTTAAAATGGAGTGTCTGCACAAAGAATCAGGCGAAGTACCACTATAAATCTTGTGTTCACCAAAATTGTCTTAGAAATGAGTCATTCAGCATGAAATAAGCATAAAAAATGTCTAATTGTCTAAAGAAATCTTAGTGGACTAAGACCAAGACCACCATTACAGCCCTATGTGGGGTAGTTTTGTTGAAATGTTTAGTAAAGTAAAGAACTTTTGATCCAAAAAGAGTTATATTTGAAATCTATGGTGCTTATTTTTCTGTTGGCTGGTGTAGTGAGGCATAAGCTTTTATCCCTGCAGGTCGTGGGCAGTTCCTTACTGTTTCTACATGACTGGACAGGCAGAACAGGAGTCTGGATGATTGACTTTGGTAAGACAGCAGCGTTGCCGGCACACCTCACCTTGGACCACCGCACTCCCTGGGTGGAGGGAAATCGAGAAGATGGTTACCTGTGGGGCCTGGATAACCTCATCGATATACTGGCCGACATGCTCCCACTGACCTGAACGCTTCTCTAAACATTTGTGGGAAATTTGCCCTTAATCTTTCCTTCACCACTCATACGTAAGTGAGTGACTGCAGACGCACTGGCTTCTGAAAAGGGTTTGTCCTCAGAATTGTGGGAATTTACTCTGGTGAAAAATACAGTACGGGGGCGTAAAACAAGGAAGATGTGATTGATTACATAAGAAAATACTTTCCAGAACTGATTATCTTAAGTCGGCCCATAACATTGACCCCTGAATAGACCCTCACTCAGCTGTACTGCACTGCCACTAACACTGAAGCTCAGTAAGACGCAAACAGAGTCTCAGTTACCCCCTCAGCAGGAGACAACCGACCCGACAGTCTTGAGACGACCTGCTCATCATTTCAGGAAACACACGGCACAAGCAACTATTAAAGATATGACTTCCTCTCTGGCTTGAGATGGTCAGCAGTTCAAATGTCAAACTGTGTCATTAAATTGGTGCTAAAACTATGAGAGTGGAACTATTTCCTGCATTTCTTTAATTAGATTTTTTTGCCTCACTATTGTCATCATTAGTTTTCGCACATTATATCGTTAAATGATTTCACATATTTGCATTCATACATTCCACCATTAAGAAAACACTACACTCTGGGAATTCAGTGACTATAAATGCCAAGTTATTACTACTCGTAATGTTATTACAGTAGTTGAGACCAGTAGTTGGTGGAGTAATACAGGGTGTTTCTCCGGGTCCAATAAAATAAGACATTTGCATGTAGTGATTTATGTACGGAAGCCCTAAAGGGTCATACATACATTTATGTTATTTCCTCAGTTTTTCCGACATAACAAGAAAATTAATTTGAGAGATAATTAATGAAACGTGATAGTCCTGAGATTTCCATCACACGTGACATGTCATGCCCATAGACTGTATAATGACTAGGGTTAAATTAAAATGTAACGTTACCTACCGGATAAACTGCACAGCCGACTGCTTGGAGAGTGTTTTAGTACAACTTCACTTCACAAGAGAAACTGACAAACTGCGAACACCGAAGAACAAGGTAGGTTTCCACGGCTGCTATAGATTTGATTTACTGCTCTATCGTCTATTTGACTCAAACTGGGACCCAATTCGGAAAAATGACCACCGGTGGTTATTGTAAAAGGCATCAAACTAACGATAGGAACAATAAAAACCTTTGCAACCGGCTTATTGTAGCAACAGATCATACAACTGGATGTCTTCTGCAACCGCACATGTCACCCCCTGCTGGCCACTTGCTAGAATACAGGCTTACGGCACTTTCGCACTGGTCTCATTTTTTTCAGACCCCCTCACTCCGTCCATTCATTACACGGTCTGGTCATGCCTCGTAGCTGGTCAACTATGTAGTTTGTGATCAGGCTTACTTCTATTGTGCCTCTGATAAAGCTGAAGCCTTGCTGCCGTCTTCTTAGATCACGCACAGTGATGTGAACATTATCTGTAATAAAAAGGCATAAAGCTATTTCAGCCTGTGTCAGGCCTTGATTGAAGAGACATGTGATGTGGTGATCAATGTTCTCCTGATCCTCTGACATTGCTACACTGAATGATGTTTCCCGCAATGATCGAATGGGACTAGACTATCGTTTTGTTTTCTCGAGATCTCAAATTACTTGTAATCACGGGAAAACAGAGGAAATAAAATGTATGTATATATGACCCTTTAAGGCTTCCGTATTTATGCCGTTAATGGTTTAATTTTCACTTTATTATGAGGAGCTAAAAGAAAACATGGGGGAATGTTTTAGCCGTGCTAGCAGCGTGACTGTAGGGAATGCACTGAATTATCTCCAAAACTATTGGACAGATTGACCCTAAAGATGTTCATAGTCCCCTAAAGATTCTGCATGTTCCTGTAGCACCACTATGGGGTTGACCTTTTGGGTGAAAAGACTATCAACAACTATGAGACTGCCACCTGTAAAACTGATGACATTCCCATCATGCTCAGTTGTTGTACTTTGTGTTTACGGCAAATTAGAAAATGTTAACATGCTTCAACTGATTTGGTGAAAATGATAAACGTTATACTTATATAAACATCAACATGTTAGCATTGTGACATTAGCATTTAGCTCAAAGACATCTTTTTCATCTACAAGTCAAATTTAAGGCTTGGAGGCAGCAATAGTAAATTAACATTATGTGATGGATTGTTTATCAGCACCATGATGAGGAATATTTAGGGCTGTAATTATTCTCATTGTCCATTAATCTGTAGAATATTATTTGTTTAGTTGATCAGTTGTTTGGTAAATAAAATATCTAAAAAATGGGAAAATAAGCCCAAGATGACATCCTCAAATGTGTTGTTTTGTCCACAAATCACATATATTCCGTTTACTGTCATAGAGGAATAAATCATTTAATGGATTGATATTTGAAGCTCCAGTAATATTACAACAACTTTTCTACTCTTATCTATTTAAAGACCCGTGACTAGAGCTTATGCTACTATAACTGTTGGACAAATTTACTGATCAGTTTGTTGGTTTGTTGTCAATGTCACAACGAGTTTTTAAAATCTGAATGGACCCCATTTTTCCTCCTGCAGCTGACATCTTGACAGGACATTAGCATCTTTTTGTCTCCGTAGAGGTTTTTGGTCTTAGCGAATCACGAAAAGCCGCTGTTTTCTTGGAGGCATGAAGGTTGATGAGGCATTTGATGTTTTTACTGTTTTGGATAATTGAAAAGATGAAGATTGCCCTCAAACCACTGATCAGACAAAGAGAAATCAGTTTGACAAAAATGCAGATTGAATTCAGACATCTGAGGCTGTTTACTACTAACTCCTTAAATAAAGCTATTAAAGCACTAAAGATTTATGTTTTAGTAAATTGCACATTAAGATTGATTGGGGGAACTTCAAAGAGATATATAAACACGTACACACACATTTTAAGCAGCACAAAATGAAGCTCATATTCTAAAAACGTCTTTACAAAGTAATTTAAATGTATAGTTGTTGGTTGTTTTAAATCCTTGTATAGTAAACTGTTGATAAAGTAATACACTGATGGATTCATGCAGATATTGATGTATACTTACATACATTTGCAGTCATAATATCATATTAAAGTAATAGAACTGCAGACCTGTAAAGCTGAACAGATCAGAATATGAATCAAACTGAAGTTCAACACCTGATGCAGGGCTGACCAGGGAGATGAAGGCAGATGTGCTCTCTGTCTTCCACACCTGTCTGCTTCTGTCACTCAGCCATCAGACGGCAGGCCGAGGGAACCCCTGCCCTTAAACCTACAGCACCAGACGAGATTAAAGGGATGAGCAGACAGAGAAACTGAAAGTCACGCTCAACAAATCCTCCCACACAGTCTGCAGCAACAACAAATGGCTCTCTGAGAGGAGGTGGAGGCTGCACAGTACAACCACATCTGATCTGCTGGCTACTGAGCAAACCCCCACAGGAGCAGTTTTGAGTTGAGTGCCTTGCAAAAGGGTATATCAGTAATCACCAGTAATGGTAAAGATAAAGGGGAAAGCTCTACTTTTATATTTCACCTACTTCAATGTATTCTGCTTAACCGGCACGCTTCTGGTCGCATGACACTTAGGCCATGGTTTAGGCAGCTGCTAAACATTAGTTTCAATAAAGAGGGAGAATCATGAAGCTCCACGCTGGGAAGATACAGCTGAGGGATTAAAGGTTCAATTATACAAAGCAAACCTCTTGTTACCTGTAGCTCTTTAAGGGGGAATATAAATTGAGGTGTGATAAAGGCTTGAAAAAGAGGAACAGTGTTTTCAAAATGATTCCAATCACGGTGTGCTCAAAGACCGAGGGGGTGGGCAGAGGACGATGATGTCAGCTTGTGACAGATGAAACATCAGACAGCCTCTCAGTTTGCACAAAAAACTCCAGGCTTCCTCTCGCTGGTCATTGTTCAGCAGATCCATGGAGCGAGCACAGCAGACAGGCAACACTCAGGGAACGGACACTACTGCTAACAAGAGCAGGTATTATCAGTTTTTTTTTTTTTTACCATGAACTTTAACTACTTGATCTGTGGGTGGATATAAACTGCGACTGTTTTCTTTCTTTATTTTATATGATTTAATATTATATGTTTTCATGTCAGATTTCTGTAGTTGAAATCATTTTGTATTAATAGAAGGGGGAAATCGAGCATTTACAGTCATGCAAAACATAAAATGAGAGAATATTGACATTATATATATATACAGTTAATATACATTATATAATACATGCTTTTTGTTTTCTTACAGGTTATATTCTCTTCAGATGCATAATGTTCCTTCTAAATGATTAAAACAGCAGAGCAACCTCTTCCAAGAGATGTGCAGACTTTTAGCAGCAATTTTAGAGCCCAATGTGTTGCTGCGTATGTAAACCAAAAGTGCTTTGGATAGCCAGTGCACGTATGTTGTGTGGCGGGTGATGCATGTAACACATACTGCGAGTGTGTGACCTGGCAGCACTGGCGGAGGCGGTGCATGTTGTTGCAGTGGTGTATCTGTGCTGCTGCTGTGCTCATGGCTCACAGGAGGGCTGCTGGTGGCTGCTGCTGCCCCAGGGCGCCCGTGAATGAAGACAATGCCCGTTTCTGCCTGCTGGCCGGGCTCATCCTGCTCTATTTGTTGTGTGGGGCGGCCATCTTCTCAGCCCTGGAACACCCCTTTGAGCTGCATGCTCGCCGCCTCTGGAAACAACAGTTGGACAACTTCACCCAGAGATACAGGGTCAACCTGGGCGCTCTGCACACTCTGCTGCGGCAGTACGAGGAGGCAAACGGGGCAGGGATCCGAGTGGACACACTGAGACCCCGCTGGGACTTTTCTGGAGCTTTCTACTTTGTGGGCACAGTCGTCTCCACTATTGGTAAGCCTTGAAGCTTTTTGTTTGTTTCCGAGAAAGTTCTTAGATTGTTCTTATAAGATACCAACCAAACAAAATGGTTCACTTTGACCTTTGAAACTTTTATTTGTGTGTGTCTCTTCTCCAGGCTTTGGCATGACCACACCGGCGACCATAGCTGGAAAAATATTCTTAATCTTCTATGGGCTCATCGGCTGTGCTGCAACCATCCTGTTCTTCAACCTCTTCCTGGAGAGAATCATCACAATGTTAGCGTACATCATGCGTTGGTGTCATGAGCGTCGACTAAGGTTTGCTGGAGTTGGAGTGGTGTCGAGCAGGGAGGAGTCATCCGGTGAGGAGGACAGTCTCGAAGGTTGGAAACCATCAGTCTATTACGTGATGCTGATCTTGGGCGTGGCATCGGTTGTGATTGCGTGCAGCGCCTCCACTCTGTACAGCTCCATGGAGAACTGGAGCTATGTGGACTCCCTCTACTTCTGTTTTGTGGCCTTCAGCACCATCGGCTTTGGGGACCTGGTGAGTAGTCAGAGACAGCAGTATGAGTCTCAGGAGGCCTACCGACTCGGCAACTGCCTTTTCATCTTAATGGGGGTGTGTTGTATCTACTCACTCTTCAATGTCATTTCTATTATCATCAAGCAAACTCTAACCTGGATTGTGGGTAAGCTGGTCTGCTCCGGGCAGCGTCAGCACTGCTCCTGCTCCAGACCTGGCTGCCGGTGGCTCTGCTGCCCCTGCCTCCAGAAAAAAAATCACAACCGCCTGCGTCCGCCTGCACACCTCAGACAAAAACGCTTAAAACGCAACACCGTGCAGCCCATGTCATCCCACTGCCCTACAGGAAGACATCGCTACAGGGACGGCTCGGTGGAGACAGTGTGTGACAGTGAGACGGATGCAGGTGCAGTGGCTGACGGAGTATATGTGGGCCGTCGTCTGTCAGGAGAGATGATATCTGTAAATGAGTTCATGGTGTCCAATAAGGTGTCTCTGGCACTGCTGCAGAAGCAGCTGAGTGAAACAGCTCATCAGGGCCCACGGCAGAGCCATCAAAATGGATTCTCTGGTGGTGTGGGGGCCTTGGCCATTATGAATAATCGCCTACAGGAAACCAGTGTGGATAGGTAGCACCACGGATATGTCATTCTTGTGTCTGTGGGCTCTCTACACTGTTATCCAAATCTATTTGCTAACAAAGTGATTTAGAGAACGTCAATAATTTATCCTCAGTATGACAAAACCAAATTCTGAGAATAACATAATTCCCCTGTAATTAGCATCTGTTCATCACATCTCTTAGCAACTTCAGAGGAAGTCTACGCAGATAATGGCAGACCTCCAGCATGGATTCTGGGCAACAAATAATTGATTGCATTTTGTTCTGTGGCGCAAAAAGACGAATACAATTTAAAGAATTCAGCACCACTGTGAAGAGGGGTCTGATGTCCTGAAGTGATTGGCTCATTCAAAAGCAATCAGATGAAAGAAGCAGTGAAGGAGCTCTTAAAGAGGACTGCTGATTTAAGAGTGCTGTACATCTCCCCTGAGCTCCTCCACAAATATGGTAGTATGTGAGATGGTAGTCAGTCTTAGTGAACATGCAGCTGTAAACACAATACCTATAGCCTCCTCTTAGATAACTAGCTGCGTATATAAAACATTGGAACGGTGATTTGTGTTAAAACAGAGCTCCTGAAAAGCACTACAGGAGCTCATGAGTACCAAGAAAGAGGCATTTTAATTTGTTGATTAGTCCCAAGTCGCCCATCTTGTTTCATCAATGCATGTCATTTAAATTCAAAGTAATCATGACAGAAGCGTGGAGATCCAGGGCTTTCAATGGAGCACATCTAATCAAACGTGGCCCGTAGAGGACGTCCTTATGTCAATAAGTGCTGTACACATAGTCGCAGGATCAACCGAGCGTGGAGCAAGATGCAGGCTCTTGTCGGCTTGCTGGAGGGGATCCTTTACTATGCAAGAAAACCCTTTTTAATTCAGTCTGTTATTCTGAATCATCTACAGGGTTTTAATCAGTGCTGGGGATGATTAATGAGGAGGAAATCTGCCTCCTGAGAGATAAAATCCTCCATTCTGGTGGTCACGCTGGATGAATTGTCTACACTGTTACTGATTTCAAAATATTGAGAAAAATAATTCACACAGTCATAACACATTATAATGCAAATGTAAGGCTTTATAAAAGGTACTCCTAGGTTACACAGCAAATAATTACTAACGTTACTTTATCTAGTCCTAAGGACAAATGGGGAACTGCTTTATAATGAATAATGTCTTATATACTGTACATCGATAATACGCTATAACATGACTTTGTGACAGTATAAGGCTATTAGCAATTGTATGAATGATACTATAACACAATCATGAGGACTTATTAGAAGCATTAAAGCATTATTAATGCGTATAATGTCCACAGCTTATAATACTTAATAAACCATGTTCTAAGTTGTCATGCATGATCATAAGCATTTATAAAGAGTTTTATAAAGCCCTTTAGATGCATTATAAGGTTTTATTAATGTGGTATTAATGCATTATAGACATGACCTTCATATGATGTGCTACCATTAGTTCTAGCAAGTTATTTTGGGAAAAAAATACTGAAAGTTGTCAATTAAATATAGTTTATTTAGGTTTCAAACAATCATGACTCTTAACACGTAATGTCTATACACATAAAGTTACTCTGAAATAATACAACAATGCAGTATACATGATACAGATTAAATGACCCATCCTGAAACTGACCCATCCTGATGCTGTTTGTTTTATCAACTATAGAAAAGATGAATAAGGCAGCACAGCACATATCATCAAACACATTTCACATACACTGTATTGAACTAAATCTTTAGAAATATGGTTAATGTGTAGAAAGAACTGCAACGTATTCATGTAGAAATCTTCTTTGATTGGGCAGTAAATATAGATTTTAGGGTATAGACAATTTGAAATACTTGTAGGTCAGATTCTTTGTCACAATGAAACTGCAACATGCTGTATAGCTCTTGACATAATAATAAAAAATATTTTAAACAATTTTCATCACTTAAGCCGAGAGGCTGATATTCTACATGTTTAAAGTAAACAAACCTCTTCAAAAAGAGTTTAGATTAGGTGAAAAAAAATGTTCTTGACGAAGTGTGTGTGTGTGTGTGTTGAGATTCAATTGGTATAATTATAAACATTTAATTAGTGTTTATTATAGTTAAAAATATACATTTGTGCATTCCCATCAGCTGCGTGCACTGTTAGCACTCCCTGTTGAAACAAATGGATATATGTTAGCTGCACGCTAGCTTTTGGCTCTCACTAACACATTTATCCTTCCTGGATAAGACAGGGAAAATTCTTTAAAAATATTATTTCATCATATCTACTACTTAAAACATTCTCTTTAAAATACAACTCTACGTACATATGCTCATGTTCCTCATTTTATCCATTGAAAATGTACAATTTCACAGCTTGTTGTTGTTCAGTTTTACAGGCTGCCATTCAAAACGCTCATCTGTATCTTCTGTTCACTGAATATGAGGCAGAGGTTTGTTGCTGGGTTAGTGTCTCTGAGTAAGTTTTACAAAATGTCCTTCTTGTATAAATATAAATAATGTATCAGGCTTTATTAGATCTATTTTTGCATTGTATTTGTCATGACAACATGCTGCTTTCTAGTATGATGTAAACAAACACCCCTGTCTGTTCATCCGCTCCATTTCTGTCAAAGTGCACACATGAAGAAAACAGTTTTTATTTTATTATTATTAATTACAGTCCCTCCATGGATCTTTGGAGAACAGCCAGGCTTCTCAGGAGCCTCCCAGGCCCTGGGCACACAGGTAATGGAGAAAATTATGGTGAATATATGGTGCTTAGTGCAGGAAATAACATTCAATCTTTGAATGGTTAGAATGGGACAGATAAATAGTTTGTACTCACATTGGTTGGTAGCGTGGGCTTGTAAGTCTCTCTTTGTTGATAGTAAGCTGAAATAATGCAGTTCCTCCTGCAACACACAGAGGTAGCATGATATAATTTAGCCATTAAGGGTAAACACACACACACACACACACACACACACACACACACACACACACACACACACACACACACACACACACACACACACACACACACACACACACACACACACACACACACACACACACACACACACACACAAACAAAAACTAATTTTGTGTCTCTTACTTGCTCTGTATGCCTCCACCTGGTGGTAATCCAGGGATGACAGTGGATGCGAGGACTGTGAGGACAGACAGCAGGTCAGGTTCCTCCCCTCTGGCACACAGCTCATCATAAATCTCTGTCAGATATTAAAGCAAAATGTGAGCACATTAGGAAAGTTTATGACAATTTTTGCAAAAATTTTCATGCAGCTTAAAGAATAGGCCTTTAAGTTGTTCTGTATTTCTGATGTTGTCAACAATCCCTAGGTCCGTCCCTCAATAATTTCAACCCCAAGTATTAGTTCTTGTTGCAGACGTACTTCTTTCAAAATTGGACATAGTTTCATTTTTAAAAAGGCAAATAAATCTGCCTAAACCAACCACACAATGTAGCTTTAGCAAGTGTTACTCAAATGTGTTATTGGTTGGGAACTATTTTTAGCTGCAGATGAATACACATATGGTGTACGGGTACATATTTGCCACATCAGGATGTTCATGTGAGATTGACTCAAAATAGACTACAGTGCCCCTGTTCATGGTAATGAAGGAACATGTATTTTTATTACTATGTTAAGTGCCTTAGAGTACCCCATATGCTATACAAATAAAATGTATTACTAAAACTATTATTAATTTTATCTTTTCATGGGATTTGTTGACAGCAAGAAAAATAGAGACTATCATAGCTTTATGCTTGTAATTGAAAAGGAAAACTGGTAAAAGCGACTGATTTGCATTGATTTGCATTAGAATAAATTGTTCAGCTGTCTGCCCTCAAGCCAGAACAGAGGAGTTTCTTCTCGATGTGCTTTAACTCTAACCTCAAGAAATCACAAAGTCTCAGGACATTAAACCATGACAAAAACACTGCTTCAAAGGGCCAAATATGGTAATACATTACCTACAGCGTCTCCTGTGTATCATTACTACCCACACACAGAGGCGGATTAATGCACAGGCTGTAGCCTAGGGGCCCCAGGTGTGCAGGGGCTCCCAATTGGCCAGACTTTTAACATTTTTTTACATTTACTCAGAGTTCCTACAGGTGCTTGAAATCCTTGAAAATGCTTGAATTATAATGTTGCATTTTAGAGGTTTGAAAAGTGCTTGAATTTTGGATTGAGTACTTGAAAATGCCTGAAATTCGATCCGTATTTCTTTCACAACAAATCGCTGTAGAATTCTTTAATTTAAGGTTTTTGTCCTTCTATTATTACAAAACACAATTTTAGTTGTTTTTGCACAATACCATCTCTTTTAACGTGGTAAAAAAGTAATACTTTTCAATATGTATGTATTTGTAGAAACCTATAATTTACCACAGCTGCAAGGTGCTGGAAAAGCTTGAAAATGGATCTTGAAAGCGCGAGTGTATGACCTCTCTTTACCTCACTGGGAAAAAAACTTGCCTCCTAGGGCCCTTAGAAACAAATTGAAGTCACTGATTGCATGGATATGGGACTCATTTACACAATCAGCTGCCATCATGTGAGCAGGGTCATAAGGTCAGTTTTGTTGTCAAATGATACGTCACACACAGTTAATAGACAGTACAGAGGCAAAATGTCCGAAAGGAAATGTGATCTAAAGAAAATTGCTAAATTGACAGGACTTTTCAAGGCTGCAGACTCTTCTTCTGTTCTAGCAGGGTTTTTTTTTCTTCTGATAAGGCAGGAATAATAATGTGGGGGGCCCGAACAAACACCTGCTACTTTGGACTCCAGCAGGTCCTCCAGCTCAGCCTCCTGGTGCAATGCCTCTGCTGACAGCTGGGGGGCTCCAGGGAAGCACAGCAGGATGATGCTGATGTTGTCCAAGCTGCCCTGTGGAGCGAAGTGATGTCAGCAGAGGTGAGTAGTGATGACCTGACCTTACAAATGTCAACATATGAAACATGATTGCATCCCGAGTGAACAGTGTCAGAGATAATTTTCACCTCACAGATGCGGTGGAGCAGGAAAATGTAAATGGAGCGTGGAAGAAGCTGTGATATTTTAAGGTCATTGTGCACATCCAAGCTGAAGTCCTGTTACATAACAGAGTGACATGATGGACATGACAGTGGCTGTTTGCATACCTACTACCTACTTTCTTTTTTTAATTAACTCAATGTTCTTGGTTTTAGATAGGGATGAGTTTAATGAGGGCATTTGTTTCACTTACTTAGGTACAGGGTATGCATCATTAGAATTATATATAGCATTTCTGATGAGAATCTTAAGTCTTCTACAGTTTAGTTGGTCTGAAATCGTTCTTTATGTCTAAAGACAGTATGATGAGCAAATATATGTTCTTTAACATCAGCCTTAAATTGTCTGACACTCTCAGATTGCGAGTGGCTGAAATGAGTCCTCATAGGAACCCAGTATAATCCCATATAACCTGCGCTGACATCCCTGCAGTCTATTTTAAGGTGGTCTGTCACAGTATTATATGCCACGAACAGCCACAGTCTGAATGAGACTGAAACAAAGCTCTAGCAAAAGTCAGAGTTGCTTTTTCAGTTTTAGCATTAACCGTTAGTTTGACCGGCGGTAAGATGTCACTGTTGTCACTGTATGTCACTGTTTGCAACTCTAGATTTGGTTTATCACAGATGCCAGCAAAACAACACAGTACAAAATGGAACCCCAGTAGAAACGTTAGATAGGTCGGACAGCCGTGTTTAAGTATATACCTTTAAACATTACAGTTATGACTGAAAATGACAACAGAAATAAACACATTTGTAGATTTAACATATCTCTGCAATGGCTAGTTGTCTACCTGTAAATGATTTGTGGTATTGTGGTTTCCCTGCAGAACTTGAAACTCTTAGTTTACAAAAATGACACACAAAATGTTCCTTATGTTTATCTTGTCTAATGAAAGCTGTTGGATAGAAAAGTCGGATATAAGAAAAGGTTGGTGTATTTTACTGAGGGAAAGTCATATAGAAGATTGATTGTGATGGATTTGGTTTGTGTACTATTAATCAAACAGAAACCGTCCCTGGGTTACCTTCAAAAGGCTGAGCTTTTTTCTCAAAAGCTGGAATGCCCCCGGCAGCTTTGAGATCAAGCCAAACCAACTCAACACAGTCACAGTTTAAGGGATTATGTTATTACATAAAATCCACTTCCCATTAAATATGATGTAACACAGTTTTACACTGAAATTGTGTTTTGGTGTTTATAATCTGTTAAAAGGATTTGTTAAACTACTGAACATGGAGAAATGCATTAAAGGGGACTAAGATAACGTGTACCAGCAGGCTCTGACCTTATAGAGACAGAGGTCAATGACTTGAGTGCAGACGTCCCTCAGGTCAGTGCAGACACGCAGCCGATTGTGGATGAAGGCGCACAGGTCCTCATTGCTTATGGTGTCCCACACCCCGTCGCAGGCGAGCACCAGGAACTCATCTGCTGGTGACCGCTCCACCACACACACCTCTGGCTCTGGTGACACCATCTGCTGGGTGGGCGTTCGGTTCTCGGCTCCCTTGTAGCTGAAGTCCCCCAGAGCCCGGGACACTGCCAGGGAGCCGTTGATGCGTTGGATGGAGACAGAGCCGCCTGCACTCTCAATTCGCTCTTTCTCCAGAGGACTGTAAGGTTTGTGGTCCTCAGTGGAGAAGCAAACCTGGCCGGACCGGCACAGCATGGCCCTCGAGTCACCACAGTTGGCGAAGTAGATGTAATACGGGGAGATGAGAGCGGCCACCACAGTGGTACCCCCTCTCTCCCAGCCTTCTCGACGTGCCGCAGAGTGCAGGTGCCTGTCCGTCTGCATGAAGCCCTCGATGATGGCTCCTTTCACCCTTTCAGGGTCGTCCTCTGGTCCCATCCCACCTGTGTGCACAAACAGATACAATGTTGGGATACTTTGTGTTTTCTGAATCCAGCATCCCATAAAAAATACAAAAGGATGGATATTTGCAGAATGCAATGAGAAATTAAACAGGGGGGAAAATCCTCTCTCGCCCACTGAAAAAAGAGCCTTTTCTCCAGGTAAAAACAGTTTAAAGATCAGATTATCTTAAACATATAGCTGAGCATCATCACAATAAAAAGAGGTGACAACACTCCACACCACTGATTCAATCTTTTGTATTCATTCTTTCACCTGTGGCCAGCATCTGACCCAGAAGGTGCTGGGAACAGTACTGTGCCACCGTGCTGCCTGCATGACCATCGAACACAGCGAAGAAGCTCCAGTCAGCCAGCTCTCCACCAAGCTGTGGCACACAGTTGTGGAAGTCCTCCATGTTGGCCCTCCAGCCTTGCATGCTCCCCAGGGCGTAGGTGAGGCCCCAGCGGGCGCAGCCTTCCTCGGTTAACTTGTCCAGGACCGGCCGGTCCAGGTAGGGGCTGGGGATGACCTCCTCCCTCTCCCCACCCCCTGGATGCTCTCCCTCAGCTGCTCCTCCACGACCCCCTTTGAAGAAGGAGCTGACCCTCTTCTCTGTCTCTTTCACCAGCTGCCGCATAAATGCAGGCATCTCCACGCTGCCCTTCCTGGCTGTCCTCATGGCTCTGATGCACAGCTGATGTGAGGAGAATCTTCTTTTATCCCGGCTGGGACGGAGGGATGAGCTGGGCCTGATGCTGGGCCTGATGCTGGGCCTGTGCAGTGTCTGCGTAGCCCTGCTGCTCCAGGGCTCAGAGCATGGCTGCCTCAGCTAATAGATGTTCTCAGTGCTGGCTGCTCTCCCCCCTCTCCCTGCTCATCTCCTTCCTCTGCTCTCTTCTCTCTGGAGACCTTACTGATCAGCGCCCTCTCCTCCACTCATCCTTCCTCTCCTCTTGTTTTGGTCTCTCCTCTCTGCTGCTGTGATTTCACCTTCTTTCTCGCTTAGCTCTTCCCTCTTTCACTAGCTCTCCCCTTGTTATTATCCTTGCCTCCGCTGTGATTGGCTGGCTATTTGTGTGCACCTATCCCTGCTTAGCTTGCATCGCCACTGTCATGTTTGAGCTCACTCTCCCTCACCATCCTCCTATCTGCAGCTCTGCCCCTCCCACATGTTTGGTAATCTCAACCTCTGATCGGTTTGGGATTATGAGCTGCCATTGCTGGGGATTACAGGACTGTCAGCCATTTAGCACACAGTGTGTCACTGGCGGTGGAGAGAAGAGACACAGGGGAAAGGGTTTATTTTCATTATGCACACAGATGATCCATTTAAACTGATATTTCACTTTTACACATTAAAGATGGTGACAGTGCATGCACTCTACCCCTGCAGAGATTCATGACCGATCATCCACCAATTAAAAACAGAAATCTTAAAGTATGAGTCAGATAGGACTCAGGGTTGGGCTGCTTTTGTATTTATCTAATTAATGCGTGCAATGTAATAAAACATTATTAGCTTGTAGTGACCCTGGACATCCTGTTTACCAATCTTGAATTATATTTATATTATTTTAGGTTTTAGTTTTTGCAACTGATATTGTGTGGGAACACATGAGGGCCTTATACTTAAACATTCTATTAACACTTTAAATATGTTAATGTAAATGATCAATTCAACTGCATTCATGGCTCACCCAGTTCTCTTCTCCCTTGGATTAGTCCATGAGTCATCTTTTTTTCTCTCTGGAATTTAATATGGCAATAAAATAGATACAGTATGTCTGGATGTGGTTATTCATCATGGGCGTGAAATGATCAGTAGTATTTCTAAAATAAATGGCGAAAATGGTATGTTTACTATGTTTATAAAGATAATACAAATGGAAAATTCAAAAGAAACAAAGAGGGAAAGATTGCTGCATGTTTTAGTTGTGTATTTTATTTTGAAGAAGCAGAAATGTGATTTGTATTTTGCATGATTATACATGTCACCACAACCTGACCTACAGCTGTTTTGTTTGGCACCATTACCCGAATAGCTGCTTAAATCTGAGGAGTCAGGCAGGATGACATCGCCTCTCTGTAATTCTCCTCATACTTTGATTTTAGGGCTGACACTCTGCCAGGCAGAAAAGGGTGGAAAAGCTGTTCCAAACATTTAATCAAACTCACCATGGTGGTGTTAGGGCAGCTTGTCACGGAGGTAAACACAACAGGAACAAGTCTGAGTGTGCTTCAAATGCCCTGGAGATACCTGAGCATGGGACACTCACACACCTTCAAAATGTCTTATTTTGAAGTGCTAAAAAAAGGTCTAAGCTGGAGGGATATCTTTATTCACAGCTATATGTGCTGTTAGACTAAATGAGTCTGAGCAGGCGTCAAAAGTATCTGGAAATTACAGTTTTAAAACGGTACACACATAGTGCTAAAATATCCTCCACATTAGTCCTTACTGTATTGGGCTGGTTTTATCTCTGCAATGTTATCTTCATGGATTATTTGTGCAAACTGCTGACCAAAAAGTTATTTTAATGTAATTAAATGTCTTTGTTGTACTTGTATATATAGATGCCTGGTAGCATGTTAAAACTTATCTTTTGTCTTTCTGGATTATAGTAGACCTATTCACTACACCCTCTGAGCGTTTTTTTGCACTTCATATCATATTTATGTTGTTTATGTATATATGAATTAGCACATGTGTAGCCCAATAAAATGAAATGAATAAAAATACATCTTTTATACTGTAATAATAATAAGAATCTGGATATTACTGTAGGGTACAGTACACACAGTTATCTGCCTGCAACATGGTAATGCCTCTAAGCTAATTGCTAAAAGAGTATGAATCAATATGTCCCAGTAATCACTAAATGTGAGTTATAGTGCTGCATTGCAGAAGCTGAAATGAAGGCTATATAATTCTCACATAATGAACCCTGCGTATGTTTCTGTCATGCATTTTAAATGTGATAAGTGAAGCCTCTAAAATCATTTTTCTATTAGAGTATGCTATGTTTCTGATTCAAGCTCTGAAGTCATTAGGGTGTCATGCATGAAGGAGGAAGATGGCAGCCTACTGACATTGGTTATGTCCTCATGAATCCGTGATGAATTTTACCCTAAAAGCTGTTTCTCACTAACAAGGTTGCATTTGAAGGCCTCTGGGTGCAGGTCGGCCAACGACAGGCTGAGGAACCATGACAGTCTGAGGCTAAGGGACATGTACATGCTGATGTCTCAGGTTCCATATTTGAGTGTGAGTGTATGTGTGTGTGTGTGTGTGTGTGTGTGTGTGTGTGTGTGTGTGTGTGTGTGTGTGTGTGTGTGTGTGTGTGTGTGTGTGTGTGTGTGTGTGTGTGAATCCAAACAGGGGGTATCCAATACAGGATAAAATTAGGCCAGCCAGGCCTTATACTGCTGACGGAGCTGGGGTGGCCAAAAAAAGCCTGGAGTGTGAGCCAACAGTGGAAGCACAAGGAAGAGAGGAAAGCAAGCGGGATCATCGCTGAAATGGCCACCAAACGTAAGGAAATAAACGCGTACAGCTTTAGGTAATGTGAATCAGAGCAGACAGGGCGCTGATCAGGGCCCAGCTGTCAGGCGGAAGAGGAACACAGGGTTTATTTTTTCCCCTCTGCTGGGCAGGTGTCAGTCAGATTCTGAGTCCTGCGTGTCTCTCATTTGGTTGACAGATGGGTCTAACCTAAATGAGACCCTGTCACTGACTGAATGCTGTTTGGTTCATTCATAAAGGTCCAAATTGTCCCATAAGAATAGAAGATTGTTAAGGGTTTTTTTAGTAGTACTTTGTATTATTTATTTTTGTTATCAGGACTAGAATTAGAGTGAGATAAGCCATGCTTAGAAAATGACTACATAGGTGTAACAGCATAAGTACGAGTGTCTCTCTCAGCTTCTGTCTCTCTCAGCTTATGTCCAAATTTACCATTAAATAAAAGAAAATCTGAAATATATATTTCTCGGAAAACTTGACTATGAAAATGGGTTGCTGGTTTCTGTGTATGCGTGTGTATGTGTGTGTGCATGTGTGTATGTGTGTGTGTGCATGAATCAGTTGCTTGTAAATTGTATTTTGTTAGACAAGTTGATGCTGTGCGTACATGTTTAGCATTAAGATTCCCGAGTGTTTGTTTTAATCAGAAAATTACCTTGAGATTAACGCTGGAGTTAGGAGGCTCAATGAGCGTTGTAATGTTTGAAGATCTAATGTTGAACTGTGACTCATAGTATGATTGTTCCTTTATTTATTATTAATTCAGAAAAGTGCTTATTAAAAGAGACACATCTATGAAGATGCATCTTTTTTCCCTGATATATCTTCTTCTTTTGAAAAGGAAAAAAGATGAACAAAAAGATGCTACACCGTGCTATGAGGCAAAATGTTCTCACAAAATAGTCCCATGAGCTGTACGCTAACACTGTCAAGAATAAGGCAAGGCAAGGCAAGGCAGCTTTATTTGTATAGCACTTTTCATACACAAGGCAGACTCAAAGTGCTTCACAGCACAACATGTCATGAATTCAAATGCATTACAGAAAGACAAAGAGAATAAAAACATAGACAATAATCAAAACAGTGCGGACGTTAAAAGTGCGAAGATTTAGCAGAAAGCTAAGGTGAACATAAAAGTTTTCAGTCTAGTTTTAAAAGTGGTCAGAGTGGGTGAAAGTCTTAAGTCAAATTAAAAAGAACTAGATACTACTGCATTGAAAATAATACTGCAATATACAACCAAATAGACAACATGTGTTTTATCCATATATATGTATGCTGGCATTTGTAGTTGCTGTTTAAAAATCGAAAACTTTATATTTTATAACTTATCTGCCACAGAGGGGGAGAAGTGTCACATTTCTGTCAACAGCAGCAGGTTTGTTTGTGATAAACAGAGGGAGATAGAAGATGATCTGGGCTGTATGAATGAAAATCACAACACTCGCTGCCTTTTCAAGTGGTGTCCTTTTCACATCACTTTGGAAAACTGATACGAAACTATGTAAAACAAAGTCTGAGCCTCTTTAAAACCCACAGCGACAGAAATGACAGTGACAGTGCGTCTCCAGTGCCTGGAGGTGCTTTTCTTACTATCAGAAAAGCACTTTTTCCTCTTTACTGCAATTTAGTTCTGTCATCTGTCTGCAGTGAGTGCTACCGCAAGGAGTTATCAAGTGGTTATTGTGGCTTAATAGTCAAAAGAAAAGACGGCTTCACTGGCAGGTGATACAGCATAAATCCTTGCGATGATGAAGTAATAAAAAAAAAGGAAGCATCTGATGGATATCTGTATTTATAAAATAATGAAGTGGCTAATCTAACTGATCAGGGCTTAACTGAGTGTGGAGAAAATGACCTACAAACTCCATATTTCTGCAGATTTTCCCTCCCTGTCAATCATACATCACTGGGTGCCCATACCCTCTTTAATATCAAATTCAAGGACTTTTCAGGCGCAATTTCCTAAAATTCAAGGACCAACAAAGCATAGTTTGAGACACCAATCATGTTTAATTAACGTTACAACACAAACTTTCAATAATGAGAACTGTCAGGCTGACACATGAAACAATGGCAGAAGTAAAGTTAAAAATGTTTTATTTCTATTCTTGCACAAAACATATATAATTCTAGCACTTTCAATGACCCAGGGATATGTCTATTTAAAAAAAAAAAAAAATCTCAATCATCATCACAATTGATTTATTTTCATCAAATTTAAAAACTTCCAAGGATTCCAAGGTCGTGTGGGAAACGTGTTATTCACCTAATTGTCTGTTTCTAACGTGTGCCTCTCCTTGTGCAGTTGTGGATCTGGTGTATTGGCGGAAAATGAGGAGGACCGGCGTAGTGTTCACAGGGCTGGTGATCAGTCTGGCCAGCCTGTTCCAACTCAGTGCCATCACCATGCTCTCCCACATCTGTCTGGGTGTCATGTGTGTCACCTTCACCCTCCGTCTTTACTATAAACTGCTGGAGCTGCTGCGCTGGAACCCCGGGGTCCACCCCTTCCAGTGAGTATGTCAACGTTGCTGTTGCTGCTGTGCTGCTGTGCTGCTCTCTGTGGGTCATTGATTTCCATCATGTTGCGCTTGTGGCTAAAAGTAGGGCCTTCATTGATTATCACCTCAGCATGGTGAGATTTACAGGTCTTTTTTTTTCATTAAAAAGCAGGTAGAGGTGCTATATAAATACTGTGAAAGTATCAAAACGCACACAGCCCGTATTCAGAATCTGTGCCTTCAAACAAGCCTTCAGGACTTCTGTACAGTTGTGAGGTCACAACTTTACTATATATCTAGAAAGTGCTGCTACAGTGGCTTGACACCTATTGTTATATTTAGACAATATGAGAAAAGTAATGTGTTTTTCATACAATAAAGCATATAATCATGTTCTAAGCCAAACCAGAAAATGAGCATAATATGGGACCTTTAAGTATTTTAGCGTGTCTCTGTCTTCAGGTCGTATCTGGATCACGACAGCTCTCTGACAGATAAGGAGACAGTGATGCTGGTGGAAGAGACGGTGCTGCTGATCGCATTTGCATTTACAGAGATCAAACGGCTGATTTTCATCGAAAGCATCATGGACTCTATTAAGGTCTGAGTGTGATGATAAAATAATGACGGATACATTAATATATTATATATATATTATATTATATATAACACCCACTGATTCCTCAAAGTTAAATGATGAAAGGTCGCAGGTTTTGTCACTTTGTATGGGCACAGTTTTAAATCAACTACGAGTTTCACAGCAGCTGAATGGTGGGGGTGTTTATTCTCAGTGGGATGAGCAGTACAGTACAATCAACCCTTTCACACGACAGGGACTCTCAGTGTTATTGCATCAACTTAACAATCCAATCGTTTTCTTCTTCGCTCTCTCAGTTCGTTGTACTCCTGTATCTGATGACCTATGTCGGTGTCCTAACCAGCGGACTGACTCTGGTGATAACCGGTGAGTTGTTCATTCAGCTGTAACTCATGAGTAATTTCTGATCTGGAGATTTCCACCGCTGAGACAGGCCAAACATCGTTCGTCTGAACAAAATGCAATCATTGACATGACACAGACCTGAATTGAAATGGGACTAGAATCCCTTTAAAGTTATACGTCCGTAAGATTTCCATCTATTTAATTGCCTTTTACATGAATATCTATCAAAGAGTGAGTTAAAACAATGGTGACGGATCATATGACCAACTAATGAAAGCACTTCTACTTGCCTTTTTGCAGAGTATTCCAATATCTGTGTCTGTGGCGACATTCCTGGGCTAGATGTAAATAAGCCGCCATGTTAGTGACGGCTGGTCTGTCTGCCCAGGTCGTCACCAACGGTTATGCTGCGTTCACCTGTAATAGGGAATCAGAAATTCAAACTTCTGATTCAGGCTTGTAGTAAGGGCAGCAGTATAATAGGAACGTGTCTGTGTGTATGGATTTAAGAGGTTAACATATAGGGGATGGACTGGAAGTAGAGAGGTGAATGTGTTTCAAAAGTTTACAAATTTTTTTTATCAACACACATAGTGACCGTAAACGTGAGGACAAACAAACACAGACGGTTTATTACCCATTGGTGTCCTGTGCATCCTGTGCTTTGGTTTGCGATACTTTAACCCCACCCACAATCTTTTCCTAACCCTAACCATGGAGTTTGGTTTGATTCTTTAACATTAACCGCGTCACAACAGGGCAACCCAGTGTAGTGACAAGTAGGCCTAACGCCAAGGGATCCTGACAAAGCCTCTGTATGTGACCAACTGAGATAAGAGTGGATTTTAAAGACACTGAGAAGCGTCCATACACAAAGAATGAGAGTAGAACGGACATTGAACTGTTCGGCGAGGTTATTTGCCTATGTACAAAAGAAAATGGTGCTCAGCACGATGCGTTGTCAATAGAAATAGACTGAGTTAGCCTGCCTCAACAGTCACAGTTCTTTGCAGCAGCAACAGTACACATAAAAATGGCTGCCTCTCTGACCATCCTGCTGCGTTGATTTGAATGGGAATGTCCGTTCTACTCTCGCTCTATTTCTATGGTGCAGCCAGCGACCCTGACCTCGGCCCTAACGACCGGGTCGACACAGAGAGCTGCTGAGGGGAACCGTTTTGTACCCCATGTGTTTCAATGGAGGAATGTAATTCACAAATTAAAATCAACCCGTACAGTACCACTGAAATCATTTCTCCTTTTGTCTTTGTTTAACAGCTGTGATCGTTGTCTTCTCCCTTCCTCTGTTGTACAAAAAGCAGCAGGTGAGTTTTCTTTCTTCAAAATCCGTCACTGAACTGCATCACATTTTAGAAGTTATGCAATACATACACATAATTACTACGAAAATGAAGAGAAAATGGAAGTCGGATAGAAAAATGCTGTGAGCTGACTTGTGTGTCCTGGTGGTGCCAGATGCGGATAAGGAGGATTGTCAGAGCGATCAAAGCTTTTGTGAAGAGAATCAAAAACATGTAAGTAACCTTCTCTCTGTGTGATGTTCTTTTATG
Source organism: Echiichthys vipera (assembly GCF_963691815.1). NCBI lineage: Eukaryota > Metazoa > Chordata > Actinopteri > Perciformes > Trachinidae > Echiichthys > Echiichthys vipera. Next base: position 18,465,017 of record NC_139839.1, on the reverse strand, counting down.
TGTTCATGCTAACAAAATATGACTTTTTTTTTGTTGTGATGCCCCTGTTTTGCTGCAGGTGCCTCAGTCTGTACGCTTCAGTGAGACCTTCCCGTGCACCCGCACCTGCACCCGCACCCGCTGCCCCCAAACAGAAAGCCAAGTCAAAGTAACTTGTTGGCTGCGTGTTGAAAGCACCCGGGATTTGGGATTTGGAAAATGTTGGAATGGTACATCCTCTGTGGGGCTGCTTTGAAGGGCGGCTCATTTCCATTTCTCCACCATGATGTTTGTGTATGGGAGCAAGATTTAATTGATCCCGACAGCTGAAACAAAGCTGCCATTCACTCACGGAGAAGGAGTGGAAGTGGAATTTTATTTACTGAGATGCTTTCTGTGGGCAGCGTTCAATATAACCAGTTCACACAGCCATCTACTCCAAGCAGGGACAGAATTTCACTGTTTTTTTCCTTGATAACAGGTCTATTTTTACATACACAGTGAGCTCTGTGTTCCTGTTGAGCAGCAGAATTATTCATAACGAAGCAGTGAAGCATTATTGGTGCATGCTCTCATTAAATTGTTAGCTGGGTAGAACAATTCTGACATGAACATCACCTGCAATTAATTAACATTAGTGCTTTTACACTTGCTACGTTGAAGTATTAGCAAAAGCTTTTTAAGCAGCAACACCTTAAAACTTATATGAGACTTATATGAGAAATAGAAAGAGCCTTGTCCTCTGCTGTTCATGCTAATTAAATTGAATCAGGAACAAACATTGACTTCCTGCTGCTCTGGGGACAGTTTAATAGATTAAAGGTACAAAGTGCTTAACAGCAAACAACTTAAAAAGTGAGAACAACTTCAACTGTCCTGCAGTAACTCCCGCAATAAACTAAAATTGGACTGACTAATGGAACAAAACAGCAGCATGTTTTACTTTCGCAGATGACACAACTTTATTTCTGCTCGCATGTTTTATCTGCTGGTTAAAACATGCAATGACTGAGGGTTTTTTTTGGCCGATCGTACGACAGAAACAAGCTGTGAACTCAACATTTAACTATATCAGTGTTTGTGTTCGCCATATAAGTCCAATATTCACTCCTGCTTTGCCTACAACTGACGTCTTAACAGAGAATTAAAAGCTATTAACATCACATTATTATCCCTTTGAAAGAAACAGAACAATGTAAACATTCATTTGTACTCCTGTTTCTGGACAACTGATGATTGTTAGTAAAAAATTCACTCTCCTTTTAGCTATTTGTTGTTCTCCACCAACACCTGAGGGCAACCTGAGAGCTGCTCCATCATGTTCACCCACTCGTCGCTAATTTTGTCTGACGCTTGGTGCTGAGCAGGTGGGTTTTTTTAAAACCGCAAACAGATGCATGCAGCGGCTGAAAATAGTGAACCAAAACAGTCAAGTTGTGAACAGGAAGCTGACAGACGCTAAAATGCTCTGCAGAGCTGAAGTGAAGCAATGAGTCAGGTGATAATTCTCTATGGCTTTATCACTATGAGCGACCCTTTTCATATTGTTGATGTACAAATATTGATTATAGCCGCTTTAAGCTTGCAAGAATGTTTTTGTCTTCGTTTTCTCAAGTTTGAAGACTCTTGGAGCAATGGAACAAGAAATGCTGCTTGGTTATACTTTTTATAGTTATGTTTGCCTCCGTTTGCTCACACCTTTCACCTTGGTTTGAGTCTATATAACTATAACTATAATAAGGACGCACCAGCTGCATAGTTGTGTGAACCCATTGCCCCATATAACCTGCCTTGAAAGGACATTTCAGTAGATAAAATTACAATCTACAGATTTAATATCGTTTGTCAAATATTTATCATTCATCATCAGATGTTAGACAAAAAAAAAAAATTCACTTAAATAAAGTATTGAGAGACAAAAATGGGTCCATGGACTCATCTGGTCTCACTTCCAAAAAATTAATCAACAATTGAAGCCTGAGAGCAGAGCCAAGAGGAGGAACAGGGTCTAGTTTTTCTCTCAGACCACTTGAATTACAATATACTGAATTATGTTATTCTTGCCCAGTTAATTGGACACAGCTGATGATAAATCTTTGGCCCAGAACCATTTCAGACAGTTCAGTCGTGCCCTGACATGGAGAGTTGCACTTGTTGACTCACTGTGTGTTATGTGGACAATGAAACTTTGCCTGATTTTTTCCCCTCCACATTTTAATTGATAAATTGGGACTCATTATAACACTGTCATTAAAACGTTTCCACAGCTTTGGAATTGCAGTGCAGAGTGTATAATGACACATATTTTAATTCTGGGTGCTGTTCAACCTGAGCCAGTAAACTCTGTGCAGTTATTTTAATGCAACTGTTTAGCAGGCGAGCTACTATCCTGTTAGCGTGTCAGATTAATGCCAGTGACCATGTGGTGCTCTCTAGTGGTCGGTGGTTCAGACTGTGAAGCGCAGCTGCACTCATACTAACATGTCTTAATGAACTTAAGTTATTTACTGTCATTTCACAGAATGATGATGTAGAAGCAGCTATCAATGAGGGCTTTGGTAGTTTCAGTATTGACGTAAAAATAAACGTTTTTTTTTTAGTTATTTACCCAGAACACTTTAACTGTTTTTAAAGGATTTATTTAGTAAAAAGTAATCCCCATGAAAAGATCAGTGTCTATATATAATCCAGTTTCTGTAAACTGAGGTTCCTGTTGAATTTTTAAAAAAATGTGATTTTTCAAAGCTGTGAGCAACACAATCTTTTTGTAATTTGGGTGAACTGACCCTTCAAAGATGCACCCAATCAACGGTTTGCATGGAAACAGCTGATATCATGACCTCTTTTTCTCCATGCATGTCACTTAATACAAATTTAAAATGTGGTGTAATCATAACATGACAGGGCTTAACCTAAATGGTGCTTTATTTGTTTTTCTGTTATGGTAGCCACTTTTATCTTTTGTTTTAGATTGACTCATTTCTATAGGTATTTATTATTTTTTATTGTTTTTTCCTATTATTATGTTGCTCCCCAATAAAAGGTTATTTACTAAAAATGCTTGGTAAGTGTTAACTTTATGTCACAGCGGACATTTTGACTTTGCATAGTGGGAAATGTAGGTGTCACTGACATTATAGTCTGGCTCAGAGTAAAGAGTTAAATATGATAACGTCAGTATAACATGGACAGTCGGTATATTTATGCTTATTCTATGGCTGAACAATACTTGTCGTCTTAATCATATATTGTTTTTATCTTCCATTACGATTTACAACTGTGTCCCTTTCATGTGAAGGATCCAACTGTGACTTAATATTTTCTTCACCTTAAAATTTTGACACACTTCATGACAGTTTCAATCAAATACAATGAAGTTCTCATGGACAGAGAGCAGCCAGGGGTCGTACTGGCTTTATACATCACCAACACTTATATCGCTATAACATTTTTATTTTTATTTCCTATTATTATGTTGCTCCCCAATAAAATGTTATTTACTAAAAATGCTTGGTAAATCATTATACATCATTTACAGGTATATACACTCACCACCAGGGGCTGCACTGACATGTTTGACCACTAGGTGCTGCTCTTGGAAAGTTTCAGCCACGTCCTTTCACTGGAGGATGGATAAACCCACTGATCACTAAAGAAATAAATGAATCCTGACAAACGATTTAACCGTCAGGACACCTTGCGCTCCAACTCCTCAAATATACAAGCACTGCATGATCTCCACAAAATGTTTCCTGGTTATAAAAAGTGATTTTCTCTCTGTTGTGAGACTCACAGTGAATGCAATGTGACTGTGACCTTGAGATGAATTCGCCTCAGAAACCTTCACACTTCAATTCAAACTCTCTCTTAAATCTTCAAGGACTTCTCCTCTTGTTTCTACACGTGGTGAATCAGAGTTTTCCGCCTGTTTACTTCCACAAGGTTATTGAACACCTTCATGTACAGCTGTGTGATTCTACACATGAGTAAGAACACATGATGGTTTTTATTCTACTGTTGCCACAGTGGTGCAAACTGAAAGCATTTAAATACATAAATCAAACAAGACCACAACTCAGTGATCATCTGGTCACACTGAAGAAATGTAAAAACTACAGCACACTAAATGCTCAGAGGGAATGCCCCCAAAATGTCAATATGGCACTTCAAACGGTAAGTTCTCCAGATAAAAGTCAGACAATATGAAGTATGTCATCCACTTCAACTTCAACAAACAAATCTGTTGCAGCGCCGACTCCTCGCCACAAACTGCTTTGAATATTTCACACATAAGTGCATTTTTCTACAGTATATAGAAAAAGTACTGACATCAGTAACATCTCAGATTACTGTTTCCCTGATTAGTAGGAGGTTATGACTCTACATAATTGCAGTGACGCAGGCTACATTTACACATTTACAAATCTACAGTTTCTGCTGCCAAAAGGCATCATGTCAAAGCATTACGACAGCAAATCCCAGAAGTGAGACGGAAATGCCTTAATTAATCCCTTCATGGTCCATGTTGCATTTAGTACATTTGGTCTCAGTGGACCTTAGCGGTTTGGTGTACTGATATGGCTGAGAATAGTCTCAGATTTATGCTTTGTGGTGCCCTCTCTGATCGTAGAAACAGAAAAATAGTGTTTGGATTTTTGTGGATAACACAACCCTCAGCTGTTTTCTATCTACTGAAGTGATTATGGGGCAGATGCGATTTCTAAGGCATCATCTTGGTATCCTAAGCGATTTAAAACACTTAATACTGATAAATACAGGATATCTGCAAATCAGAAAAAAGAATTTAAGGAATAGTTTGGGATCTTGGGAAATGCGTGAATTGACTTTTTTTTCGCAGAGAGTTCAATAAGAAGATTTATCCCACTCTCTTGTCTGTACGGTAAATATGAATCTAGAGCCAGCGAGTGGTTAGCTTAGCTTAGCACAAAGACTGTAAACAGCCAGCCTAGCTCTGCACGAAGGTCAAATAAACTGAATTTTAAAAAGACAATTAGTGGTTTAATGGGACTATCTTGTTCAGTGACTTCAGTCATGTCATCTCTGTGAGGTTGCCAGGCAACCAGCAGGAACTCCGGGTTTTAAAGTCAATGAAAATGTTGTTGCCTTTGCAAATTGCCAGGCTAACCTTGTTTTCAGACCTTGTGCTAAGCCAAGCTGTATCAACAAAGAAAAAAAAATGGTAAACTACTCCTTCTAAAACAAATAATAATGAACAATGTGAAATAAAAGTTAATGAAAACGTGTGAGAGACGTTGCCCTCTTGGGCCAACAGCTGTTTCCTCCTCTGGATTGGTGGCTCAGTGAATCAGGTGAAGCCTGTGCACTCGATGCTGCTCAGACAGAGTGAATGGCTCGTGCTTGGTGGACTGTGTTCAGGACGTCTGTCACACATAGTGTTCACGGTGGTTGATGTACACCCGGTCTGTCCCACTCTGATGACACACCCATTGCAGGCGGGACAGTTGCTGGGGGGGGCTTTGTGTTGTCGCTGGTCCTGGCCTTGTTGTAGGTGCGTGCTGCCTGTCAGTTGGCTCGTGCCTGCGGTCTGCTCTGCGGGTCTGCTGGTTAAAAATAATCAAAGATAGCGGGACTGCTTTTAGATGACTATATAGTTTTATCTTCTCGTATGATTTTTCATGTCAGACAGCAGAGATTAACATAAAGGGATAGTTTGGATATTTTGAAGTGGGGTTATATGAGGTTTTTATCCACAGTCAGTGTATGACCTACAGTAGACGGCGGTTGTCACGCCCCGTTTGGAGAAGCAGGCAGGAGTCCTGACACAGAAGCCAAGCAATGTACTGTTGTGGATGGGGGCAGCTCTCCAAACGTATTTCAGCTACCTAAAAAACATGTTATATCGTATTGAATGGCGGCTATATTTAGAATATTTTCATCGTTATGACTTGCTGTACGACAGCCCTTTTCCGCAGTGAACTGCAGCTACTATGTCCCATCAATGCCCTTGTCAAAACTACCAGGCATCATTAAAAACAACAGTAATTTTACCTCTCATAAGACAGAAATTGCTGATCTTCCGCTGCCTTGGTTGGTTAGTTAGTGTTACTGTTAGTTTGTGTTATTGTGTGACTTTGATGGATCCAAACTAACCCTATAAAACACCAAAAGTCACAAACTAACACAAAACACAAAACTTAAAACACAAAATTACCGATTGAGGTAGCGGTAGATCAGCAAGTCCTGTGTTCTGTGAGGTCAAATCACTGTTTTGGTCAACAGAGTCTGGTGGCTTTGTTGAGAGCTTAGAACAGCTTCAGTTTCCTTGCCTACACTTAAACAGGGCTGTCTGATAGCAAGGTAAAGAGGTGAAAATATTCTAAATATAGCGTACATGTAAACTGAGATGGACTTTTTTTTAGGTGGCTATATATGTTTAGCTACTGCCCTCATCCACAGCAGTAGGCCTACATTGCTTAGGGTCCATGTCAGTACTACTGTGGGTATTATACTGTTTATGGATAAGTACCTCATACAACACCACTTCCATAAATCCAAGCTATCCCTTTAAGTTTTCCTTCTGGGTGAGACTCGAAAAAGGTCATGCTTATGAAAGCTTGAGTTGAGCTGAGCACACAAATTAAAATTTAAACCATCCTACATATTAAATGAGTGCAGCCATTAGGCCTCCTGCTTAATGAACACATAATGACATCGGTCGGTATCTAGGATGTTATTACTTCCTGTTGTGTCTTACCGCTCATCATAAGCTCACCAAGTGTTCTCGGTGATGTGATAAGTATGCGATGATTCAGATGCAATGTACTGACATGATGTTAAAGTGCTTAGGAAAAGGGAGAGGGGGTTTACCTGACAGAGCCAGGCCACTTGTGATGCGTGTACACCCAGGGGAATGGCGGGTGCTCTCTCAGAGTAGGGAGGAGGCGGCTTGTGTGTCGGAGGAAGGTCAATCCTTCAGAGAAAAAAGGAAATTGCAATAGAGAAAGATTTTATTTTTCCAGAACGGATAGAAATAGCAAAGTGTGTAATTAGAAAGAAGCAGCGCTAAATATCTAGATGGGCAATTTCGTGAAAGAACACCTTTTGACTCAAATGCTGCTTTCTAATGTCCAAGAAACTGTCATAGTAATAGCATCCAGGGTTATCTTGGGTTGGGAATTACACATTCATAACAGAAAGCCTCTCATTTATTGAAATTCCTCTCCCCTTCTGAACTGAAACCTAGAAACTGACCTTGGCCATTCATAAAATGATGTCATGACAGGCATCGATTCTCTTACACTGTATATCACTTGATGCTGCTCTTCTCCTTCATACTTGGAATGAGTAGCGGCGAGAGAGTCCAGTTCAGTGACCTGCTGCCCTGCACTCTGTGTGTGATGAAGGAGAGGGACGAGACCTGCGTCCCCCCGCCCTCCCCCTCCCCCTCCTCCCACTGGGACTTCCAGCCACGGTCACGCTTAAGATTCTAAGTTTGTCGTGGCATTGACCACACACCAACAGATACACCGTCTTGTAGTGTCAGCGTGGTGATGCAGAGCCCACGCCCATGCACAAAATACCCCCCCCCCCCCCCCCCTCAGTTCATGCCATTTTGTGCCCGTCAGCAGTGTCTGAAGGTGGCCTATTATCACAGCCACTGTCACATAATCAGGCAGGTTGAAAACTCAGCCAGAGGTATACGCGGTCACTGAAATAAGGATGCAACATTTTACAAAAGTACGATATCGTATAGGATACTCGTATGTTCGAGTAAAGAAACAAATTGTTCATAGATTGACTGAGTAGATTAAAATAGGACAATGAGAGAAAATATGAGATTTCAGAAAGAGAATAACAAAGATGAACTTTTAGCTGGAACAATAGTAATCTGTGTATTAAGATTATTAACCCTTTGATTTTTACTTCCTAATTATAAGCTGCAACTTATACATTAGTCCCTTTTATAAGTCACTGACCTGACATGAAATTAGTATTTTGGGAGGATAAAGTTTAATGCTACAGGAAATAACATTTATTCAGCAGCTAACTTCCTTCCTGGAGCCATGCTTGATGTGTGTAACATTGTTTCCCTGGAGGGCGTGTGCTCAGTGACACACTAACAGGGATGGATGAAGAGATTAACCTGCAGCCTTGCAGATATGGTCCACAGGTTCACGACAATGGTTTGCATGTAAGAGGGTAGAAGGCTGGTCAGCAGTGTCGAACACAAAGTACACATTTGTGTTGCTATAAATGCTGACAGAATTATTAATAACAGTGATACAGAACATAGACAAAACACACACACACACACACATGCACACACTGTTTATTGTCAGTCACAGGACTCAGAGTGGCAGAGTGTGACCCAGCTCCTTCTGTAAATAATTCAACCTCAAAGTTATTCTTCTTGGCTCTAACATAAACATGACTGCTGGTGCACTATGGGAACAGACTGAACAAAATAGGACAAGGGCTTGCTGCCAAGACAGCAATTAAGTGCCACCCCTCAACCTTGTCCTGCAGCCTCTCTGCTCCAGGGTGCGCATCGCCGCAAATTTCTCCACGGGAGTCAGGTGCGACTACCCTGAACCCTCTGATGGCTTCAGTCAACCTCACAAGGTGTCATGTCATTAATTAACCAGATGAGCATGTTCCGTAGCATGAATGATTTGCCAGACTTACACTTTGTCAGCGAAAGCCGGCGGCGGGGCCTTGCGAGCGGTGAGGATGACGATGATGAAGACAGCGATGAGGAAGAGAGCGAGGACTGCACCCATCACAGCTCCGGCCACAACGATGGAGTTGGACCTCTCCGCTTGAGACTGGTCTGAGACAGAGCAGAGGGACTGTCAGTACAGCACAAACACAACATGAAACTCATTATAAGGTTTTGTATAAAGTTACGGCGTTAATCTTTAAGCAGGCTCGGCCAGTATAATCCATTTGCAAAACCATAGTGCAACCAGATTTAGACCCACAGTTCAACATCATGTGATGCTTCAAAATTAGCATGAAAATATGCAAATGGAAACACAGAAAGTGTCTCCATCTGTAAGAAAGGAAAGTAAAAGCTTCTGCAAATTCAACACTTACCTATAGCAAACAATGTCTCAATTGATGTTAATTTTGTAGCTGTGTTTTGAGTGTGTGTGTGTGTGTGTGTGTGAGAGGCTTGATTTTTTAAATGTTAAACCTGCAAACACTGTCACTGTGTGTCTTCTGTCCTCGTTGTTGCTCTGGAGAGGAAAGGAGTGGGCTCTTAACTGGGTTTGAAATTGGAAAAAAAAGAAAAAGAAAAAGGGGGATGCATATGCAGAAGCCTCTGAATACTTGAACTATACACTTGGGTGTTATTGACATGGTTTCTGTTTCTGTTGGTTATTCACAGTAAAGCACCAAACAAGTTGATGTTTTTTATAGACAGGTCTAATATTTATTTGGCAACCTTTCCTGAACCCGAGCGTTCGCTATACGTGGCTAAATAAATTAGGGTTGACCTTCAGTCTTCCTCCGTCAAATCACTCAATTTACATGTTCACCTCCCTCCATCTATCGTCCTTCCTGTCTTTTGTGTGTGTCGAGGTATAGTTGCTGTTGTAATGTCTGCTGAATTAGCTTTGTATGACCATATGCTTGCATACACTCCATGGAGTCCACTGAGAGGATTAGGATTAATTGCGATTAAGATGCATTAAACTCACAGAGCAGCCCATTTTGGCAAATCAGCAGTAATGTGTAAAACTGGGATTGTGGGACACTGAAGGAACTGGAGGACAAAAGGTGACAGGGGTGGTGTGAAAAAAAAACAAGTGTGTAATGGTCAATTCCAGTTGATTTAGCTGCAGAGGTGGGGGAGGAAAAAAAATCAATAACTTGCTGAGATGAGAATCCTAAGTAACTGTTCAATTATAATGCAGATTGAACAAGCAGGGACTTCTAAGCTTGGTCCTGAAGAAAGACATTTCTTCCCCTTTTTTCCCCTCCCCCTCTCCTCTCCTCTCCTACTCATGCTGTCCTCTAACGGTTAATACCCATTCGATTACCTCTGATGGCTGCTGAACTATGACAAGAGCCTCTTGAGTTGATCAAAAAGCCTTTAAAAATGCAGTTCATCAAGCTGCCCGCTCTAATGCCTGGTGACGGACATTTTCGTAGATGTTGCTGATGTGACAAGGACTGAAAAAGTGCTTTAAACCCACAATGCACAGAGCCTCTTCAGGCTTATTCATACAGGAGTTTATTTAGGACAATTAAAATCTCGAATACATTCATGCAAGCTCTGTTTAGGCTCGGATTAGTGGTGGATCAACTGTCCCCAAACTGGGATCTGGCTCCAGTGCAAGGCTCCGTCTGTCCCTACTTCAGCACTTTATCACACACACACACACACGCACGCACGCACGCACGCACGCTGATGCTCGTCGAGGTCAACGTAGCAGACGAGCTCATCATGAATTAAACACAGCACACCTCAGTGGCATGAAGAGAAGTGAGGGAGTGAGTGATGGTAGGACCCCCCCCCCCCCATTCTTAAACCTTAACAGCAGGGTCAGAGGTCACGCTATAGTCCAGACAACAGACCCTGCAGGGAGCAGATGCCGGTGTAATAGCAGAGGGGTAGGGGTTGGGGTGGGGGGGTTAGAGCGGTAAGTGATCTGTCATTTTTTCTCTTCGACATCTATCTCAATATTTTCAGCTCAATGATTGTGACAATTTGAACCCACCTCTGCTAGGGAGTTGATATCAAAGCGTCTCTCTCACACAGGCGTCAGCGTTGCGTCCCTCTACGCTGCCTGAGATGTTCGCTCACTCCTTTGTGTGTTATGAAAAGTATCCTTGGAAACTGTTGTGTCGCAGGCAAAAAGCAAACCCACTGATCTTCTACAAGAGTGCCTCAAACAAATTCAGGGGCTGCAGGCTGACATAATTACTACTGAACCGCTTCACTTTTGTACGCTCCACCATGTTTTTTCGGACTGGACCAGCTTCAAGGTCAGAACGACGACAAATGCTGTGACCATGATCAGATCTATGGAGAGCAGAGAGGTCAGCTGAGACTGAGACTTTTAGAGGGAGAAGTGTGGTCTTGAGGACCTGGAGTCCAAGCTTAACAGTGTCAAGGTCACAGCAGCATGATGTGTCCTTACAGCCAGAGGAGCTCTCTGTGGTGCAGCGGGGCATAATGGGCCATTTTCAATTCCAGCAGCTAATTCTCTCTTTCCGGCTCTGCCTTTCACAGCAGCACAGTTAAACTCTCAGCTCCACGCAGCCGTCCCCCTCCGCATCCCTCTCCCTCCGCTTTCTGTGGCCAGGTAGAGCTTGTAGGAAGACAGCCTCCATCAGCAGCTCCAGATGAGCTTGTTGCCATGGGGACAGTCAATGGACTGGTGAGTGGGGATTTTGGGCCAGACATAAACACTCAGCGTTTAATTTTACCAGCTGGTAGACAACAGGAGAAAGACACAGGGGGGGGGGCAAAAAGGAGATGAGCTGTAGGGGAGAGCCAGGGCCTTTCTGTCCTGGAACAGAGCAAACTAGGACTGGGGAAGAGGGCGCAGAGATAGAGCAGAGGAGGTGCCGGGTCTCCCTTCGCTGTAGAAATATCAGTGGAGAGGAACAGCTCAATGTTACAGCATTCATGGATACTAAAGAGAAATGAAGATAAGAGGAAGTGAGGAAACAAAATGGTTTTGAATTACATCATGTGCAGCGTCCCACATGTGCGCATTGGGTTGAGGGTGGGGGTAGGCGGGGGGTATGCAGCATTAGGGAGCTAGAGATGATGTCATTTATAGAAGCACAAAGGGGCTGAGAATAAGCAGTCTGAGTAATGGCTCAAAAACCTCCAGAGAAAATCATTCACAGGTGCTAAGGTGCTTTATTGAACTAAAGTATCTCAAAAAGATTAACAAAATAATGATCCACTGTTGTCACTGACATAAATATTTTTTTTTCCTTCCAGAAACTTACAATTTCTTCTGTATATACAAAAAAAACATACATGACCACAAGGTGCATTTCATTGACAATGTGAGATTGAAGTTAATCCTTTGAATCCCTTTGTACAACAGTGATTCTACAGAAAACAAAAACCCTGACAGTTACCTGTGAAGTGGAGATGCTATGACTAATATTACATCAAAATAAAATAAAATAACATTTTTAAGCTTCGTCTTTGAGTGTGTTTTAATGCCTTTAGGTTTGCAAATATACTGCGTCATTGACTATCATGGTGACGGGGCAGAAAAGTGAGTATGGCACTATGGGTTCCACCTAACAGTATGCAGAAAACAAAGAGCAACAAAACAGGTTTTTACATCCAAATAAACAATAATAAGAAAACATTTTTTTTCTAGGTATCTAAGGCACTAGTTGTATTTCTCAACCCAAAGTGAAGGACATTTCTCAGGGTAAAGATATTGATGACTTAATGTCCCAGTACAAAAGAACTTAATTAATCCAGGATGCAAACTGACGAGTCAAGCAAAAATAGTATATTGATTAGTGGAATTTCCGTCTTAGTGCATAGAAGCAAACAAAATAAGGGGTTAAGCTGCCGTGCTTCCTGTTATTCTCTATATTTATGTGAAAGTGACCAGAAAGGCAGAATTAATAGGCGTCAGCAGCACGCCCACACCCAGAACCTTACTTTTAATTGTTCAATCTAAAGTAGGTTTTGTGGTTCACAAAGTGCCAACTATACACTTCATTTTGGACACTCCTATTAAAGGAACAGTTCACCCAAATCAGAAAGAAACTCATGCGCTCACTTACATGTAGTGATATATAGTTATGCAGATAGTTTTGGATTAAACCAGGTGTTGAGATTCTCAAAGATTTCAACCTGTATAAATAAAAGAGAAGATGGAAACGTTGTTCTAGAGCTCAAACACTGCAGTTTACAGCCAACATCACTTTGCAGAAACATTGTTCTGGTTACTTTGGGTAATCCACACTGTATACGTTTATCATTGGAACTACATTCTGTGTGTTTTAGGAAACAAATACCAGTTCTCTCTGTACACCACTAATGGTAAGTGAACTGAAACTTAAGGTACTTATTAGAATGGGAAGCTTCTGTGTATGGAAATAAAATGAGTTGTGCTGTACTGCACAGCATTTGAAGCAGTTGAAACAACATGATCTGCAGTATGGGGGTCATCTTCTCTGCTTACAGTGGCACATTATCAAATCTCACTATGAGAATTGAAGCCTATTCACTGCACAGAATTCACACCCTGACAAATAATTAGTGAGGGTTCATAACAATATAACTAAATCCCATTTTGACGACTGTTACCGTAATATCAAAGTGGCCTAAAGCATCTTTTCACTTCTATTTCAGGCTACAAGACCCTGTATACAACAGTGATACGTTTTATATAAGCTAATAATCAGTTGTTAGCTAGTCAGCAATACTTAAGTGAGTGTGTCATCATCATATTTATACATACAGCGGTTAAACAAATATTTGGCATCTGGCAGCAAATATTGTATAGGTGACCATAGTACTAAAGTTGGCATGTATTCACAAACACTAGTGTAGATGAAACAAATTATTGGATCTCCTCCATGCTGTCTGGTAAATGAGTGCATGTGCCAAAAGATTGTACCGGTGACACCGACATGGAAAACACTTTCTCCTCAGTTCAATCACAGTACACCCTGTAACGTTTGAATCTCCATCAGCAAGAAAATGTGGCCGGTCAAGTGTAAATCCAGGGTATATTATTTAATAGATACTCAAAGGACAATTATGAACAAAAGATTTAATGATCAGTGCAAGAAAATAGTCTGTCCCATCTGGCGAGTAAGCACTGCGCTTTTGCTTTGATAACCACAGACGACAGTGACATCATCCATCCCAGATGACCTGATTTGTCTACATAATGTATATTTTACTGCGGTAATACTGGTAGTGATGATAAACGCTTGATTTAAAAATAACTTGTGATCATTATTCGAAAGTGCAGCTGCACATGGATAAGCAACATTAAGACTATTAATTCCTCAGATTGTGTCACAATCATGTCTTTTTCTACAGATTACTCAGCAGTGAAATTAGTCAATCTGCGGTTATTTGTGGTCGGGTGTACTGGCTGCACTTTTAAATGACTTCTTTGTGTAACAAAATACTTTGTGACTGGGAGGCCAGCGTATGGTGGCTGCCATACTGAAGCCTGCTTTCAACAATGCCCCTGCTGATAACACTTTTGAATTTCCTAGAGGCCTGCTTTGGTGCCAGAGTGCAAACTCTCAAACACAGCCTTTACCATCTGGGACACAACAAGAGACTGTGTTTCAGGCCAAATTAAGATGCCGTAAACGCCAAAATCAATGAATCACACAAATGTTTAACACAGGTAATACTACTCCAGCTTATCTAAACTTGCAGAATGTTGCATATCAAGGCTTGACTGTTTGTAAACTCAGTCTGTTGTTACAGTGAACTGTGCCTAACTTATGCAGACGCCCCTGCTGGCCCTCCCCCCTCTCTCCTGGGGATAAAAGATGAGCCGAGGACATACAGTAGAAATGCTCTTAAGGTTTTGACTCCAGGCCATCAGTTTTGGAGGACATTATTAGGACGCCAGTGTTCAAGTCCTCAAGTCTCCCATCATCGTAAGTTACATAAAGGGTAGACATTTTTAGTAGAAAACAAATGATGTGGTTGTCTATTAAAAAGTTTTGCAAAAGGCAGTGCAATACGTTTTATGACTATGAATCAGTGGCAAGGTCATCAGTTATGAAAATGTCCTGATTTCTCAATGGGATAACCCCCTTCTTTTTAATTAGCCTATATGCCTCTATTGTGTGCCTCGGATTTTTGGATAAAAGGACCTGCGACTCTAAATTTCATGGATTTACTCCAGTCATGGGTTCTGTACCATTCTCAAATAACAGCCAATCATATTCAGAGGTCAGAGGTCTTTCAAACAAATCAGTGTAAGCAATATTAACACATTCAAATGAGTGTCACATAGCCTGAGAAGGCGATATTGTAGAAAAAAAAAATCTCCAACGAGAACTATATGTGATCTGTAAGCCCCTGGGGCTTCAACTCAGCTAGACAACATTATAACACTAAATAAATTGGCAGTCTAAGTAGTAAGGCAGAGACAGCCCATACATCATGATCTTTAGTTAGTCTCTACACACACAAACTAGTGACATGCCAACTTCCGTAGGCATGTAGGTGTTGACTGTCGATGTGTCAGTCCACAGTCTGTCCACATCAAGAACAGAAACATTATGTCTCAAGTGTCTACCAGGACACTTGAACAAAAGAAAGAAACTACAGAATTGAGATTAGTCGAAGTGTGCATGTGCGTACAGAAGAGAAATAATGTGTTCCTTCCTAATTTAATAAACAAAACCTTCTCTTTTCTGGTGTATCTCTGCTCCTGCAGAACCAGGTAGCTTGTCAAACGTACCACTCCCTACGTGAGATGACAGACCCATCTGTGTGAGACACATAGTCCCCGTCGGGTCCACTATCGTAGCAGTCATCTGAGAGGTAGGGGGAGTCGTTGCCCTGTGGTTTAGGTGAATGAGGGTATCTGGCACATCTGGCCTGCCGTGGACTAGAATACTGTGTGTTTTCACGGTGGTGATTCTGCTGATGGCTGTGATGACTGCTCTCCCTCATTGCCCTAGTGTAGCCATTAGAGGGATACTCCTCTCCATTGTAGTTGCTATGGTGACGACGGTCACGCTCCTGTTTGAGCTGGCGGTCACCCCACTCCTCTCGGTCGTGGTCTTGATGGTGGGAGCTGCTGCCAGCCTTGGTAGGGTGGAGCTCATGCTGTGTGGGGGCTTTCTGGAGGTCATTGGGGCCCAAGTACTGCTTGGTGTAGTAGTTCCCGTGAAAGGTTTGCTGTTTCCGTAGGTAACACACGCCAACCAGAGACAGTAGCAGTAGCAGGAACAAGGCCCCGCCCACAGCCCCACCCACTATGGAACCAAGATTACTCTCAGGTAGGGCCTCAAGTGTTGGGGAGCTGAGAAGAACATGCCCCTTATCATCGACTAAGGTGGAGGAGGCAGAGCCAGTTAGGACAGGAGCAGTAATGGTGGAAGGCATGGTGGGAGGATCTAATGGAGGGAAGGAGGGTGAGAGGGGAGTAGAGGGTTGACGGGAGAGATGAACAGACAGAGAAGCAGAGAATGTCAATGCCAACTACAGCTGCATTTTACTAAGTAGGGACAGGTTGAACAAAACATCAACTAAACTACCACACACACACACATACTAAACTATAGAGCACATGCTTGCTGCAGCCTGAGGTTTGCATTGCCAATTCCTCAGAACTTGTGTGTGAAGTCTGATTATTTAACAACAAAACAGATCTATTTGTTATAATAGGCTGACAACTGTCATATTAGATGATGGACCATTAAGATAGTTTGTCACAAGCAGGGTCTGAACAGTGCCTACCATTAACAAACAACCCAATTACAAGAAACTGCAGCACTTCCCTGACAGGGATAGTAGTGTCTAATGTTATCCCAAGATAACTCTCACTGGTCACAGTAATTACAGATCTGAATGGGCTCACGAGTACACAATACCCATTTTAATCTCGACTCAAAATAATAAATCTATTCTGTAGTAAAAGCAGGCTGATTCATCAGTTCAGTGATTAAAAATTACAATGCAAGAAACTAACAAAACTGTTTTCAAGTACAGTTGCAGGAATTTAAGCACAATTTTACAGTTTTCTTTAATTAGCATGCATACACTTGAAATACTGTATATGGCAATTTGGAGGCAAAGCAAGGGCAAACCAAAGGCTACAATACTACTGAGCAGAGTATATTATACACAAGTAACAGAAACCTAAAAGAGCTTGAGTGAGTGGATTTAGGCATAACTACAAGAGGAGCCTACCACGGAGGGCACAACAAAAATCTGTCTATAAATGCTTTAATTATTTCTTCTATGTGTTTGCTGTTGGCTTATCTACTATATTGCACAGTTTTTCGACCTACAGAGGCTGTGAACAGCAGCTCGTTGCTAATCTTCTAGCTTTTACTGAAGCCGGTTACAGGTAAACAATTCTTGTTTTCTTGTTCATTTTAAATCTATGGTCTACCATTTTGAATATTGGTAATTATTATTTACATTGTTTTACAGATACTATGGTCCTGTAGTCTGATCTACACATATAAATAGCAAAAAGAACCAAAAAATCAATTTAGTCAAAACGTAGGCCTGCATTGAAATTGACCAATGCTATCCATCTGTCACGGAAGGCTCCCATTGGCTCGGACCCTCCATCCAATCCCCTCGTCTGCCCTGCTCCTAGTCATCCCGCCTTCATCCCCTCCCACTCGCCCTCCCTTTTCTGTAGACTCTGAGCGGCTAGTGAATAGCTCGGCAGCTTAGCTACCGGAGCTTCTATTACCATGGAGAAGGAAAAGAAGGAAAAGACCAATACCAGCAGGCGGCCTCTGCTCGCAGTCACTGCGATTTAATTTGTTGCTGACACTGACTCAAGTAGGTGTTGATTCAACTACATTCAGATTTTGTAATTCTCTAGGCTGACAGTTTAATTACACAGTATATTATTATCACTACATGTAGAGTATGAATGCAAAACTTACTGAGGTGACTTAATCACAGGACTTTAGAGAAAAACAACAAATGGTTTAATCTCCTACATTTTCTGACTATGCTGGTGTTACCAATTTAAAAGAAACATAACCAAATTATTTTTCATATTGCATGCCTAAATTGCATGACAACTGGCCTTTACAACCCTATTTTGCAAGTATGATGATGCTTTGCCACTATGTTACCATGCCATCATCAGTACAATAAACCTAAAATGAAATGGAAAAGAGTGATGCCCACAAAACAGAAAAGCCATAATCAGAAGGAGCTAAAGTAATGGAAAGAATCTGAGTGTAAAAGCTTTAATGGTGCTGCAAAATTGCTCTGCCACTTTAAACTCGGTGCCAGGCCAGATGTGAAGAAAAGATTCACATCTGAGAGATCAGATGACATGAACCCGAGGGTTTGGAGTCTCTAAGTATATGATTCATACAACTCCATGCAGGGGCAGAGAACTGACATGTGAGCAAACCCACAACAACACATACAACGAAGGTTACACCAACATGTGTAAGCTTGTGCACACCCATACAGGTCCTCTCAAAGGAAAATGAAATATGGATGATAAATAATAAATAGGAGTTGAAAAGAACTAGTTAATGTTTTATGAATCTGGGACATCATCTCACAGTAAGGCTGCAGGCTTTTGCCTCTTACTGCATGACACATGCAGAAATAAAAGAAACACATAAAGGAAGTGAGAGAAATAAAAGAAAATCACATCATCCTGAATGAAGTTCATTATCTGAACTTCATTCAGGAAGAGAGCTTCCACAGACAAGACACATTTTGTGGAACATGCTCATCATACACAACAGAGACATACTTAGATGCCAAGCCAAGAGGACAGAGCAGGGGCAGTGCTCTGTGGTCTAAAGAAACATTAAATGTTTGCAGCTGTTTGGCCCAGGAACTCCGCTTATGAACATCTGGAGACCTAATATTAATTATGGCTAATCACCATGCAATCAAATATTATCAGTGTCAACACATTTTACCATGGGTGAATGCTTGGTAGACTGTCAGTATGTACAGAACGGGTGAGAGTGATGCAGTGTCACATTTCAGCTTGAAGGACAATGTCACAGGCAGTGATACTCTCTATGACGTGCATGCACGCACAGTTTCCTATGGGAAGAGAAGGCAATAAGAGTCAGCTGTGTTCCGGTGTGTATACTCCGCTCACCTTGTATGAGAATACGCACATCCCGACTGCGGAGGTTGATATCATTGGCAACCTCACACCTGTAAACTCCAGAGTCATTCCGCTGGAGGGGACGCAGGAAGAGCAGAGTGCTGTTTATTATTTCCACCCCTTCTGGCATTTCACCGTCCAACCTATGATGCACAAGAGACGCAAACATTTAGACACACCTACGTTATAGAATCATGTGACATTTTATTTGGATCATTCCAATATATTTAAAAAGTAACGCTAACATTATTATTCTGATGCCAATTTAGCCTTCAAAATCTGAAAGCTGCACACTGCACGCGTTTTTGGCAGATCCTTTGCTAAAGAAAAAACTATTTATCATACTTTATTTATTTTATTTATCGTCCTGTTGGGTCAATTTTAAATTGTAAGATAAATGTAAAATGTCACACTGATACACACACCTGATCCATCTGAAGTGATTGGCCGGTGGGTTTGCGTTGGCTTTGCACGTCATTTGAACATTTTCTCGACCCACATACCAGTCTCCGTCATAGCCCACAACGGAGATATCAGGGGCAACTACAGAGGGGGAAATAATATTAAAAAAATAATAAAATAATAATAATAATAATAATAATTGAGATACCACTACTAACTGGCATGAAATCTAACAAACAACCTTTAAAAGCAGGGTTCAACTGCACAAACTGACCATTTTGGCTGCTTTTAACCATAAAAAGGTACCTGGTACAGTACTCCAAGGTCAATTTTCATATATTCCACATATTTGTGATGTGTTATATTTATAGTTGGCTGAGAGATCAGCAAACACACGAGATGGCCAATTGCCTGGTTTGTGTGCAGTACTATATGGAGTCTGAGGTCAGTTATGGCCTCGAGACATGAGCCTGTGTCCTCCAAACATGCACTAAGGTGTTTCAGAATCTATACAATCAAAAGCATAGTGCAGTGTACAGAGATACAAACAGTCATGACTCCACAATTTTAAACCAACAACATTATTCCCCAACTGTGGGCCTAGTTATCTTGGCATTTTTGACAGTAGTCTCCAAAATGTTTGCTACCATTATTATTACCACCCCGCTGTTTCATACAATGAATAAGCCTTTGTAACGACCATGTCACAAAACACTAAATCAGACCAAAGTTAAATGCATCCGTCAAACAAAAAAGATTTGAAAAGGTCAAACCTCCAGCAACACTTGGAGTATATAGAACAACTTTAATGTTAGGTCACTGTCAATGACCCTGATGAAGGCCACGAGCTTAAAACCCATTAGTCTAACAATAAAGTTAATTTATAAACTACAGATGTTGCTGGAGGTTTTTTGGACATGGACCTTTTCCATGCACCCTGGAAGTAGACAAAGTTGTGTCCGAAATCCCCGCAAAACAAAAAAAGCTTTTCAAGGAGGTTATTTTACCTCTTTGAACAGACTATTTGCGGCCGCTATGCAGAGACTTGTGCCCCACATAGATATGTGCTCCAACATCTATAGGGGCTTACTGACAGAAAACATTTTCACTTTTGATAGTTTAGGGGCACATATGGTCATGTGCTGACAGAGAAACACAGATTAAAAGAAAATGAAAGACATCAAGGGAACCCCAAAGGACAGCCTTTCTTAAAACATCATTTATAACGATAAGCAGCCTGCATGGATTAACCTTGATTTCATCTCTGTCAATTAATCTCTTTTCAAAAATGAATTGATGTTAAGGGGCTTCAAATAAATCAAACGTCAACACTAACAAAGCATCATCAACTGACTGCAGTTGGAAATCAAATACCTTTACTTTTAAGATTGTCCAAGCGTACGTTCTGCTAAATACAATGTTGTACAAACTGTCACTGCTAGAATTGTTCCCCTTCGACTGACAGATAGGCGCCTTCTCTTGGACATCAAAAATTCACTCCATTTCATAGTGTTGACTCTGCTGTACCCTTTAACCCCTGCAAGATCATTGTGGCCTTAATATATGTTTGAAAGTCTTACAGCACGACAAACTCAATATCAACCAACGTATTTATTGTAATTCCCTCTTTCAGCTGTTACTATGTCCCCCTAAAAAGCCACTCATAAGGCACCCACACTGCACATTGAGCTGGTAGGGGATCCTGAAGTCACTCTGCAGAGCCGGGTGGCGGACCACACAGGTGAGTGTGTGGCCCTGGACGTGACGTGTGGGCTGCCAGAGGTAGCTCACTTGTGTGCTGGTCGTGCCGTTGGCTTCGTCAAATAGCTGCACTTCGGACTGGCCAAAAAGGTTGGATTCCCAGGACACTTCAGCAGGGGGCCGGGCCCGCTCAGCTATACAGGTGGCCACCACAGTATCATTGCCACCATCGATCAGGGCAGTTGAACCTGCAGACACGTAGACTTTCGGCTCCACTGTGATTCAGAGAGTGAGCAAAGATAAGAAAGGAGATAAAGAGTTGAGACATTAGTTTCAAGTCCCCTCTGAGGTCACTTTTCTGAGGTCACTTTACTGAGTTAATCGCAGTGTTGGAAAGGTTTACAGTTCTGTTCTATCAATACCAGCTTTCATTTACTGCATTCTCTCGTCTTATGTCATTCCACTACAACCCATTATTAGCAGCTCTAGCCTCCTCTGTGATCTGTTCTGTGATCTGTTCTGTGAAAACGGACTGAGTGAGTACACACAGGCATTTTTGTGTAGCAGCAGTGACAACCTGTGATCAAACAACCCAAGGTTCAGAAGGGCATACTATCAAAGTCACAGGGCTGATGAGGTAAAGCCTTCACTTTAAGCTAAGGGAGGCAGTTTATTTTTGGTGTAAAAATCAACAATAATCCATAATTGTTTTAGCTGTACTTGACAACACCTACTGGACTAAATGCACATACTCACCGAGTACGTTGACAGTAGTGGAGGCTTGAGTGTTTCCCAGAGGAAATGTGGCAACTTTACAGGTATAGATCCCTACGTCGGCAAAGCCTACGTTTCCCAGGACGATGGTGGCATCATGCGAGGATGGTGAGCGAAAATACAAGCGATGGATAAACTCTGGAGGGATGGAGATGCCGTACCGTGGGTTGTAGACAGCCACTGTCACAGAGCCTGAAGGCAGACGGCGCTCCCAGGAACTCTGAGTAAGAGTAAGGTTTGTGCCCACCTCTACGCCACACTCTAAGGTCACATTCTTCCCCAGCACAGCATTCACCCTCTGAGGCACCACCACCTGACTGCCCCACACACCTACAGAGACACACAAAAACAATCATGTTCATTTGCAAACAGGTTTGGATTTGGACAGAATTAATAAAAACAGGTTGGAAGTTAAAAACACTTGCAGAGCTTACTGTTGACTGTTACCAACATTATTAGCTATCTTGAGCCTTGACCTTTAAAAAAACTGAGAATGTAGATATTGTTAATCTTTGATTAAATACTGAGCAATAAAGGAAAACTTTTATCCTTGCAAATGGAAGGGGCTTTTGACATCAAAACTAATACTTTTAAACGACACCTTGTATCAACATTTGAACTGAAACAATTAGTAGAGTATAGATAGAAAATGAATCTGCAATAGTTTTGACAATCAATTAATTATTGCAGTTGCAACACTTTTCTCAAATCATTGGGTCTATAAAATGTTATGTAAAAAGGTTAAATATCAGATTACTGTCTTGGAAAATCAGTGATTCTTTTGGCATTTTTAATTGAAGATGTCTAATGGTTAGACCTGCTGATTACTTTTTTGTCGATCGACTAACAAAATAATCATCTACTTGTTACAGCTGTTTGTAAAATAATTCAAAGAAAAATAGCAAACAATTAAAAAAATACAATACTATAATATTATTCTACATTGACAACCTTTGGCTTCTGGTGTTGTTGGACTAAAATAGTTGTAAACTTTTTATTACAAATGCTCAAGAATTGAAGATCAATTGATTAATCTAAAAATAATCAAAAGATGCGTCAAAGAAAACGATTGCTTGTAGTTGACATAGCAGACAATGCACTCTTTTGGTTGGCATCAAATGCATTGTTTTATTCTACTAAATGCAGATTACAGTTTTGAAAAATGTCAGACGGGATTGTCAGGGTGGACGAGTCATCAATGTAATACTGGGTGACAAATCAAGAATCCCATGATACAAAGTTAGGTACCATCTGACATCTGTGGGTATCAGACTGGAACCAAAGCTTGGTACAACCACAGCAGGTGCTGGGCTTTAAAAAAATAAAAAAAATAAAAAAGTGATCCATTGATGAATTTGTTTAGTCTCTATAGCTTTCCTCCGTCTGACCTGAATTCAGGAATTAAAGCAGGCTGTCTCTATGTCCTTTGTCCAAATATAACTACCCAATGCACTCTGTCACCTGCACTTGTCAGAAATGTAGCATTTCTCAAAAGCAGGGAGCTCAACGTCGCGGTGAGGAAAGTCAAAGGGATATGAAGGGAATAGACTGAGAGCGGCAGAAAAAAAGGGAAAGAGATATGCAAACACGACAATGACATCATTGCTGAGAGAAGAAAATGAGGGCTGCGAGTGAGAAGAGGCGAAGGCAAAGTCACGCATTCAACACAAGTGAGAGGAAATGTATCACCAGGATTCCAGTAAACAAAAAAAAACAGAGGAATTATGTTACTGATTTAGAAAAGACAATATAGCACTAATACCATGCCAAAGCCTTCAACCAGATCACTAATTGCAACAAGCTGCCAGCAGGAAGACATCATCATAAATCAAAACCTTCTGCGCTGCTTGGCAACTAACTCCAAATATTCTATTGTTGTTGTGCCAAAAACAGCCCAGTCTCTGGCCAATCGGCCTGAAAAAAAGGCCATGTCCTCAAATATTAGTACTGTAGAGGGAAATTTCCCTACCCCTGAATATGACGCACAAATGTCTATTTTTTTCCTGGCATTGGAATAAAGTTTGAATTTGTGGGAACACTTACTTTGACAGTGCTTCTATTTTCCCTTATTAAGATATTATAACAATTAAACCTGAGTCATTGTACTGCTCATACAAAGAAAGGGCAACAGATATCAGTACAGTGGGGAGATGTTCGGGTTTGGAAGAACTATTCCTGAACGTATGTGCTATGCAAGGGTTTTTAAATTCATACTAAAACACTTACTGGGCTTACAATGGAAGTGATGGGGACAGAATTCATAGTCCTCGTTTTTAATAACAAAGCATTACAAACTTTAGCTGAAACTAATGAGTTTAGTAGTGTGAGTTAGTCAAATCAAGTTGGCACCAACGTTGCAGTCTTCTTAGTACAGAATTCCCTCTGTGCTTCAACAGTGTCACTGGCCAGTAAAAACAAAGAAGGTATTCTACACTTAAAAGACTGCCACTTTGGATGATAGCCACTTGATCTGGCTAACTCAGGCTGCTGAAGCAAATACACTTTGGAAACTGAGGATTTTGTTCCCCGATCACAGCCATTGAAAGCATGGCGGGAAAGGATTTTTAGTTGACCAGTATGAGACTACAGCAAGCAAAAACTGTTTCACTGCAAAATGAACAACATTGCAAACATTGCATTGTGCACAGCAAACATGCCTACTGCCTGCACTCCAGTCTAGTAGATGGCGTATGGGCAGGCATGCACTTATAGCTGGTTTGGCAAGCAGAGAAAGAAGAAGACGAAAAAGAAAGAAAGGGGGATAAGGACAGTAAAGGCAGAACTTTATAAAAGTTCAAAGGAGTACAGTACCACGCAAGTCAGTCAGTAGGTGTGGGGAGTGCTGGGTTTCTGCCAGTATATCACAAGCCAAGAGGCCAAACGCTCAAATTAACTTCATAGACTGGATGACATGTCTCCATTTCCTGCCTTTGTACAAATATCCATGGATGTATTATTTGAACTGGATGCCGGATTGAAAAATGGCGCCTATTAAATCCAATGACAATTGCTGGCCTGGCGCAGACGCCAAAAAAAGTTTCTGGGCTTCTGGGTTTACTTCCATGATATGCAGCCCAACAAATATGCACAGTAGTTTTTCTCCCACTGCCCCCCACGAGTTCCCCGCTCAGCTCATAGACTTCACATTGGGATGACATCAGAGGTTTTTAAAATAGATTTTCTTCCATTAAGTTGCTTGCAGAGCTGTGCTGGCTGCATCGATTCAAGTTGAAATCTCTGAACTTTTCAGAAAGGCGATGGTGTCGTCACTGTCGCTCCTGTTAAGAAAACTATCACAGCAAAGACAGTAAAGCCATTCTGTGGGAGCATATCGGCTGAACACTGATTGTTGCTGGTCTTGTGCTTTTATCACCATACGTGTAAGCTTGTTAGCTGTGTAGTCAACCCTCTGTTAGCTTGGTGTTGAGCTAGCTACCAAGCTCATGTTAATGTCGTTGTCATAGAAACTAAACCCACGGGCAGTGTTTTGAGGTGCAGGGATGAAGCGCTCCCCAGCACCCTGCCAGCACTTTTCTGCCAAAGTCCCACTCTGAGCTGGGGTCTGTTAGCAGAACTGGTAAAACAAGACAAGGAAATAAAAAGAGGCAACAGCGATATTCTCTATACACTGAAGGGCAGTTTAATATAGAATATGGCATGATTATTAGTTGACATTTTGTATTAATAATCTGAATCTGTGAAGTAACTATGGCTGCAAATTACTTGCCTGGTAGCAGAAAATAGAAATACTCAAGTAAAGTACAAGAAGGCCCAGTATGGTACTTGAGTAAATGTATTTGCTTACATTCTACCACTGGTCACAGCACAGGAGCAGGCGGTAATGGTCAGAAATCTAGAAACAGCCCTATTTAGGGCTTTACTGTGTAGTAGCTGGGTGCAGCTCCTTCTCTACTATACATTCAAGAACAGATGAAGTAACAGAAACCGGAGATATTACATTGCAGCAAACTCAAAAATTTAAATCATCAGTGACGCAACTTTCAGAATGACCTGGACATAGCCTGGGCCCAAATAGCTAGCTATTCTTTAGAAAGCTGCAAACTGCTAGCCTAGTTTGTGTTAAGTGATGAAGTAAGGAAGCAGAGCGCTAAAAACACATTTAACTGGTACTTAATTGCTTAAACTGTATGACCATGAATGCTCAATGACAAGGCATGAAACGGTAAGTCATATAATCAAATCAACTGGAAAAAAAACAATGTAGCCTACTGTAAGTAAGCCTTTGACTCAAGTAGTAAACCAATTTTACAACTTATGTATGTCATGATAAGACTAGATGACAAGAATAACAGCAGAATGAGTAAAAAAGGAGCTTTTTTTCCTGCACTGAATATGTAATGGAAGAGGTATAGCGACTGTATTAAATTTTTATTGGCGACATGACGACAACCTTACATAAGCGTGCCCTCGTTTTTTCCAACTCAGAAAAAAAAAGATGAGAAGAAGGGCAAAGTCTGTCTGATCTTATATGCAGCCTATCCTGACATGGCAATAGGAATGTTTTCTCTCATCTTGTACTTTCAGAGACAAAGACAAGAAACTACTTCAAGTTCCTGTTATCCTTAAATTCTTTAAGAGAGCAGCTACTGTGGAAACTTTCAGTTTGGTTTGCGAATGCAACGCTGAGTGACACACAGACACACTCACGAAAACAGATTATAGATATTCTGGCATCAAGGACACATTGTTCCCTGGGGACAATCTGCTGCTCGTTCTCACTTTAGTCAATATTACCTTCACATGCACCACTTACGTGGCAGCAAGTGTATTAATATGGGTGTCTTGCCAGAGGGCAGCGTGTCTTGTTAAAAGTGGAAATCAGAACATAAATGGTGATGGTGGTAGGATGGAAGTTGCAGAGCCAGCTGTGCAGAGCAGGACAGCGAAAGGTTAAATCATCATTTGACAGTCTGGATTATCAGATCAGACCTTTAAATCAACTTTTTTCACACATTTTCTGCTGCACAGAGGTCCATATGCACATGGGCGATGCAATACATACTTTTATTTGACTGCAGAGAGCAGTATTGCAAAAGTGCAGGAACAATATTTTTTTCTACTGCATGAAAAAGGCTAAATCAACCAAACAGTGTTTTGTGTGGCCGCAATATTACACTAATGAACCTACAGTATATGAGGTAGCCAGTAAAGACGAATATTGCCTGACCTGACAATAAAAATGTCAGGTCTTAAAACAGCAACAATGTCCAAATAAAACTGGCTTTGCAAATGTTTTATGGGAGTGTATTCAATATGTCTCTTTAGACCTTAAATCAGCATTATTTATTATCAGATTTAATGACTGTAATGTAAATGGATCACACATAGTGCCAGTTTTATGGAGAATCAACTCCAACTTTTCAGCCTGTGCAAATGTTGCCAATGTTTTAAGGAACAGATATTTATATATGGTTTAATATGAGTGTTTATCATCAAACTCTGTGATGCATAAAAAATAGTTTGACAACATAACTTTAGAGGCTGAAAATATTGTGTATTTCTGCCAGTTTTTGCCCCCTAGTGCCCAGAAATAAGCTTTAATACAACACTACATCTAGATATAAAACATAAAGTCTTAAGAAAAGCATAATTGTTCCCCTTTTTAAGGTCTAGAAATGATTAGCTGTGAGGATGTGTGCTTCTATTTTGCATTCGAAAAGACACAAGGTCAAACTCCTTATTGAAATGTGCAGCAGACTAAAACAGAAAGTAGACAATTGGGCAGCTGTCTCTCCTCCTTAACTTGAACTTGCTGTGGAAGTCTGTTTATGATGGACTTTGGGATCCTAATAATAACTCAGAGAACATGCAGTGCATTGCTAAAGTGATAGAGGGTCAATCTGCTTGTGTCTCACATCAAGTCTTTAATAAAAACGTTACAGATCTGTCCATGGGTTCTGTCCTGTCGCCTATAGTGGCCCAAAGCTCTTCTTCTCAGCACACTGGCCTACGTGCAAGAGGACCACTACAACATTAAATAACAGTAGCACTGGGTGCACAAGTATCTTCATGTGCAATACTGTACATCCACTTATTTTTCATTGGGCATTATATCTAAGGTAAGAAGCCCATTTTGCATAGGGATACCTGTCAGTTTTGTGGGTTTTAAGAAAAATTATGTAAGAGACACAGCATGGGGGCAGACATAAACTGGCCTGATTCACTCATTGATATACAAATAGAAGTATGCATGCACATTCAAGCCAAAGAGCGCAGGTGCTGAGCCAAACCTTGGTGCAATAAATATTAGATAATTGGAGCCCTGCAGTGTGTGAGCTATTTATTTCTGTTTCCTGATTAACTCATTGGTCAGCGATGGTGTACCTACCTGCAAAGGCAGGACAATAAACTTCCGATTTTCTCTAGTGTGAGCACAGCAAAGTTTTTAATAACATTTTCCCAAACAAGGTATTTTGCACACACACACACACACACACACACACACACACACACACACACACACACACACACACACACACACACACACACACACACACACACACACACACACACACACACACACACACACACACACACACACACACACACACACACACACACACACACACACACACACACACACACACACACACACACACACACACACACACACACACACACACACACACACACACACACCTTTGTTTCTTTCTGTAGAGGCAAGAGTGTTGGTATTAAAAAGGCTGCATGTGGGCAAATACATCCCATCACACGTTGCCATATTCAGCCATACACACACATAACGTGCTGGGTTAAAAGTAGATGTGATGACAATTCGGAGACAAAGCTGGAGCAAAAGTGTATCCGTGTATCTTTTTGAGTGTCTGAAGCAGCACCACAGCACTGGGCACAAAGTTGGCTTGTTTCGGGTGGAGTTAGTAAATTGCCCACCCCCTCATTAAACCTTAATGAGCTCAGGCTCCACTGCAGGCGCATGGTGGCTGACCCTCATTCCGACCTGGGAGCTGCTGACATTTAGCGTTGTCTTCTCTGATGGCACAAATGTGAGTTTGTCAATGTTTTTTGCAAAAGCAGCTTGCGTGACACAATACAGCACCATGTTACTGTTACAAATGTTTCTGCAGCTAATATGGCTGCCACCGAGTCTGTGATGACCCAAGAGTATGTTGGGTGTCGGTATATAGATAACTTAACATCATTGCCGGGTGCTCCTCGGCGGTTTCCATGGACTGTTTCTATGGCAGCCTCAGGTCGCACCATCAGTGGCGCTCTGGCTAGCTACCACTCCGAAGCGTTGAAGAGAACTTGAAAGCAAGTTTCCTTTGGTCTTTAAATGACACCTGCTAAACTTGCTAAACTTCAAATGCCCCACAGTTGAAAGCAGACGGCGGCCGCTGCTTTAGCCGACTCGCTTTGCTGAGATTTCTGCATGATGCGCGAGACAAAACTTCTGTATAACGTTGGAACAAATGAAACTATCATACGAAAAAAATCCTGACTCACCTGTGATACCGCACAAAAGGTGAAATAATGCGACCCCGCTCTGCTGTCCGAGGTAACTCCGGTGATAGGACGGTAACATTTTCAATAGCAGTGCCGTCTGCTGCTTCAGGACCCAGGCGTAGGCTGCATGCCAATTTAACGGTATGTGCTGAGCGGTGGAACCTCCTCAGCAACAACTCCGAACTGCATGTGGACTGTACCATCTCCACAACACGGCGCGGGGGGGCCGGGAGCTCACCTGACAATGGAAGTAGACAGCCGTTTGTCGAGATCCCACAGCAACATCCCTTTTGAGGAATGAACTATTAGAATACACATTACGTCATCTCTGTTGATAACCCGACATACATTGATTGAGCAAATCACTTTATTCTTCGCTGGGTTTGACTGTTACCCACTAAAAATACATTTACATGGTTCTACATGTGCCGTGAAGGATATAGAATAATGCATTCGGTCTGATTAGTTTGTTCTCAGTCTGTCTGTCAGACAGATTGCAATTAAATGGGGTGGAAAGTTAGGCCAGTTAATCAAAAACAACTGCACGTTTGGTGCAAATAAGGCCGCTTTTTTAACATCTAAAAACAACGTCTTGCAGCTCTTATACAGAGGCGAATCTAGAGTCTGTTTTGGCCATAGGCAAAAATTCACAAAGGGGCCCCACAAACCAGTGTTCATTACTAAACAAATTGCTAAATGTACACTTTTTAAAATTTGTGTGTGGACATTTGAGTTATTTTCAAGATTTTCATTAAAACATTAATTAAATATGAATATTAATAATAATAAACAACCAAAATTATAAAAACGTGGGGGGAGTAGAGATGTCAAGCGCCTCTGCTCTTACATTTTGAGGTGTAGAAACACCTTCTACATTGACTGTGCGGCCTAAATATAGGTGGGCCAACCCACAGACTGCATGATAGCCTCCTGTTATATTAGGCCTGTCATTTTTTATTTTGGGGCAAACAAAGCTTTTATGCAAGGTTCTAAGAGATTGGTAGGCCTACATAAAACATTTGACTGCCTTTGTAAATAAGTTACAAATTTAGTATTTATTATTTATTCCACACCACATTTTCCTTAAAGACAATGAAGAAACAAATAATTCACCATCATTCTTGCCTGAGCATGTCATGCATCTGAAACTGTATTTGGATAAAATATGCCCTCATCAACTCTGAACAATCTCTCAATTTTTTTCTAGGTTTTGGCCCACAGGTGGCGCTATTAGCCGCAAACACTTGACTGCAAACATATTACAAAATGTAATATCATCAATAATGGCTGCTGTCCATATTGTTTGGAAGAGTTTTGCCAATACCGATACCAGTATTGAAAATGCCTCTGATACTGCGACCTACGCAAGTTTGCATTGATCTGATACAAATGATCCGTATCAAAATTGGTATGGGGAGGAAAAAAATGTAATCCGAACATCTCTGTAGTTATGCCAGAGAGCCCTACAACTATGGCCTCCTGGGACACTTTACTGAACTATTGTTAATGCCTTTATTTCCACCTGTGTCTGTCCTCTTTAGACAAGTCAACATGTCAAAAAAGATTACACCATTCATCTGGGTAGGCGTCTTTAGGGAAAAACATAACATTTGCTATATCCCTGCTGGGTATAACAATGTATATGTGGTATTCAGGAGTTTACGGTGATATATATTATATATGTACCATCGCGTTTCCCGTAACGCTTGTAAACTTCTAAAAAAATATTTTATTGTCTAATTTTTCCAGATGACACTCAACTGATTTTTTTTTTTAAGTAACACTTAGAGGTCCTTGAGAATATTAACATTTGCTCTTGCTGGTGAGTCGCTCTGTGTGGGTCTGTCACATACAGATGTGTAGTTGCTGCTCATAGTCAGTCAACAAGTTAATCTCTGCAAAGCAATGGGGGGGGGGGGGGGGGGGTAGCAGCCTCTTTTGCTGACAGAAATCTAACCAGGTCAGTACTTTAAATTTGAGTCTCAGTGCTGTCTTCTGGAGAGCCACAAGGGATACAATTACTCTCCCACCATCCCATTCATCTGCAACTCTATAGTGCAAACGTTTGTGTGCGCGAGAGTGCACGCAAGCATGCCTTTCTTTTTTTTCCTTTTTTCCTTTTTTAAATCTGTCTTGAAGTGGAAGGGTAAAGTAAGTGCATTGAATATTCCCATTGTTCTTTAGTTGAGTCAGAATATTTTGCCTTGAGTGCAATGCAACATGAAAGCTATATGTTGCTGTGGCAAAGAATTTATGATGAGGGAGAGAGAAGTGAAGACTAAAAGACTTTATAATTTCATTTAGGAGCTTCTATTAAAATCACAGTCATATTAGAATATCGGCGACTTTCCCACAACCCCCTCCCTGTGGAGTAATGGACTTTCCCATCAGACGTGATTTAGTTGATGGTGTACATATGTATATATATTGCTCTTTTTTCTATTTTTCATCAGCAGCTTGTTTTTTAATTAAAATTCCATTTCTCTATAATTTCTCATATAATACCCAGACGTTGACAAATCAACAAACTCAGTCAAATGTTTTGTAACCATTCGAGCTCATGGATATAGTGGCAGTGGGCAAAATAACAGAAACACAAGTGGAATCCATTACAAGAACTCTGTAATAAATACTGAATTTGTGGAGGTACAGTGAGGGTGTTATTTATATGGATGCATTATATTGGTGTACAAGTCAATCACCTTTATGAAGCACAAGCAACAGAAGAGAATTCTATACACAATCAATACTTTTTCCACAATAGCATTTTTGCAGGCTGCTGCACTGGTTTGCATATTATTATTTGTAGATTCTTCTCAGTGTTTGAGCCCCATCCACTGTGCAAACTTTCAACGGACGTTTAAAAAAGTTGGTTTTGTCTGTCATTGCTGTCTGGCTTTTTTGATTGAACATTTTCTAATGTGATAGATTTGTTTTTACTGTATCCTGACATTGATTAAACAGCTTTGTCTGAAATATTATTTGGACTTTTCCTTTAAATCCAATTTCAGTTAATTAGCAAAGGTAGAGATAAGCTTTCTGCACCTTCCTTTGTTCATGTATTTGGCTCAGAAATAAAAGTATTTCTGGATCCACTCCCAGCGAACACAGTAGCCTATGGAAACACCATAACACAGTTAAAAGAATGACACATAACCTGTGTGTGTAAAACTAAGGCTGTGTTACTGAGACTTCCCATTATTAAACTACAGAATCCATTTTCTCGATTGGGGAAGTGAACGATGTTGTGATCATGATTTAAAAACTTTCCCTCTCGCACTAAACTGAAGCTGCTCTCCGTCACCAGGTACTTTCACTCTCTGGAATGTTTTTCAACCCTTCAAGTGCTCTTTCATGAAAGGCCAGAGAGGTATTGAGAGGGCTTGAGGATTGTGGCGGAGTAAAGATCGGTTAAATTAGTCCACCTCCCGCTCAGGCGCTTCTTTTATTCTGCAGGTCAGCACCTCCCTCCCTGTTTACCCATATAAATTAGTCTCTCTCTCTCTGCTTTCCATCTCTATCATTTCTGCTTCACAAGCATCCATTTGGACTGTGAGAAAGAGGAGGTGACATAAATGTCATCAATAATAACACAAGTTACTTTTTCACAGCCTCATATAAGTTTCCTCAGGTGCCATTTGCTTACACATTGAAGGATAAAATAAAAGGCTGCAGTTACAACCAGTGTGTCCTGTTTTGTCCCTATTTACAAACCAAAAGTGACACCTTCTGGCGGAAAGAACGAACTCTTTTCACTTTCAGATGTAACAGCATGCTTTTAAAATGTGTGTTTTCATCTAAAAACAATATTTAGAAACAAAACATTTAATGGCTATGAGTTGGATCCAGTTGTTCCCACTATGTGTTCTTGTTTAGTCCAAAACGGTTGATTTGATTTGTTTAAGCTGACTCTTTTAAATAGCTTGATGGCTAAATGTATAGAATATAATGAACAATATTATTTGAGTGATTTGTTTGTTTTCCTTTTTGTATTGCTTACTCATTTTATTTTGTGTTTGTTTTTAACATGTTCAATAAAATTGACTAATGAATAAAAAATAAAACTCTTGTGTCAGTGTCCCCGTGCAACTGAATGATATTTATTGCAATCATTAGAAACATGTTCATATGTATTTATTACAATATTTGAGGCAATTGAAGCACTTTGAAAATGTGAACTTGTCCTGTCAGATTTCATGATATTTGGTTTCATGTTGGTTGTTTTACAAGATTAAATATCCGAGCCATTCTTACCTAAATATAATGGTTTGCAAAAGTAAAAACAAAACGTTCAGGTTAAGTTAAGTTAATGTCAGTAAAATGTGGATAAAAGAAATAAGCTCATATAAAGCAGGTGGAAATTAAGAAAAGGAAATAACCACATGTATAAACATTTAAGAAGCTATATAAGAGATGAAAAGGGAATAAAACACCATAACATAGAAGAAATATAAAGCGGAAATATGAAGGGATGTGATATTAGGAAAATAAAGCATTTTTGTAAAAGTTTTAAGGAGGCACTTAAAAACAGCCGTGGAGTCTGAGGTGAAAGCTGTTCCAAACGCTGAGGATCAGTGGACCAGCTAAAAGGCTCTGGTCAGCTGATATTAGTGGCCTGGGGAGGCTGTAAGGAGTTAACGTGTCTATGTGTGTATTTCATTGATATTTGTTATTTGGAAATAGTATCTAAACTCATGTGTAAAATGTGTTTTTTTTCTCTTTCAGAAATGTTCATACAAATGAACATGGGAACATCATCATCATTCTGTAAGATCTTTTCATCAGTCAGCAATAGAGAATAAATATAAACATTTATATATAGAATTCAAAACTACCTATACATTCTGTGTATTAGTGTGTAAATCAATTTTGGGCCACTCGTGCCTTATTGTGGTGTCATTGGCAGAGAGATAATAATAGTAATTATTCCCTGCCCTGTCCTGTTCTGCACACAACATATGTGTTTCATAGAATCTCTTCATAAATGATGAATGCATGATTAAACGACTAATGCACCCTAGTTTCCAGCATGTTTATTATATTCCCTTTCCGGATTCCATTCCTGGCAGTCATCCCCTCCTTCTGCTTGTGCTTGTGTTTGTCCCCCTCTGTCTGCTTTTCCCTGCATGTGTCTCGCCTCTCGGTGTTTGTCTGTCTGGAGCTGGGAGGCGTGGTTCCGCCCAGCTGTATCCAGTTCCACTGATTTCCTTCCCTGCAGCATAAGAAGCACACATGGGACACATTCGGCGCCAGACCGTTTTCCTCATTCACGTGGTAACTTCTTGTCGGTTGGCTCTCGTTCTTTGTTTGATGGTACTTTCACTGCTTGTAGATTTACTTGTTAATTATTGTTTCTTTGTTCCCTTTCGTTTTAGTTTCCTGAGATCCCGTTCCTGCCTACCCTCGACCATCTCATCACGTTTTGTCCCTGTTCCCCTGTTTTATGATTCCCTTGTTTTCTTTGTTTATTAAATATTTGTTTAAACCGTTCTGTTTCCTTGTCTGCATTTGGGTCCGGTTCACTGTGTTATTCCCTGAACTGTTCATGACAGAATGGTCTGGCCGTAACATGGACCCTGCAGACATGGAATGACCCTCTGGGCTTTTCTGTTCGTCAAGCGGTATCCGCCCAGGGTGTTCTGCTCTTGTCAGCATTCACAGAAGCTGCAAGGAATCCTTGGGAGTCTGAGCCCCCTGTCCGCCTGTGTTTCTTGCATGGAGGGGAGACAGGTGGGACCTTTCCTTGCTTCCTCTGTGAATGCTGAGTCACCCGCTACCACTGTGAGTACCCTTCTCCCTAGGGAGGTGTTCCAGGCACATCCAGCTGGGAGTAGGCCTCGGGGAAGACCCAAGACTAGGTGGAGAGATTATATCTCCACACTGGCCTGGGAACGCCTCGGGATCCCCCAGTTAGAGCTGGTTAATGTGGCCCGGGAAAGGGAAGTTTGGGGTCCCCTGCTAAAGCTGCTGCCCCTGCCACCTGACCCCGGATAAGCGGATGAAGATGAGATGAGAGAGATGACTTTTATTCCCTGAACCGTTCATGACATTCCCCTTGAAAAGAAAGAAAGCTCAAATATAAGAACAATACTTAAATAGTATTATTCAAGCAAATGCATGTGAGATATTTATGAGCTATTTATTTATGGCTTTAGGTGTGAATTATATTTATACAAAGGATAAGAAGCAACAAACAGTAGTTTGCGAATGTAAAAACTTGGATGACAATTTTGAAAAAACATTGTTCCCCTTGAATTTATTCATTGTAAGTTGTCAGTGACATACAACTTTAAAGGAAGATATGAACGACACCTCTTTTATTTCTCATAGTGCTGTGACTGATGCTACAAAACAAGACAGTCATAGATCATACATTTTATGTCAGGGTTATATTTATATTGTGTCTCTATGTTTAATACAAAAACAGAAACAATTGCTACTGTATCCTTAAACAATCACTTCTATAGGACATCATTCACCTTTGTCTCATTGCACGATCATCATTTTTGGAAGATTTATTTACTTAAAAACAAATATATCTAGACAAAATTCACAACAAGGAAGAATTATAAATGATAAATTTAGTCTATCAGCTTTCATGTTTGTATTTTTCATTACTGTGTACACGTGTTGGTGTCTTTAATAACACAGAGCTCACCAAAAAAAGGAGTGTTAGAATAGAATATGTTTTTCATTTTAAAAGTACAACAAAATTAAGACTGGAGCTTCCAAAAAGAAGCTATAAATGCAATAAAGTCAAAAAAAATTAATGAAAAAGGTACAATAAAAAACAGCAATAAAGTGGCAGTCACAGCATATGTATACAAAATGAGAAGAATTGATTGAAATGCAGCTGCACTTTGTCTCTAATCAGGACATTGTCAGTCTATCCTTCATCCTTCACCACATAAATACATACATGACAGACATGGTTTCAGGCAGAAATTCTCAGGTTTAAAAGCTCTTTGAGATAATAATTGATCCATATTGTAGTCCATATGTTTAAATACTTAAATTTGCCACATCAATACAAAAACAGACAAAAATAATAATGATTTATACCACATTTTATAATTCTGATCTTAAACTGATCAGATACAATTGATCAAATACGTTGTCAGTGAATCACAAAGAAACAAACTTTCCTCCTGCAAATTTAAGGTGGCATTTCTACTCAACATGTACAAAGAACAAAGCATAAGAATAATTACATTTGATTTCAAGATTTAGGGAATACTGTCACCGTGGTCTTTAAGCCAAAGGTGAAATAGTATTTGAAGACATGTTTGAAGGTGTTATCTCTAAGACCATATATCAGTGGGCTCAAACACTTGGGAAAAATTATGAGACCAAAAAAGAGAATATGCTGAATATGATGGCCCATATCATGATTCATGTCCTCCAAGCTGCTGGAGTTGATGACACCAAACAGAGTGGAGATGAGACACAGGCAAAACTGAAACAGATGCAACAGCACCGTCTTATGGGCCTTACTGGCGTTAAGGACATTAGAATAGGCTGCAATCAAAGTAGCAATG
Organism: Echiichthys vipera; assembly: GCF_963691815.1. Classification (NCBI taxonomy): domain Eukaryota; kingdom Metazoa; phylum Chordata; class Actinopteri; order Perciformes; family Trachinidae; genus Echiichthys; species Echiichthys vipera. Next base: position 18,428,341 of record NC_139839.1, on the reverse strand, counting down.
TATGTGTAGATGATAATAATGCTTACAGATGCAAAATACACGATGATGAAGGCCATGTTTACAAATGAATATATTTTTAACTGGAAGATGTGTATGTGGCAGAGACGTGGCATAATTAAGCCTCTGTCCTCCAAACTGACAAATAGGACAATCTGGGTGAACGACTCTAAAGAGGCCACTGTCCACATAACAGCTATGGCCACGCCGGTTTTCCTGGTGGTTACAATATCGCCATGCCTCAGTGGAAAACAAATGGCAACATACCTTTCCAAAGACATCACAGCAAGGTTGAGGGGTGACAGTTTAACAGTGGTGACTGCAAGCATTGAGATAATAACACAAGTGTAGCTGATCATTTTGACCATGGTCACAGCAAATATGTACAGCAACATAATTATTATAAGATACAAAGAGTCAGTGAAAAGTAAATGACCAAACAGGATATAGCGGGGACACTCCAGTGGGAGAGGCTTTCTCAACAGAGAAAACAACATAACAATGTTTACATATAAAAAAAGAAGACATGGCAGCATACACAGCACAGCTTTGACAGGTGTCGGAAGAAGACTGTCTTGGGTTACTTCTGCTGAGTCATTCATGACCACAGTTTCATGCAGCACGGCACACAAACTGATTATAAGTCAACATTATAAACAATCCCGAATCTTGAAGCCTGTTCAAAATTGATTCCGTCAGATAATATCGTAAAAAGGCACGTTGCCCTGGAAAAAAACCCACAATTTTTAGGGGTTAGACGGCAAAAAGAAATCGCAATATTCCAAAAATACGTGATAAACAGATTGAATGAAGTATATATGAGACACATTACTTACATGTTACTAGTTTGGTCCAAATTCATTTTACAACAAACAGGAGGAATGAATCAACCTCCAGCCCATCACGTTGTTTTTATAAGTAATCCTGACATCATCACCATCACAACCAGTCATAGCTCTGCTAGCATTGCTTATGGTTTCTTTGAAGGAGAGTTTGAGAAGTTAAACTTAAAATGTTCAGCGCCAATAGAGCAGTAAATATTTACTTTTCCACTTTATATATTAACATAGAAGGAATTATATTGCACCTACTTTATTATTATTTCACATAAAACAAAATGAATATAAATTCAATGGGGGAACATTTTTACCATTTGTAAGTGCTGACCACCTGCAGAGCTACTGCATGATTTGAAAAATAATTCAAACTGTGTCACCTTTTAGGTTTTATATTGTAAGGGATATTATTTTGAAATGGGTCCAAGCCTAAAAAAGGACTTCCGGGTCAGAAGGTTAGCTTCCTGTGAGTGATTAGAGAATTGGTCCTCATGGTTTTTGCGCCTATTGCAATCCACAATGTAAACACCACAGAGGCAATGTTGTAAGTTGATCATTTTGGTGTTTTATTACAATATAAATTAGAGATAAGCGTAAGAAGCCTTGTGAAGCTTTTGAGGCACCTTCCTGATTGTACTAAAAAAAGATTTGAAGCTTCAAAGCCTCAAAGACAGACCCTGCCCGTGACAACTTATGGTCAGTGGACCAGCTGTGGTCAGTAGCAGCATCCACGAAATTCCAAATTATTCACACAAATCATTGTCCACACATGAACGTGTTACAACATTTTAAACATTGGTTATATTATAAAACACCTACCTTTGTGGATGACACAAACTGTTCCAATACATGGGATCATCTTCTTCCATTTGCATTCTCCATCATTAAATTTCCCCCGCAATTCAAGGTCTCTCGCAACACTATGAAGCAGGGAGGGAACACCAAGCATTTTGCGTATCCTTATAACGAATGAAACAGCGGCAAAGATTCTAATCAGTCACCTCACTTCCGGTGTTTCATCGTGATGTATGAAGCCTCACACACTATCGGTCGCATGGTCACGGACATTTGATGCAAGGCTGACTCAGCTTTTCAAACCAGTCAGCTAAAACAGGGTTCGAAGCCTCAGTGTCAAACGTCCCATCTCTAATTTAAATGTTTTAATCCATATTTACATTAAAAAGCATTTGATCTGGTTGTAATTAAAAACGTTGTATTATTTACAGAGAATTAAACCATTTTCTATCCTGTCTTTTGTTACGGTTTTCACTCTGTCTGTGAGATGATGTAGTAGAACCACAGTAAAAAGCTTGATGAGCTTATTATTACTCAACTCATCATTTTAAGAAAGAGTTTAGCTAGTTGGATAGCCGAACTTGCTACACTGTAGTGAGGACAACATAGTGAAAAGACAAAGAATGGCTGGTGTTGTCCATGGTGGCAGAGGCAGCTAAAGCACATGCTACATTTGCAGACCAAGAAGCTAAAGCTAAATGAGAAAGAGCTGCTAAGGAGGCTAAGCTACAGAAAGAAAAGATTGAAAGAGAAGCAGAATACCTAAAGGAGAGAGCAATTGACATTGAATTGCAGCTGGAAAAGGCAAGAAGGGATGCTGAGATAGAAGCTCTTGCTAGCCGCTGTGAGGAAGCAGGGGGTCATCCCTTTGTTCCTGGGGTCCTATGTTCCTGGGGTCCTATGTTCCCTGGTTGCATAAACCTATGCCTTTGCTGATTTAAATCAACATTTTGTTAGGTTTTAGCGTGAAACATGCCCAAGGGGGGCACAGGCACAAGAGGACTTTCTGTGTCATTAAAACACTCCTTTAAAATCTCCTTAAAAAGACCAGAGTCTGTTGTTAAAAGTTAAATAATAGTTAAAATGTACATTTTCAACTTTTATTATTTCATGTTGACATAAGCAGCATTTTATTTTAGTTATTTTAAATAGATAAATACTAAGTTAAAATAAAAGATAAAGAATACAAAAAATAAGAGAAGAGATTGTGAGATAAAAAGGAATGGCCCCAGATGTTCGGATAAAGTGTTAGGGTTAAGGGTTACAGTTAGAGTCAGGGTTAGGGGGTAGCGTTTGGGTTTACATAGGCCTATTTGCCGTGGAATTAGGCACTATTTGTGGAAAAAATAACATATAAAGGAACATAAAAAGCGGGTGTCCTTAGTATTTCATCTCAAACTGCAGCTTGGAAAAATATACAAGTTCCACAAACAACTACAATGGAAAGTTTGGTTCGGCAAGGAAAAAGTGACCATAAGGTAAACTCAGAAGTGTGTCACACTGAATAAACAAGTCCGCAAAGCCTTTCCATCCCCATCCCCATTACACCTGGCACAGTTCTTAGCCCTGCATGACCTGGTAAGTTCAAGTTTATAACAATTTAATGATACGCCTGAAAACTATCGAGCTTTGCATTCATCATACATAAATGCCACCCAAGGGCTAGGCCTTTCAGCTACTGAGGAGCGAGACTTGATGACTAAATGGCTCGGTAGAGAATCCATTGACAAAATGAAATGTCTGCGATCAGTGCTCAATTTCCAAAGACTTTCGTGGAAGAACATATGAGGCGATGTGAACATTCACACTTGTTAATGGTAGTGCAGTGTGCTAAGGATAATGGCTACCTCCAAGATCTGTCTTACCTGGACACTGCACAAGGGATTGAACCCATAGTTGCAAAAATGCCCTATGGTCTTCAAAAAAAGTAGATATCTGCTGGTACAAAGCACAAAGATGAACATAAAGGTAAAGTTCCCTTCATTTGAGTCCTTCCAAGTTTTGTGCATTACAAGGCACGGAAAATGAGTGACCCTATTTCACCTCACATGACAGATATTGTCTCAACAAGCTCGAACATAAACAATCTGAAAAGCTTCAGCGACCCAAAGAAAAGCCACAAAAGCTGTCCAATACATGGCAAGCCATACCCTCTCAGGCAATGCAAAAGCCTTCAGAGCCAAAGACCTAGATGAAACAAAAACCTTTCTCAAGCAAAAGTATTCTGATTTAAGTGTTGTGGCTTAACTACCCACCTAGCAAAAGACTGTCCAACCATAGTTAAGTGTACATTACATTACATTTCATCAAATAAAGTACAAGCTCGAATTAAGTAAGTGCTAGCTCAATTAAGCCAAACTACATAGTGCTACATATAAGTGCAGGATGTAAGTGCTATTTGCTTTTGTTTTTTTTTGTTTTTTTTCTCAAATAAATGTTCTTAGCCAAGGTGCAGTTAAAAGAGGTGGGTTTTAGCCTGCTATGGAAGATGTGTAGACTTTCTGCTGTCAGTATGTTAATTAGGAGTTTGTTCCACTATTTGGGATCCAGGACAGGAAACAGTCTTGACTGAGATGAGTGACTAGCTTTCTCTTACAGTGACGAGGCAGCAAGATGATTTGCTGGTGCAGGCCTGATGCAATATCAGCATGGTACACGAGTACTAGTGTCTTGAAGCTGTTGCGAGCAGCTACAGGAAGCAAGTGAAGGGAGTGATGGAGCAGTGTAGTGAGAGAAAACTTAGGTAGGTTGAAAACCAGTCGAGCTGCTGCATTTTGGATGAACTGCAGAGGTCGGATGGCATGGGCAGGCTGACCAGCCAGGAGTTGCAGTAGTCAAGGCATGAGATGACAAGAGCCTGGACCAGAACCTGTGCCGACTTCTGGGTTAGAAAGGGACGTATCCTCCTGATGTTGTGCACAACTGGGTTGTTGAAGTAATGTTGGCGGTAAGGGAAAGTTGGTCATCAAGTGTCCCCCCCACATTCCTTACAGTATGGGTGGGGGCTACCACAGAGTTTTCAAGGGTGATAGTAAGGTTTTAGGTGGGAAAGTTCTTCCCAGGAAGGATAAGCAACTCAGTCTTGTCTAGGTTGAATTTCACCTTTTTAAGGGAAATCAGTCAGACAAGCAGAGATTTGTGCTGCTACATGCGGTCAAAAGAGAGAGTAAGTTGGGTGTCATCTGGGTAGCTGGCATAGGAAAAGCTATGTGAGGAAATGACAGAACCAAGAGAATTGGTGTACAGAGAAAATAGGAGGGGACACAGCACAGAACCTTGTGGGACCCCAGTAGTACATGGAGCCATGAAGTGGAGTTACAGTGATGATGGAGGTAGAGCAGTTTCTGGTAAATATGAGATCAAGGTGATTACCAGTTTTGTGATTAGGAGGGGAGGGAATTAGTGAGAAAAAGAGAAAAGTAAAAAAAGTATATCAGATGACTTCTCTGACTGGTTAATGAAGCCGCAAAGAAAGACAAGGCTATTTTCTATGATGTTCAAAAGGAGGACATCTAGTTTCTCAAAGATTTCTCCCAGAGGACCTGGCGGACGGTTGAGATTGACAATGTTTAATTTGTACCGGATGACTTACAGTCACAGCATGAAATTCAAATGACAGTGAAATAAAATTTGGCAATGGGTAAAGATTAAACTCTATTTGGGGGTTGATGAGCAGACCTTTCCCACCACCTCTGCCAGTGGGTCTGGGTGTGTGGGACAAAGAGTAAGCAGAGAGGACAACAGCAGCGGGGATGTGTTGGATGGTGTAATTCAAGTCTCAGTGAGAGCTAGAAGGTCAAGGCAATGCTCGGTAGCAAAGTCAGAGAAGAACTCAGTCTTGCGGGTAGCTGTCTGGCAGTTTCACCACACCCCTGGGACAAGGTGTTGGGTGTATGTGTGGAGCAGTTGGGATATTTATGGGTGGATACATTACGGTATTGTTGTGGAAGAGTGCGAGGATTGTGGTATCTATGAGAAGCCACATGACCAGGAGTAGAAAAAATGCACATATCTGAAAAGAAAGGAACAATAGTAGGAAGATACTTCTTGCACAGAAGCCTACAGTCAGTACATTCAAGACAGCTGTGTTCACAATGGCCGTACCTCACTCCTTCATTCTTGCACCAGCTTCTTCAAATCAAATAACAATTTATTTGTGGTAAGGAGGAAACACCCATTTCTAGCAAGGTTACAGATGAGATGTTGGGACAAAGTGTTTCCAGACACACAGAAAATGATAACAGGTTGGCATCCTCAATTAAAGACAAGATTTTCTTTAAAGTTTATGGACAAGCTCCTTATAGGCCCCAACCTCAACGACGTACTTCTTGGATTATGATGTGACAAAAAAGTAATTGACTTCAGAAAGAAGGTTCATGTTTTTGACATCAGCCCATAGCAATTTACAGGCTTAGAAAAGACATTTATTACCAATATTTACATTACATTGGACCATTTTGTATCTTGCCTTTTGTTTCAGTTTTCACTCGGTCTGTGAGATGATGTAGAAGAGCTTAAGGTTATTGATATAACCCCGGTTCTCTGATTAGCATGAGTGAGTGTTTCACTATGGGGAACGCCTCCTGTGTGACCTCATCAGAAGCACAATAACACTACGCCAGCCCCCTATTGGCTGGCACTGATGACGCCTATGTCAGGGAGAGCAGGGACCCTCCCCCTATATAACAGGCTTAGCAGACAGACATAGCGAGACTCGTCATTCAAAACAAGCTCACCTCTTCCTCGCTACTCTAGCAAGGAGGGTGCTCTTGTTAGACACTCACTCATGCTAATAAGAGAACCGGGGTTATATCCATGACATTAAGTTCTCTTTCATAGCATTCGTTTTTTGTCTCACTATGGGAAAATACAGACTCCAGAATTGCCAGACATGCCTGTAAAGAAGACAAGTGTCCCCAGTGGGTGTTACTTGGTAGGATCTATGCTCTAAGAAGAGCCTGCACTCAGGACCATATGTGCTAGAGTTGGTACTGTGACATCCAACTTATAGAACCTTGCAAATGTGTGGGGCAAGGCCCAGCACGCTGCTGCACACACCTCTTGAATGGGAACTCCCTTAAAAAGAGCCCAAGAGGTCGCTAGACCCCTGTTGGAATGTGCACATAAGCCAGCTGGGGGCTGGAGACCCTTGCTAGTGTAAGCAAGGGCAATAGCCCCAACAATCCAGTGAGAAAGACGCTGTTTGGATACAGGCTTCCCAACATGTGGCTTCGCCCAGGACACAAATTACTGGTTGCCCTGTCTAAAACTCTGGGTCCTGTCAATGTAGTTTGCAGTGCACGAACTGGACACAGGTTATGCAAAGGCCGATGCTCCTCAGAGGAGAAAGGCAGGGGATAGAAATCAGCTAATTCTATTGGGGAGCACAGGCCCAAAACCTTTGGGATAAAGGCTGGGTTAGGCTGCATACTGACCCCAGTATTCCCAGGTGAAAAACCTATACATGCCTCATGCACAGAAAGGGCATGAATTTCGCCTATACGCTTGGCCGAGGCCAAAGCAAGCAATAATGCTGTCTTCAGGGACAACATTTTCAATTCCACTAGCTCCATAGGTTCAAAAGGGGGACAGAAGAGCGCCAAGCACTGTGGGAAGATCCCACGATGGAGCCTGTGGCCCAAACGTAGGCAGTTTACGGCGCACTCCCTTCATGAATTGACACACTAAAGGGTGTTGACCCACTGTCTTTCTGTCAAAACCGATACGGCAGGCTGTAATGGCTGCCAGGTACACCTTGACAGTAGAGAAAGCCTTACCCTTCTCAATAAGGTCCTGTAAGAATGACAGAATCACGGCCACAGGACACTGAAAAGGAATAGGTTGTGATTTCAGACACCAGCTCTCAAACATACGCCACTTATGCTCATACAATGTCCTAGTTGTTGAGGCTCTGGCACACTGAATAGTGTCAATAACATTAGAAGGAAGCCCTGCTGTATTCAGGTTGAACCACTCACGAGCCAGGCCCATAGAGCTAGCCGCTCTGGGTGGGGATGGAATATCTCCCCCCACGCCTGAGATAACAGGTCCCTGCGCAGCGGCCATGGTGGACCGGACAGGAGCTGAAAGATCTCTGCCAGCCAGTGCATCCCTGGCCAACGTGCCCCCCCCCCCCCCCTCACTCTGGCGTGGGAGAAATGAGAGCCACTGGGGGAAAAGCATACAGGAGGGTTCTCGGCCACTCCTGTGACAGTGCATCCACCCTCAGGGGGGGCCCCTGATCGCGTAGAGAGAAGAACAGGGGGCACTGCGCATTCTCTGCCGACGCGTAAACGTCCACTGTTGCCTGCCCACACTGTGACCAGATCTGCTTCACCACGTCGGGGTGAAGTCTCCAGTCTGCATAAAGTCGATCGCCCCTGGATAACAGATCCGCCCCCCAATTCAGAACGCCTTGTGTGAGGCTCCCACCTTCCATTGACTGTTCTGCCCTAGTGGGTGGCACCCCAGCCTGTCAGAGAAGCATAGGTGGTGATCACTTTTCTGGCTAGGATGGGTCCTATAGTAACCCCCTGAGTCAGAAAACCCGGACTCCTTCACTGGTGCAGCGCTAGTGGGCAGTCTGGGGAAACCCTTACCAGACGGCGGCCATCGCGGTTTGGGTCCAGACCTAGAGAGGCTACCCAGCGCTGAAGACCCCTCATATATAGGCGCCCCAGTGTTATGGCCACCACAGAGGAGGCCATCATGCCCAGCAGCCTCTGACATTGTTTGAGGGTAACCATGTTGCCCCTTTAAAACAGTGACAGAGTTGTCTGCACAATATCCACTCTCTCCCGAGATATAACCGCCTTGGCCCGGACAGAGTCCAGGTTGAGCCCTATGAAGGTGATGCGTTGCCTGGGCGTCATCATGCTCTTTTCTGCATTTATCCGAAAACCCAGGCCTGCCAGGTGCCGTATAACAGCCTCTGTATGGCACGCCACCTCCCAGCGGGAGAGAGCTGCCACTAGCCAATCGTCTAAGTAAGTTGCCACTCGGATGCCCCCCTCCCTGAGTGGGGCTACTGCTGCCTCGTTGCATTTTACAAACACCCTTGGGCTCAGTGACAGACCGAATGGCACAACCATAAACTCGTAGGCTATCCCCTGAAAAGCAAAACGCAGATATTTCCTGTGTGGGGGATGTATGGGAATGTGGAAATAGGCATCCCTCAGGTCGATTGACGTAAACCCGTCGCCTGCATGCACGAAATGCAGCAGAGAAGCGTGTGTCAACATCCTGAATTTGTTTTCCTTAGGTAACGGTTCAGGGCACGGAGGTCCAGAATGGCTCTCATCCCCCTCCCCCCTTTCTTTGGGACTTGGAAATTGAGCTTCGTTGGGGGGGGACCACTCTGATAGCTCTTTTCTCTGTCAGACTGAAAATTTCTTCCATTAGAATTTTGGCAGAATCGCCTCGAGCATGAGAGTAGTTTTTTTTCCTGAATTGTGGTGGAGCGATATTGAACTGAAGCCTGTAGCCCTTCTCTATCGTTCTCAACACCAATCGCGACTGAGTGCAGGCAGCCCAGCTCTCCCTGTGTAAAGACAGAGGGCTGACCGGCCACTCAGTGAAACCTGGTGTGTTGACGCCCTCGTGCGGCTGCGGCACCAACGCTCTGACGCCTCCAACTGTGGCGTGGAGGTGCATGGACCGTCTGCGTTGTCACGGCCGTGGGGAGGTCGGGCCCCACGAGCTGTGTTATGCTAGACAAGTTCGACTTGTTTGTTAAAATATATTTTTTGTATATTGACTGGGCTCACTCTCCTCCTCCCGAGAGGCCATCAGGTCGGCCACTTCTTCTTCCTGCCAGCCTCGGTTGCTGGAGGAGGTGGTGGTGCCGTTTGAGGTCTGGCCTGAGGAGACTGCTTCCTGGACCACAGGTTCTTGGGAACCTGCCTGCCTGCGCTTTAGGTACTTTGGGGATCCTGAAAGCGGGGGCTGGGTGAGAGGCAGCCTGCACGTACGTCTGGCACGGCGACGGAGGGGACAGGGACCCTCCTTGGCAGGCAAAGCTTCAGCGCCTCATCCTCCCTTTTTTTGTCCTCACATCTCTTCTGCATGCAGGTGACGGCTGCACCGAAGAGACCTTGAGGGACGATCAGAGTGTCGAGAAGTTCCTCCTTCTCCTTGGTCGTCAGGTTCGTGATCCCGAGCCAGCGTGCCCTCTCCTGGAGAACCATTAAGCCCATGGCTCTTCCCGTAGCTTGTATGGCCACTTTATGGAGACGCAAGTAGTGGTCCGTTATAACGCAGATTTCTTCCCACAAGGAGGTATCTGATTTCGCTGACAGAGATGTCGCCTTGTAGCACTTCTCAGTGAGGCTAGCTTGGAAGCGGTCCGTCTTGGCGGGGAGAGAGGGAGCCGAGGAGGACATGGAGGCTTTCGGGTGGAGGTGGGTCACTACCAGCAGCTCTATGGGTGGCATCTGGCGGACACCATGGGTCTCCATCCCCTCACAGTCCAGCAGAGAGCTGCCCCTGATCAGGTGTCTTTGCTGTATGGCCTCTCCTTCCAGGTAACAACTATCTCGTTGAGTATCTCCGGGAAAATAGTCAACACTTGCTTCCCTGACTTCTTTGCTTTAGGCAATTTCTTGCCGTCAAAGCGAGATTTTACAACCTCCGCTTGATGACGGGCCACGGATGCTGAGCCGGTTAGTGGCGCACTTGCACATGTCCTGCATGTCGAGGTCGATGGGAGACAACTGCGAAGGCTGGGCGCCCACCCCGGTGACGGAGGGCTTTGCAGCTCCGCGGCCGCTAGCAAGGAAGGTGGATCCCTCCTCCTCTTCATCGTCAACAGGAGCTCAGAGTTGGCTGACTCATCCCCGTCATCCTCTGCAACTCCTCCAAGGATTGTGCGAGCGGCAGCGTAGCCCACGCATCCCCCGTCTCTCTCCTGAGTCTGAAAATGGTGTCCAGCAGCTGGGGATCTGCGTCTGCCCAAAGCAGTTTACGTGGAAAAGCAGCGCAGTGGATACACTCATCGTTGGAGCTAAAGGCAGCCTGAGCTTAGGGTAAGCCCAGACATGCCGCACACATCGGGTGAGTGTCCCAGGCAGAAATTCTATTACCGCAGGGGCATAGTTTCAGGCTTTTCTCCGCTTCACCGGGGCTAATAGCAGTAGCCATGGCTAGCTAGCGTGCTATTACCGCTTGCCGGTTTATAGGTTTGTCTAGCGGCTTATGCAGCCACCAGGCGAGAGGGGAGGAAAATATTAGTATTTTTCTCTCTGCAAGATGAAGAGCAGAAAGTATTTCTACTTCTGGAGGTATGGCTACCTGTTGGGAAGGTATTCCTACCTGTTTGAGTAAGGTATTGCTACCTACTGGAAAAAGGGGTAATGCAACCTGTTGTATGGGAAAATATTGCTATTTTTCACGTCAGTAAATAACCGTACAGCTGGCAACGAGGCGCCCGTGACCCAAGTTGTCTGTGGACAGTTTAGCCTAGCAATCAATATACAGTCGTCTACAGGCTTCTATGAGAAGCGAGAAGAGGTTTTTGAATGACGACTCTCGCTATGTCAGCCTGTTATATAGGGGGAGGGTCCCTGCTCTCCCTGACATAGGCGTCATCAGTGCCAGCCACTAAGGGAGTTGGTGTAGTGTTATTGTGCTTCTGATGAGTTCACGCAGGAGGCGTTCCCCATAGTGAGACACAAAACGAATGCTATGAAAGAGAACCACAGGTTTGCAAGCATTGCACTGAATCACCCAATCATGTTTCACAAACAAATGTAACTTCTCAATACCTAGAAAAATGCAAATATTTAATAAAGGAAAAAGAAAAAAAGTCATTTTGAGTCTCAAGTCATGAATACCAAGTCAAAGTCAAGTCTTTTTTTTGAAACAGCATTTCAAGCAATAAAGTACTTACCATCTTCACCTTCAGCAGCCTGGTGAAGGTTCTGCTGGAAATGAATGGTAAACAGACTGTGATGAAAATGTGTTGATGAAAACATTATTGCAAAAACATTGTTCCCCCGTGGACTGTTAAAAAATAATCATTAATAAACTTCAGCCACTTATAGACTTGTGAGCTTTTTATTAAGATGTATTCATTGTCAGTTGTCAATGACACACAACTTTAAAACAAGTGAAGAGAACACATCTTTGTTTTATTTTTCATAGTGCTATCACTGACAAAACAAGACAGTCTATACATGGATCATACATTTTATGTCAGTGCTATATTTATATTGTGTTATACTTTGTTATACTGTTTAATGCAAAAACAAAAGATACTGTAGCCTGAAACAGTCACTGCTTTAAGTAAATCATACACTTTTGTCTCATTAAATGATTTGATCATCATTTTATTTACTTAAAACATGAATATATTTTGACAAAATTCACAACATTGAGGGGGAAACAGTCTTAATATGTAACACAACACTGTGTCATTATTTCTTGCAGTGCGATTATTAAACCTCTGTCAGCTTATATTATTATTGTGTACATGTGTAGGTGTCTTTTAATAACACAAACTTCACCAAAAAAGGAGTATCAGAATAGAATATATTTATTGTCATTGTACAAGTACAACAAAATTAAGATCGGCGCTTGTGTAAAGAAGCTATACAATCAATAAAGTAAAAAAAGGTAAAATAACATATGCAATAAACTGGCAGTAAAGGGACAATATTGAGGGTAAAACTAACTTGTATGCACAAATAACTTTTGTATACAAAATGACATAAAGTGATTGAAAAGAGGGGGTTTAACAGCTCTTTGAGATAATAATTGATCCATATTGTAGTTCATATGTGTAAATGTACTTGAAAATGCCACATTAGTGCAAAAACAGACAAACATTTTATAATTCTGATCTTTAACTGATCAGATACAATTGATCATATACGTTTTCAGTAAATCACAAAGAAACAAACTTCCCCCCTGCAAATTTAAGGTGGCATTTCCAATCAACATGTACAAAGAACAAAGCATAAGAATAATTACATTTGATTTCAAGATTTAGGGAATACTGTCCCCGTGGTCTTGAAGCCAAAGGTGAAATAGTATTTGAAGACTTGTCTGAAGGTGTTATCTCTAAGACCATATATCAGTGGGCTCAAACACTTAGGGAAAATGATGAGACCTAAAAAGAGAACATACTGAATATGAAGGCCCATAACATGATTCATGTCCTCCAAGCTGCTGGAGTTGATGACACCAAACAGAGTGGAGATGAGACACAGGCAAAACTGAAACAGATGCAACAGCACCGTCTTATGGGCCTTACTGGCGTTAAGGACATTAGAATAGGCTGCAATCAAAGTAGCAATGTATGTGTAGATGATAATAATGCTTACAGATGCAAAATACACGATGGTGAAGGCCATGTTTACAGATGAAAATATTTTTAACTGGAAGATGTGTATGTGGCAGAGACGTGGCATAATTAAGCCTCTGTCCTCCAAACTGACAAATAGGACAATCTGGGTGAACGACTCTAAAGAGGCCACTGTCCACATAACAGCTATGGCCACGCCGGTCTTCCTGGTGGTTACAATATCGCCATGCCTCAGTGGAAAACAAATGGCAACATACCTTTCCAAAGACATCACAGCAAGGTTGAGGGGTGACAGTTTAGTAGGGATGACTGCAAGCATTGTGATAATAACACAAATGTAGCTGATCATTTTGACCATGGTCACAGTTAATATGTACAGCAACATACTCACTAGAAGATGCAGAGTGTCACTGAGGAGTAAATGAACAAACAGGATATAGCGGGGACACTCCAGGAGGAGAGGCTTTCTCAACAGAGAAAACAACATAACAACGTTTACATATAAAAAAAGAAGACATGGCAGCATAGACAGCACAGCTTTGACAGGTTTCTGAAGCAGACTCTCTTGGGTTACTTCTGCTGAGTCATTCATGACCACAGTTTTATGCAGCACTGCACACAAAATGATTATTAGTCAACATTATAAACAATCCCGAATCTTGAAGCCTGTACAGAGTTTGATTCTGTCAAATAATATTGCATAAAAGTATGTCAACCTTTTAAAAAATACACAATTTTCAGGGGTTAGAAATACTAGAGAGCAAAGAGAAATTACAAAATGTAAAACTATAATCAAAAACATGTCTAATCTATTAAGTTAAAAAAACATGATAAACAGAATAAATAAAGAATATATGAGACACATTACTTACGTGTTAGTGGTTTGGTCCAAATTCATTTGACAACAACATTTTAGGAGACAAACCTGAGGAATGAATCAACCTCCAGCCCATCATGTCCTTTTTATAAGTAATCCTGACATCATCACCATGTCAACCAGTCATAGCTCTGCTATCACTGCTTATGGTTTCTTTGAAGGAGAGTTTGAGAAGTGAACTGCCACTAAGGTAGTAGATATTTACTTTCCCCCCTTATATACTAACAAAGCAAGCATAATATTGTACCTACTTTATTGTTATTTCACATAAAACAAAGTTCATATACAGTATTTTCAACGGGGGATATGGTCTTCAAGAAAAGTGGATATCTTCATGTTCGAAGCACAAAGATGAAAATAATGGTCAATTTCCCTTCATTTGAGTTCTTCAAGTTTTGTGCATTACGAGGAACAGAAAAGGAGTGAGCCTATTTCACTTAACATGACAGATATTGTCTCAACAAGTTCAACATAAACAATCTGAAAAGCCTCAGCGACCCAAACAAAAACTGTCCAATACATGGCTAGCCACACCCTCTCAGGGGATGTAAAAGCCTTCAGGGCCAAAAACCTAGATAAAAGAAAAACCCTTCTCAAGGCAAAAGTAATCTGCTATAAGTGTTTTGGTTTAACTACCCACTTAGCAGAGGACTGTCCAACTATAGTTAAGTGTACATTACTTTACATTCCATTAAACCCAGAAAAGCTAGGATTAAATAAGCGCTAGCTCAAATAAGCCAAACTACAGAGTTGAATATACGTAAGTGCAGGATGTGTTACGGCCTCACTTCTCTGCCAGTCTTTTTCCCTACTGCTTAACTGGCAGGTATGGAGAGCTTTGATTGTCTAACCACACTTCTTTAGGCATGGCCTCCAGAAGGCATACAAGGCCTGCCAGCTGGGAGCTCACTCTCTGACTGAGGTCTGCTGCACCACCACCACCAGTACCTGCCTCAGCATGCCTACACCATATTTCAACTCATCTGCACACTGCTAATACAACTGATATCATACACTTGCTTACTCTGGACCTATTAATAGTTAATTTGGTTAATTTTGGCTTAATAAATTACTTTTTGAAACATTGATGTCTGTGTGGCCTTTTGTTTATTTTTGATAAACATCTTTAGACTTGAACTCGGGGTAAGGACTCATTCCCTACCTGGAGTAAGCAATCCACCGGTTTCCTGCTGAGAGCCAGGGCCTCAGATTTAGAGGTGCTGATCCTCATCCCAGCCGTTTCACTTCCGGCTGCGAACAGATCCAGTGAGTGCTGAAGGTCACTGACCGACGATGCCATCAGGACCACATCATCGGCAAAAAGCAGAGACGAGATCCTCAGCCCACCGAACTGCAACCCCTCCCCACCACGACAACGCCTCGATATCCTGTCCATGAAAATCACGAACAGGATTGGCGACAAAGCGCACCCCTGCCGGAGGCCAACCCCCACCGGGAACGAATCCGACTTACTGCCGAGGATCCGGACACAGCTATCGCTTTGGGTGTAGAGAGATTGGATGGCCCACAGAAGTGACCCCCTCACCCCATACTCCAGCAGCACCTCCCACAGTATCTCCCGAGGGACCTGGTCATATGCCTTCTCCAGATCCACAGAGCACATGTAGACTGGATGGGCATACAGCCAGGACCCCTCCAGGAACGAAGTTGCGGGTACAAGTTTTCTCAGGAGATCGGCTGGAGTCTTCCTTAGAGATAGGGTGAGAAGTTCAGCCATCCGTGAGGAACTCGGAGTAGAGCTGCTGCTCCTTTGCGTTGAAAGGAGCCAGTTGAGGTGGTTCGGGCATCTAGTAAGGGAGGTGTTCCCTAGGGAGGTGTTCCAGGCACGCCCAGCTGGGAGGAGGCCTCGGGGAAGACCCAGGACCAGGTGGAGAAATTATATCTCCACACTGGCCTGGGAACGCCTCGGGATCCCCCAGTTAGAGCTGGTTTATGTGGCCCGGGAAAGGGAAGTTTGGGGTCCCCTGCTAAAGCTGCTGCCCCAGCGACCAATCCCTAATTAGCGGTTGAAAATGAGATGAGATGAGATGATCTTTAGACTGCGGAAGATGCTGTCCAGATGTAGATGGGGAGTTCGTTCCACCATTTGGGATCCAGGATAAGCAGTTGTGACTGAGTAGAGTGACTACGTGTCTCTCGCAGTACTATGCAGGTACTAGTGCCTTGAAAATGATGTGAGCAGCTACAGGAAGCCAGTGAAGGCATCTTGATGATGTGCTCCTCACAGGCCCCAACCTCAACATCACACTTCTTGTCCTGTCCAAGGCAGAGCCCCTCTAAGGGAACTTACAGTTGAGTTATCTGATTAGGATACACGGTTACCTGCAGACAAACTGAGTAAGTGGGAGGTCTCACTCCAGGACCTCAGGCTCCTTCAAATACCAAGAACATATATAGAAGCCTCTTCAGCTAAAGCTCTGTATGTTCTCTGATCTTTCCACCAAGGCTAACTGTGCTGTGGCGTACTTGAAGGCCATACCATGGATTTGTTATGGGAAAGTCAAAGTCAAGCCAAAACTCGCACCTCAGTCTAAACCATCCAATCGATGACTCAAGCTATGTGTAGCTGTCTCGGCCATGGGAAAGGCAGAACTAATTCATGATGAACTGGACCTGAAAGTTCTACAGTTACAGAAAAGTGGTCCTTGGCTATATCTACAACAAATACAAATGCTTCTGCATCTATGTTTTACAGGAACCACCTTCGTTTACAAAACTTCCAGCGGACCAGAAGTAGTCAAGTCCTTCAATCTCTAGTCAAACTGGAGATGGATGTGGAGATCTGTCCACAAGTAAGGAGCTATGCCACGCAGGTCAAAGAGAAAGGACTCAGCACTGAACACTTTCAAAGCTTGTCTACAAAAATACTGTTGTTTGAGCCATTGTACTCCTAATTCATAGTGCAAAGTGCCATGAACCATCAAACTAGTGTAAGGGATGGTATAAGTGTGATCTGTATTGTACGCCCGATGAACACCTTAAAACCTGCTCTCCCTTCACATACAGTATGTGGGGTTGGATGTCTTCTGACCCAGGTACATCAGCACCAAGCATACAAGAGGGGGGCAAGCTCAGATTAAGTGGTGGGCTGCATTAGCTCCAGGGCCATTCACATTGAGGTCATCGACCTCGAGTTGCATCAATGCTTTAAGGTGTTTCTTTGCAATCAGAGTACCAGCCCATTAACTGTCGGATTGTGGAAGGGGCCTGTAAGGAACTTGGAATGAGCAGGGACAACTAGACGTCAATGTGCAGACGTATGATAACCAACAAGCGTTTTCTTGGGAGTTCAACCCCCACACGCCTTAGACATGGGTGGTTCATGGGAACGCCTGATTGTAGTGGTCTGACAAATTCTGGATTCAATGCTCCTTGAGCAGAACACCCAACCAATCCTGTGTGCACATTATAGGCAGAAGTGAAAGCAACCTTAAACGCGAAGGTGCTAATCCCAGTTTTCCCTGAGGATACATTCATCCTGTCACCATCAATGCTCCTAACCCAGATTGGGGAGTACCACCTCCACCAGGTGAATTTGCAGACAAAGACCTCCTCACCAAGCAGTGAAGACAAGTTCAAACTTTTGCCAACAGGTTCTGGAGTCGTTGGAGTCGTGAATACTTGTCCACCTTGCATTGTAGTGGAACAAGTCCTACCAAAACCTTCAGGAGGGCGACATTGTCCTTCTTAAGGACACTCAAGCTGCTGGTAACAACTGGGCAATGGCTATAATCATGAAGACCTTCCCTGGAAAGGTGGAAAAGTGAGAAGGTGGAATTTAAGACTGTAGTTCAGGGATCTTCAAAGATTTTTTCTCAGGGTGGTCTCGGAAGTTGTGTTACTTATAGTAAAAGTTGTACTTTGTAAGATTTCATCAATTTAATTGTCTTTTAAGTTCCTATATATCAATGAATTAATTAAAACAATGGTTATTGATCATATGACTCACTGATAAAGCACTTCTACTTGCCTTTTTGCTCATTATTCCAATATTCGTGTTTGTGGCGACATTCGTGGGCTAGATGTAAATAATAATCGGAAATTTTGAGTCAGGCTTGTAGTAAGGACAGTAATAGGAACGTGTGTGTGTGTGTGTGTTTGTGTGTGTGTGTATGGATTTAAGAGGGTAACATACAGTGGTTACCACCATAGAAGTTGCTAGAAACAAGGTATCTCAAATCTTATGGAGTACAACTTTAAGGACTGATGTTCACAAAAAAAACGCAAAATTTAATAAGTTATTAGTAGTAGTGTCCTCACAGAGGCCAGGAGGGGAGCATGTCACCCTTCATGCTTTATATGTATGTATGGGCTTTTATTTTGAAATGTTTTCATGCCTAAAGAGTTCAGAGTCAGAAGGTTAGCGTCCTAATTGTGGTTAGAGAAAGATGCTGGAATCGTTCCACATGCTCTTTGCATCTATTGTAATCCACAGTGTAAACGCTACGGAGGAAATGTATTTAGTTGATAATTTCATTGTTTTAATTATAATAAATATAATAAATGTAGCATCAATATTTTCATTAAAAGCATTTGATCTGGTTGTAATTAAAAACATTTTATTTACAAACATTTGCATAGGATTTTTTATATTTGCTATTGTTACAGTTTTCACTCTGAGAAGATGCAAAATGATGTAAAAGAGCTACAGGTTTGCAAGCATTGCACTGAATCACCCAATCATGTTTCACAAACAAAATGTAACTTCTCAATACCTAGAAAAATGCAAATATTTAATTCAGTAAAACAGTTATTTTGAGTCTTGGACTACGATGAAATGTGTTGATAAAAACATTATTGCAAAGCTCCCATGTGAACTGATAAAAAATAATCATTAATAAACCTCAACCAATTAAAGACTTTTTATTACGATTTATTCATTGAAATGTATCAGTGACACACAACTGACACAAAGAAAGGAGAACACATCTTTGTTTTATTTTTCACAGTTTTTTTGTTTGTTTGTTCGTTTATTTATTCATTTCAGGCACACATTAAACATTTAATCCTACCCCCATAATACATATTAAACAAAAAATCAGCTTCACTGTGACACAGGGCTATCAACAACTTTCAACTAATTTCATACAAAGTTGTGCACTATATTAAACATAGAAAGTAACAGTTTGAGTATTCACATATTGGAGTTACCATAGGTAACACATTAGAGTTACATAGTAACCACAATTACCAACAATGGTAATGAATAAACAGTACAAGCAATGGTAATAGACAATACCAGCAATGGTAAGGAAATGACAAATATATAACATAAACACTAGAAGTACAGAACAATTAAGACCCTCTCTCTGTATATTCTGTATATATTGGATCTGGATATTGTATATATAGATGTTTGTATACAAGTTTGAATCTGTGAATATTTTGGCATTGCTTGTGGTGTGCGTCCAGACTGCTCCATAATTTCACACCTCGTACAGATACACAAAAGCTTTTATGAGTAGTTCGAATTTTAGGTAGTGTGAAGTCTCCATATCCTCTCAGATTATGGGCTCTTTCCCAATTGAAAACAAGTGTTGTAGATGAATTGGTAATAATTTGTTAAAAGCTTTATATAGGATTATAGTAGTATTATATTTTACAAGATCATTAAATTTTAGTATCTTGGACTGGATAAACAATTCATGAGTGTGATCTAGAAACCCAACCTTATGAATGATGCACACTGCTCGTTTCTGCAATATGACTAATGGGTTAATAGTACTCTGGTATGGGTTTTCCCACACTTCAACACAATAGTTAGAGTATGAGAGTGCCAAGGTACAGTATAATGTATGGAGTAAATTGTGATCAAGGTATGGTTTTACTTTATTTAAAATCGAGAGGCTTTTGGAGATTTTAGTTTTTATGTATCTGACGTGGGGTTTCCAGGACAATTTATTATCAATTATAATTCCCAAGAATTTATTTTCATTCACATTTTCATTTTGATACCTTCGATAATAATTTGAGTGTCGGAATTACATGTTAGACTGCCGAACATCATTGATTTTGTTTTTTCTATATTGAGGGATAGTTTGTTCATGTCCATCCACTTTTTAATCATATTTAGTTGATTGTTCACAGTATTCACCACTTCATCATAATTATTGCTACAGTAAAATATATTTGTGTCATCGGCAAAAAGAATACGTTTTAATACTCGAGATACATTGAAAATGTCATTTATATAGTGCTATAACTGATAAAACAAAACAAGACACTCTGTACATGGATCATACATTTTATGTCAGGGTTATATTTATATACGCCAATGTCTTTATGTTTAATATGAAAAATAAAAAAAGATACTAAGTCCTGAAACAGTCACTTCTTTAGGTAAATCATACACTTGCCTCATTACACGATTTGATCATCATTTTTGGAAGATCTATTTACTTAAAAACATAAATTTAATTTTAGATAAAATGATATGATGTAACACAACACTGTCATTATTTCTTGCAGTGCGATTCTGTCAGCTTATATTATTACTGTGTTCATGTGTTGGTGTCTTTTAATAACACAAACTTCACCAAAAAAGGAGTGTTAGAATAGAATATATTTATTGTCATTATACAAGTACAACAAAATAAAGATTGGTGCTTCTGTAAAGAAGCTATAAAATCAATAAAGTAAAAAAAGAAAAAATGTAAAATAACAAATAACAAAGTGGCAGTAAAGACAACATTTGGATATAAAATGAGACGACATGATTGAAAAGCAGCTGGACTTTGTCTCTGTTGTCAGGACATTTTCAGTCCATCATTCACCACAAAAATACATAAGGTACTTAAGAGTGACATAACAGTAAAGAGACACAAAAATAATAATGATTTTTACCACATTTTATAATTCTGATCTTAAACTGATCAGATACAATTGATCAGATACTTTGTCAGTAAATCACAAAGAAACAAACTTTCCTCCTGTAAATTTAAGGTGGCATTTCTACTCAACATGTACAAAGAACAAAGCCTTAATATGATTACTGTATTTGATTTCAAGACTTTGAAAGTTCTTTAAGTGTGGTCTTGAAGCCAAAGGTGAAATAGTATTTGAAGACTTGTCTGAAGGTGTTATCTCTAAGACCATATATCAGTGGGCTCAAGCACTTAGGGAAAATTATGAGACCTAAAAAGAGAACATACTGAATATGAAGGCCCATAACACGATTCATGTCCAACAAGCTGCTGGAGTTAATCATATGAAATAGAGTGGAGATGAGACACAGGCAAAACTGAAACAGATGCAACAGCACCGTCTTATGGGCCTTACTGGCGTTGAGGACATTCGAATAGGCTGCAATCAAAGTAGCAATGTATGTGTAGATGATAATAATGCTTACAGATGCAAAATACACGATGGTGAAGGCCATGTTTACTATTGAAAATATTTTTAACCGGAAGATGTGTATGTGGCAGAGACGTGGCATAATTAAGCCTCTGTCCTCCACAGTGATAAATAGGACAATCTGGGTGAACGACTCTAAAGAGGCCACTGTCCACATAACAGCTATGGCCACGCCGGTCTTCCTGGTGGTTGCAATATCGCCATGCCTCAGTGGAAAACAAATGGCAACATACCTTTCCAAAGACATCACAGCAAGGTTGAGGGGTGACAGTTTAGTAGGGATGACTGCAAGCATTGTGATAATAACACAAATGTAGCTGATCATTTTGACCATGGTCACAGTTAATATGTACAGCAACATACTCACTAGAAGATGCAGAGTGTCACTGAGGAGTAAATGGCCAAACAGGATATAGCGGGGACACTCCAGGAGGAGAGGCTTTCTCAACAGAGAAAACAACATAACAGCGTTTACATATAAAAAAAAAAAGACATGGCAGCATAGACAGCACAGCTTTGACAGGTATCTGAAGCGGACTCTCTTGGGTTACTTCTGCTGAGTCATTCATGACCACAGTTTCATGCAGCAAGGCACACAAACTGATTATGAGTCAACATTATAAACAATCCTGAATCTTGAAGCCTGTACAGAGTTTGATTCTGTCAAATCATTTCCTTAAAAAGTATATTGATCTGGAAAAAAAGCCACAATTTTCAAGGGAAAAAATACTAGACAGCAAAAAGGAATTATAATTTTTTTTAAAATACGTATCATCTATTGAGTTAAAAACAACAACATGATAAACAGATTAAATAAAGCATATTGGAGTCACTTTACTTACACTGGTTTGGCTTCATTTGATAATGACATGTCGGGAGACAACCCTGAGGAATGAATCAACCTCCAGTCCATCACGTCCTTTTTATAAGTAATCCTGACATCGTCACCATGACAAACAGTCATAGCTCTGCTTGCATTGCTTATGGTTTCTTTGAAGGAGTTTGAGAAGTTGTGTGCCACTAGAGCAGTAAACTTTTATTTTTTTACTCATATACTAAGCATAACATGTTATTGTATCTACTTTATTGTTATTTCACATTGATAAATGTAAGCAGCAGTTTGACAAAATGCAAATTTAATGGGGGATAACTAAATAACCATTTACAACTGGTGACAACCTGCAGAGCTACTTCGTGATCTAAAATGGCATTCAAACCATCAAATTTCAGTTATTCAACTACAGTATACAGTCTATGTAAACATCCTATTTAAATTACTTACTTCAGCAGTGTGCAAGTCACAAGCAAGCCTCGAACCTTAACTTTTAAGTCTGAGTTGTGTTTGATGGCATATTAAGGCCACGGGGAAGGGAGGTAATTCATGAGATTAAAAGTTGCAAGAAAAAGTTGGAAAAATAGAAATAGTTTTGTTTTACAGTCCCTGTTGAACTACTTGCATCATCACCATAGACGCTGCCGCATGCTGCGTTCTATGTCTGCAGCAATTCAGTTTAGAGTTTAGAACAAATGAAGAATGCGTACAAGGACTGATTAGGTCATGCTTAATAAGTAGCAACCTTTGGTAGAGAAGGCTGATTGGTGTAAAATAGCATTAGTGGATGAGAGACTGCATTTATACAGAGCAGATTCAAGTCTCACTTTCTCTACATGTCTATGCCTGTTGAACAGAGTGATAAACTATTGGCTTTTTCTCAAAAAAGTTTTACAGTAAGTCTTGTTGCACTGTGGTTAGATCGGGCAGTTACAGCTGACTACTTCAACTATGTGCCAGTGCTGTACGTGAATACGCAGATCTTAAGTCACAGACTGACTAGCGTCTTTATTCACTAACCTACAATAACCCTTGCTTTCTTAGAATTTGATACCTTATGAATACATCTGTTCAACAGACATAAAGATGCAGAAAATCGTCTAAATGCAGGCTCTTATCCACTGCTGTTATTTACACGAACATACAGTGTGCTGCAAATGGCTAATTATTGAAACAAGTTAAGACGGAAGCTGTCTGTATCTATTCCAACCGTTTTCTTCAGCTGCCACAAATCTTTCTTTCAAGTCTTGTAAATGGACTGCTGGCAGAAACAAATCAGCTGTCTCCACCAAAGGGGACTACTGATGTCGATGGACTTTGTAGGTGTTCTTCATTCTTTCTTAACTTCAAAACACAGTATTTTTCCAAGTTGAATTACTGCAGACATAATACACTACATGCGACAGCGGCAGTTGTGATCCTGAAGCGATGTCGCTCAACAGGGAGTGTAAAACAAAAGACATTTTTTCCAACTTTTAATCTCACAAAAGTGCTAGTTTTTTCTTTTACAGCACCCCACACAGAATTGTAGAAATCTTTGCAAATTTATTAAAGAACAAAAACTAAAATATAACACGGCGATAAGTATTCAGACCCTTTGCTGTGACACTTGTATATTTCACTCAGATGTTGTCTATTTCTTCCGATCATCCTTGAGATTATTATACACCTATTATTGGAGTCCGTCAGGCTACTCTGCCATAAAGCCCTGACTGCTTTCTGGAACTTTCTCCCATCTCTCCACTGCATCTCTAGAGCTCATCCACAGTGATTTTTTTGGGTTCCTCTTTACTATCGTTAATTTCTCTGAAATTGATCACCTTGTTGAAAGTGTTGCAGGCTCACTACGAACAACACTCGACTCTGTTGCTCCTTTAAAAAAGAAGATAATGAAACAGAGGAAGTTAGCTCTGTGGAACAACTCACAAACCCGTGAATTAAAACAAGTATCTCGGAAATTGTTTGCACTAAATTGGAGGAATCTCGCTTGGTTTGGCAAGTCTGAAAAAATATAGGAAGGCCCTCCCTAATGACAGAGCAGCCTATTACTCATCTTTAATAGAGGAGAATAAGAACAATCCTAGATTTCTTTTCGGCACTGTAACCAGGCTGACAGAGAGCCACAGCTCTACTAAACCATGCATTCCTATAACCCTCAGTAGTAACGACTTCATGACCTTCTTTAATGACAAAATTATAACTATTAGAGACAAAATCAACCCGCTTGGCGGTTCTTCAAACCCAGGAACCTTAGAAACATTTGTACGACCTGATATATTCTTGGACTGCTTTTCTACAGTCAACCTTAACAAATTAAAATCTACTATTACAGCATCGAAGCCCTCTACTTGTCTCCTAGACTCTATTCCAACTAGGTTACTTAAAGAAGTGTTACCTTTAGTTAGCACTCCTGTATTAGATATGATTAACATGTCTTTATCAGCAGGTTATGTACCACAGTCTTTTAAAGTAGCTGTAATTAAACCTCTTCTCAAAAAGCCCAGTCTTGATCCAGAGGTACTAGCCAACTGTAGACCTATATCTAACCTTCCTTTTCTCTCTAAGATCCTTGAAAAATTAGTCGCCAATCAGCTGTGTGACTGTTTACATCATAATGAGTTATTTGCGGACTTCCAGTCAAGATTTAGAGCGAATCATAGCACTGAGACAGCACTGGTAAAATTTACTAACGACCTTCTAATAGCTTCAGACAAAGGACTTGTCTCTGTACTTGTTCTACTAGATCTTAGTGTGGCCTTCGACACTATTCACCATCGCATCCTGCTACAGAGACTGGAACATATAATTGGCATTTAGGAGCCGCATTAGGCAGGTTTAAGTCATATTTATCGGATAGATCTCAGTTTGTACATGTTAATGACAAATCCTCCATGCACACTAAAGTTAGTCACAGAGTCCCACAGGGTTCTGTCCTTGGACCGATTCTATTCACCTTATATATGCTTCCCTTAGGAAATATTATAAGGAAGCACTCTATAAACTTTCATTGTTATGCTGATGATACACAATTATATTTGTCGATCAAACCAGAAGATACCGATCAGTTAGATAAACTTCAAATGTGCATTAAGGAAATAAAAAGCTGGATGACCTGCAATTTTCTGATGTTAAACTCAGATAAAGCTGAAGTCATTGTACTTGTCCCAAAAGGCCTCCAAAACTCAATAGCTAAAGACATTGTTACTCTGGATGATGTTGTGTTGTCCTCCAGCACCACAGTAAGGAATCTGGGTGTTATTTTTGATCAGGATATGTCCTTCGATTCTCACATAAAACTTACGACAAGGAATGCATATTTTCACCTGCGTAATATTGCAAAAATTAGGAACATTGTGTCTCAGAAAGATGCAGAAAAACTAGTCCATGCATTTGTTACTTCTAGGCTGGACTACTGCAACTCCTTATTATCAGGCTGCTCCAATAAGTCTGTTAAGAGTCTCCAGTTGGTCCAAAATGCTGCAGCTTGTGTACTGACTAAAACAAATAGAAGAGAACATATTTCTCTTGTATTTGCTTCTTTGCACTGGCTACCTGTAAAATCTAGAATAGAACTTAAAATCCTTCTCCTTACCTACAAAGCTCTTATTGGTCAGGCTCCATCGTATCTTAAAGAGCTCATAGTACCCTATTACCCGACTAGATCGCTGTGCTCTGAGAATGCAGGGCTACTCGTCATTCCTAGAGTCTCCAAAAGTAGAATGGGAGGCAGAGCCTTCAGCTATCAAACTCCTCACTGTCCCCATATTTAAGAGTACGCTCAAAAATGTCCTCTTTGTTAAAGCTTACAGATAGGGCTTGCGAGCCCTTAGCTATGTTGTTATTTTTAAGCTGATTTTGTCATGCTTAATGATGCTGCTATAGGCCTAGTCTGCCGGGGGATAATCCTGTTGCTGATACTCTGAGCTTTTATCCGGTCTGTATCATTCATGTCTCATCAATGCATGTAACTCATTTAACCCTATGTTTGCCACCATAATTATTATAATTTTCTATCACCTTAGCTGTACTTGTTTCTACTATTCTTCTGTATTAACTGCCATAACATAAGATAGAGCACAGGTGAAAACTCAAGTCAAACTAGGTCGGTCATACAACAGATAAAAAACATTGCGAGACACTGTTTTACTTCGATATATAAATTTACTTTGGCAGTTCAGCCACTAATAGATACTGTACATAAGCTTATTGCAATGCATCCTGTAAACTGCTGTTTAAAAAAGAAAAATAGTATTAAAAGTAATTTGTCTTCCTTTCACTTACTTCAAAAACAAAAGTACGTGCTACCAAGGTCAAGATCTTTATGACATGCCCACGAAAACACTACCACTTTTGTCTACAGGCGCTGCCTAAATCCACACGAAATGAAAGTTCCTTGTAGTTTGGATTAAAGTTTCCTTATCACCAATTTGTTGTCATTATTTGCAAGACAAAATAAATAAATAAATATCAACTCGTCATTCAACCTGTCACGTGTCACAGAGGTATTGCTTTGTAAATTCTGCATTTCCTTGCCTTAGCTTGATCCCATACATTTTTAAGACGTTGTGGAAAATGTTTATCACGTACATGATATTATTCGTTAGGCCCAAAACAGAGCAAGCAAAAAACTTCTGAGCAGACATGTCAGTTTTGTTTACAAACTTGCTTCTCTAAATGACCTCAGTGACTGTAATTCTTTGGAGGAGTCATTAACAGCACATTAATAATTCATATTTATATTGCACATGATTACAATATTTTTCTCAGTGTGTTGGTCCATGGAGGGACAATTAAAACTTGCATGTCATGCCCTGGGGTAAAAAACATGTTACCTTAGTCATAAAGTTTAGAAAAGTACAACCTTGTTTTCTACTTCTGGATGTTTATCAACCAACTGCAAGAAAACATGTCTCACAAATACAAAAGGAGATTTTTTTGTCAGATATTACTATGATAACTTTAAATCTAAAAACCTCTATCATGACTCAAGTCTACAGAAGCACTATTTACAGCCGCTTGTGGTTAATGTTCATTAGTTTCCTTTTATTAAGAATAATCACAACAGATATGGTCTCTACCTTTGAGTTTTTGCTAAATTATATATTTATTTAAAAGGCAAAATTAAGGCATCAACAACACTAACACGAATATATAAGTTAGGTTTTAGATCAAGTAAAGTTTGCAATCATAATAGCTTGTATAGTGTGAGAGCCTTTCCTTGATCTTGAAAATTGTTTTTCGACTTGCAGGCCTGAGTCACTGATGCAGAACAGAAAGCAGCCACTGTGCAGTCATGTGTAAACCGTTCAAAAATAAGAGAGGAATTCAAATGTGGATGGGACATCAGAATGTTGGAGCAGATTTTATCCCTATACAATAAAGTGGGACTGCAAAAAAAGACTAAAGGCCTAATAGACCAGCCCCTTTGACTAAACCAAACTCTGGTGTCTATGGTCCCTTTCCAATGCCAATAAGGTTAGTGATAAATACAACTTGAGCAAAATACATACTGCCTTCACGGAAACCTTCACCTTGGAAACAAAAGCCTTTGTGCCAAGTGTGATTTGGGATTACAGTGTGTTGTAGTATTAGGGTGCTGCAAAGCAAATTTCAAATTAAAGGGCCGCATATCGTATGAGTATGAGTTTCATGTCTTTTTGATTAAACATCAGGTTGAGGCTCTGTATGAATACTGCGAAAGTACCAAAACGCTCAATCCACAGAGCTTTCATAAACTGTGTCTTTAAACAACCATCAGGACTTCTGTAAGTTTGTAATGTCACTAGTGGAGATCACAGGGTCTTAAAGAAACAGGCGCTACAGCAGAGCAGGATGAATACAGGTATATTCAGGCAGACGGTGTGTGAAAAATAATGTTTTTTGAGCATTAAAGCATATAAATATGTTCTTGTAGAAACCAAAACTACATATATGAACTTAAAAATGAGCTTGTCCACTTTGAGTAAGAGTATGAGGAGATGATAGAAAACTAGAAATGCTCACACTTGATTTGTCGCTTATTCTAAACAATTACTTTTACCTTGCTACGTGTTAAATACACTACAACATTTAAAATGATCATGATGTCCTTTTAATACACATAAATACTATATACAAGCATGGGTGACATTTTTGCTGCATACATCTTTAATCATTGTTCAAACATTACAAACACATATTTATGATGCAATCACTCAAATAAAACAAGTGGGTCGTTACTTTAAAAATATATACTGTCAAGGAAAAGTACAATCAAATCCCAGTGTTTTAAAATAAAAATAAGGCAAAGCTTAAAGGCAAAGTATCTACATGACAAAAGCAACTACTCCTACTACTACTACTAATAAAAACAAACAAAACAAAAAAAAATAATACTTGTTATATTTTCCTTAATTTGCTGTTAAATTGTACAAGAATGTGGATGAATCTTGAAACATTTCTTCTATGGCTGCTGGCTATATTTAGAATGAAAACTGGAGATTAGCTGTGGAGAGATTATTACAAAATTATTACACAAAAAAAATCACCTTTTTGTTCAACATTTCAATCTTCTATATGCTACACAAAATCAATTTTAAATTGTTATTATTATTATAATATTAAATATAATAAAAATAAATAAATAAATAAAATATGGTGTATACATTCTATGGTAGAAGTTCCCTTACCACAGGTATCCTTCCTTAAACTCAGTGAATTTGTGCCGGACCATAAATGTCGCAAGAGCATCTGCTACCTAGCAACAGATGACAAGAGGATTACGTTAAATCTGGAACAAACAGAGACAGCTGAACATGTACACAAAAACAGAAATGTAAACTGAAAGGAAAAGTGAAACTGCAAACAAGTGTTCAGTGATGTGTCATAGGACAATACATTCAGCCTGCAGTGAACCATTAAGACGTCTTACTTTTTCAGGTGCGTCCTCGTGGACAGCATGACCACACTGCGGGAGGACTTGCATCTGAAACCTCCCTGTAGACAAACAATGAGATTAGGGATGTGTTTGAGGTCTGTGTATTCTACGGTATGTGACAACAATCAAAAATGGGGAAAATCATAGAAACTCAAAATCTCAATTTGTGCTCCTTACCTTGCATCTGTCCAATAGTAAGGTCTTTGTCAAGCCTGTCCACTCCTGTGCAATGGATGGAGTCAGGGGTGAAAATTGTGTAGTGAATAGCTTGGAATAAAAACAATTTGTATTCATCCAAACTAGTGGGACTGCCCTGAAATCCTGTCAAAACTTCCTATCCAGACTTCCTATTGGTGTACCAAATAATAATAATAATAATAATAATAATAATAATAATAATAATAATGTGGGCTCACTTTGAGAAACAGAGATCTAACCTGCGAGCAGAAGCAGTTTTGGCACAGAGCAGGTGAGAAAGAGGGCGGACAGGCCTCTGAACCAACCGTCCCAGTATTTTTCTGTCTTTGACAGCTCTACTCGCCAGGTGAAGATGCTTTCCTTTTTGATCTGTGTCGAAGAAATCAGCCCTTTAGGTACATTTCAGCCTCTCACCAACGCATTCACACACACAAATATGTAACAAAACAAAAACAAGTGATAAGAGAGACGGAACCTCTTGGTCGTCCTCCTTCATCCTTTTCTTGTTGGCGTCTTCCTCCACGTCTTCATCCTCTTCCTCTTCTATTATACCTTCAATACTGTTAGAGACACCTGGACTGCTGGTGGGTTCCTCGCACCTGTGGAAGTCAGAACAGACCAGATTTACATACAGTATAGTCGACTTGGAAATCGTACAGATGAGAATCACACCAGACATACTTTTTCACCTGGCCTCCCATCGAAACTCTTGCTGACTCTGTGTTTCGGATCTGGCCGCTCTTTACACTGACAGCAAAGGAAAAGAAACGTTTCAGACAGTTTTGTAAAAAAATTATACCAGTTTGATGCCATGCAAATGTTATCATCCAAAAAGATGTCTTTTCCGAGCTAAAGGTTGTTGAAAAACATGGCAAATGCTCTCAACAAGGCTATCCTATTTAGGGTTCGCACAACTTTAAAAATTCAAACATTTATCGAGCACTTCCAAGGTACCTGAACAAAACATTTACATTATCTCCAAGCAAATGCGGCACGGTGGTGTGGTGGTTAGCGCTGTCATTGATGACTCTAAATTGCCCGTAGGTGTGAATGTGAGTGTGCATGGTTGTCTGTCTCTGTTTGTCTCTATGTGCCCTGCGATAGACTGGCGTCCTGTCCAGGGTGTATCCCGCCTCACGCCCAATGTCAGCTGGGATCGGCTCCAGCCCCCTGCGACCCCGATAGGGACAAGCGGTTGAAGATGAATGAATGAGTGAATGAATGATATCTCCAAGCAATTTTTAGACCCCCGGGTCCGGTCCGATCTGCACCATTTGTGAGATGCCAGGAGACAACAAATAAATATAATGACGGGTTGGTTTCATTTCATAAATCTAACACGTTCTTGGTTTACGTGAGTGATTGTGCAGATGAAACACCAGGTTACGGCCAGATTATTTAGTACATTTTTCAAAGACTATATTCGAATTGAAGCATATTCCTGACATTGAAAACATGATGGTTCAAATCTAGCATTTGCCAAATATTCAAGACTTTGTATGAGCCCTGCCTATTGGCTTTAGTAAATCATTTATACGTTTTATGACATTGTTTAGGAACAATTACTAAATTGCAGAAGAGTATAATATGGTACAATTATACTTCATGTTTACCTCCACTCAATGGCATTCTCCAGAGATTTAAAGGTCTTTGGCCGACTTCTGAGGAAATTCTGCATACTGTTCAGAGCATCCATTGCTGTACCTGCAATTAACAACAATTATTTGTCATTTAATACACCCAGTATTACTATACTAAGCTCATTTGATTTGATTTCACTTTGAACAATGATATAAATTAGTAGTATTAAAATCAACCTGTTATTCAGTCAACTAAGTATCATAAGGTGAAATATATATATAAATATATATATATATGATGTGTCTCTTCAAGCACGCACTTACCTTCTACAACGTCAATGACGCAGAGGCCAAGCAGGGATGGTATATGATTGGCAGCGGCTGTATGAACTGCAATGGCCCCACCCATGCTGTGTCCAATAATCATGATTGGAGGCGGGTTCTCTCCATAGAGCATCTCCACTACTTTGCCAATATCTCTTTTGAAAGAAAAAAGCAAGGATAACATGTTCAACTCATTACATTTCTATTATGTTTCGGAGTATACTGTCAGACTGTTACAATTTATTATTTTTTTCCCCATTTAAAGCAGAGTCATTAATCCAAATGTAAACCACATGAAATCATTTTATCCCTCCTGGATATTTCTTTAGCTTGGACTGTCCTGCAAGTCTGCAGGATCACTGCTGCCCCTCTGGCTTCCTATATTTTTCAGTGATCCAGGGCTAAACCATATTCAAACGAGTGCATATGTTGTCCTCTCAGAGTCTGTCAGCAACGTACTTAGCCATCGTGTCCGCAGAGAGATCATCAGTATTTTTCACTTTGGTGTCACCTGCAGGTGATAAGAGAGAAGCAATTTTCACAATTTGTTCCACCTAATGAATATGCAAAGAATGACATGCAAAACCATGTAGGGAGAGAGTTGGCTTCTAATCACAGGTGGGCAGGAATGTGATCGCGCTATTTTGGTACAGCAGTTTAATTTCATTACAATTTGTGGTATTGGAGCTGCAGTTTGAAGTGTAAAACCACGTTAATATTTTTTTTGCAAAGCATTTCTCAAAGGGGAATGATAATACTACCCAACCACACTTAACCAAAATGCCTAAACTATAAATTAATTACGTCTTATTGCTAATTTTGTGTCCTGTGATGATGTATATTTACCATGTCCTCGAAGGTCCATAGCCACGACCCTGCAGTTGATCCTGCTGCATATGACAGCCTGCAAACACACATATGGAAGACATTTAAACCAAACAGTGTACAGCAAACGTGCTGAAAGAAAAGAACAGCTTCATAAATATTCCACATTATGTTGGTGATTTTAAAAGTTTCATCAGAGTTTCTGTGTTACTCATATGCTCACAGTGAACACTGCCCAGGAGAGTGCGGAGTGGCCTCCTCCATGGAGCAGAAGCAACACAGGACCATGGGCTCCACTGCAATAAATTCTGAAAATGTTCAAGGTAGTCAAGGAAATCCACACCAAAGCTGTGAAAAACTTACAAAGTAAGCAGCTGCTGCACAAAAGAGAATAAACATGATTTGATACACTGCTTACCTTCTATGCAAAGTTGAATATCAAAAGAAGTATGTAAGTGAGAATGACCTAGTTGGATTTGAATACTCTGGGTGATTGCTGCACCAATGTTTTAATAATTCATAATTCATGCTTATTTTTTTCTTCTTCTTACAAACAAAAGCAGCAGTCAAGGATATATCTTTGCCATTTTCATTTTCCACCTCAACGTCTTCCATGGTTTCAAAATACTGACTCCAGGGCAGGGGGGAGAAATCTCTCTTCCGTCCAGGTCTGTATATTTATACATATTAAAAAAAAAAAGGGACAATCAATATGTAAACCAATCAAATATTGCAGCAGGATTATTAGAACACATGCAAACACATACATCGTAACAATGACAAGCTGGCTCTCTGATATTGTAGCCTTTTCACAGATGGCCCATGTGGATTATGTGCTCTGAAAACAGGAATATTCAGATCTGATGCAAAGCAATACACTGTGAACTTCAATCAGATATTATTTCTCACACACACACACACACACACACACACACACACACACACACACACACACACACACACACACACACACACACACACACACAATATAATATATATACATTTTTAATGGAATTACAATGCTAGGCAACAGCCTTGGTCCTTGTTAACTTCCTGTCAGGTGATTTCATTCACATTCACTGCAACAGGAACCTAACTTGGACTCATTCAGAATGTTTATGTTTACAACTTTGAAAAGGTTTGTGTTGGTGCATACCTACCAAAAGCAACAATTTGCTCATACAACTGTTAATGTAAGTAACACGGTGATGTGAACAACAATAACAAACCCTATAACCTTCGTTAAGTAAGTAAGTGTAAATGAAAACGGACCCTGCAGCAAGGATCCGTTCAGAATAAAATCATATCTTTGGGGACGACTTCTACATCTTACACAATCAGTGACTTATTTTTAATCACTTCTTAAAATACACTTTCATAGACTTGTTTTTATGTGATAATATATCTATTTCTACCTTATCATCTGTTAATTTCATTTTTATTATTTTATTCATTATTTATTGCTTTTACTGGTCGTTAAGTGTCTCGCCTTGTCGATGTGTATGTGTATGGATTCGTTTCTGTTTTTGCCTTTGCTGTCAAAGCACTTTGTACACTTGTGTTTACAGAGGTGTTGTATACATACAGTTATTAGAGCTATTATTAATATTATTTGTATACATAGATGTATTCAGACACTGATTTTCGTGTGTCGTGAGCACGCACTCTTGCCCCTGACACATGTAAGATAACGCTGGTTAACAGCTATGGTTACATCCAGACTGAACTGACTTTACCCCAAAACACATCTTAAAATAATGCTTATGCTGTTTTCCACAGTTACGAACTGAATCGCGTTCAATCCGCCAATGATCACAACTTGACAGCATGCTATCAGGATGCTAGCTCACTGTTCCTCACCCCATTTTCATCTTGGAGCCGGACTGGAAACCTCCTGCCACAGGGGGTCTGGAGGGCAACAGGTTCAGGTGCAACTGTTTCTCCATGTTGTCAACGCGCGGTCCGTCAGGAGCTGTTCAATGCGACCGTCCCTCTCTTCCGCAGCATAGGGTTTTCTTCGACACTACACCGACGCTAACCGGAAAGGATCAATGTTCAGGACGATTCTCTTCTTCTTCTGCTGCTGCTGCTGCTGTCATTATTTTGGGTCGGTCTCTTCTTCTGTGGTTTCCATTGAAGCGTTGAAACATTTACTGCCATCTACTGACTCTGGAGGACTAAACATGACTTAAAGGTTGAATATGTAGACTCTTCATTAAAAGCTATTTATATACTTTAAATTATACACCCACGGGGCGTTTTGAGGGGTACAAAAAGTAAGTAAATAATAAATTTGACAATGACTTTCTGTCACGTTCTGTTTACATTGCCAGAGTTGTCTGTTGTTTGGTGCAGCTCCTGTAGGCTGGCACTGGTGAAATGGAGTTTGCCAATCCTGCAGCTGCTTATTTGTCCCAGCAGCTGAGTGACCAGGGACGCCAGGCCAGGCATTCACTCCATGGGCTGAGATAAAGGAGTTCAACGGCATTAAAACGCCCAAATGACTACGTTTCTCCTTGATCGGTAAGCTCATTTTTATGGTTACTTAGCTGTAATGGCTAACGGTAACGGTCACTGTCAGTCAAACTCCTCTGTAATACTTGTTGAGAGGACGGGTTCAAACTGGCTCAAACAGACTCAGGTCTCCTGTAGGCTAATGGACCGGGTCTGACCAACCTGGCAACCTGACTGCTGGAATTATATTTTGTTGTTGCGACTACATTCTTGAGACACTAGATGGCGGTGTTCTGCTCATTCTCCATATTCAACCTTTGAGTCTCAGTAAATCAATAAATAAATATATAAATAAATATAGGAATGAATAAATGAAGGTGAAAGAAATGTAGGAATAAATGTAAAGCATTTATTTATTTATTTATATTCTTTATTTATTATCTTCTTTCTTTCTTGTAAATATTATTTGCTTTATTTATGTATACATTTATTCATTTATTTATTCATTTATGCATTTATTTATTCATTTATTTCTGTATTTATTTGTTTATGCATTTGTTTATTTATTCCTGCATTCATTTATACATTCATTTATTCATTTATTTATTGAGATTTAAGTCATGTTCAGTCCTCCATAACTGACTGTGAAACCACCCGCAAAACATCAGTGGTTTATAACCTCATATTGTTTGACCATTGACAGGGACAGATTTTTCATAGTGTAAATAAATGTATTATATTTCATACATCATCATGTATTTAACCATAATAGAGCTAATTTGCTGTACTGTTCTTGCACAAACTGTTCGAGCAGAGAAGTGAGAACATTTTAAGAAATAAAACTCACATTAAAATAAATTTCTCCTAGCTGAAGATGGCTTTTCGCTGTCGTTTTCAACATTAAGTAATGAAATGACTACACAAGGGCAATAGCACGTTTAGGATAATGTTATATCTCTAGTTTACAATATTCTTAAACACAAGGTGGCACCAGTGCACTTTAGCCATACTGTATAACTAAGTCAAGTCGGTGTACCTATTTTACACGTGAAGTTAAGTTTATTCATTGTTGTTACAATACCTTCTGTGGCTCTGGAGAAAATAGCTCTGGTGATGTCATGGGGATGTCATCAGGGTTGTCTCAGTTTGCATTTGGAAACAAATGTATGACATGAGCGTAGAGTTTGAAAGATGGGTCTAATGAAGACGACACTAACACATTGCATCATGGGGGCTAGACCAGCATGAGGGGCCACAAGTCAGGATATATTGGCTTCTGCTGCATTGGGTTTGACCAATTTTGTTTTTAAAAAACCATGTCTCTCATGTCCATCAGCCTTATGGTATTGCGCTCTAAAACACAGTTGAAGAAGCTTGTGAATGTGTGGACACAACTATGAAGAAGAGAGTGTTTGCTGCTGGTGACCTCCATTATTGGAATATCCAAAAGCCTAATAGTAATAATTAATAATAATGTTAAGAAAAAAACAGCAGGTGTTATGGTGTGGTCAAGATCGCTGGGAACACTAGTTTTATGAGTTGCAGTTTCAGTCCTGTAATGTGTCACCTGTTATTCAATGGCAGACATTTGAGAAATGTGTTTCAATGGTTACATAAAGAGTATGTTGAGACAGCTGGTCATCTACAGTTGCAGACTCAGTAATTTGATTGAGAGAGGCACAAGAGAGGACACAAAGAGGTGTAGGTGAATAAATGTAGATGGTCACAGTATTCACCTTGTAAAGTTGATATGGCAAAAGTGTTAGCAAACAGTTGCCTTTTAACAAATTCATTAGGAGCGAAGAAACATTAGCATCCATTTGGAGTTTCTGGCCATCTTATGAATGGAGCCTGTACAAGCTACATTTAGTTAAATTTTGATCTCCACCAGTTAGTGGAGATATTTCAAATATCTGTGTGTTTCGCTGTTAAGTTTACTGCTGGACGTATCTAAATGGTTATCCAAGACCGAACTTGAATGGTTAAGATTAGTACGGGGTGGTCGTGAATTAAGTTTTCCTTTGTCTGACGCTACACTAACTTTGTAGGCGTTACTTTGTAATTTTGTCCAACACTTATTTTGTTTGATGATAATTAACTTACTTACCTACATTAACTTTACATGAGGGTAACTTTTCTGTCCAATGCAATTTTTATCAGAATCTAACTTAAACTTAATTTGTTTGACATTAACTAGGTGGTAGGAAAGCAAGTCTTGGAAGAGTTTTTGCAAGTTTTCCTTTGTCCGACACTAAACTAACTTTGTTCGCATTACTTTGTTCGACACTAACATTTGCATTTTGTCCGACAATAATTTTGTTTGATGATAACTTTGTAATTTTGTCCCGCACTAACCTTGTCTGTCGCTATTTTTCTTTGGCTGATGCTAACTTTGTTCGATGCTAACTTTGTTCGATGCTAACTTTGTTCAATGCTAACTTTGTTCGATGCTAACTTTGTTCGATGCTAACTTTGTAACTTGGTAATTTGTCTGATGTCAACTATGTATTTGGGAATTGAGTCTTGCAAAAGTTTTTGCAAGTTTTCCTTTGCCTGATGCTATAATAACTCTTCCACATAATTCTGTCCGATGCTAACTTTGTCATTTTGTTAGAGGCTAATTTTGTCCAATGCTAGCTTTGTAACTTTGTAATTTGTCCAACGTTTACTTTTTAGGCTATTTGTGCAGTTAAGTGCTGGGAAAAAGAACAAATGTATTGTTTAACCCATGACTTCACTGAACTACACATTGAGTTATACAGTTATTATTGAATCAGTTGTTATTCACTTTTTGGACTGACAGATCTATGATAGGTCTGCATTATTGTGGCACTATACTGAGGGCACACACAATTTTACTTTAAACTTTGGGACAAAGATGCTTACAGTGCTCAGAAATATTCATGAGTCGCCTCCAAGCTAAAAAAAAGACAAAAAAACCCCTAAGCTTTTAGATCAACATGAACAATAAACAAACAGTTTAGTTGTTCCTGGTAAGTGGGGCCATTTGTTGTCTCGTCACGTGTGTGTGTGTGTGTGTGTGTGTGTGTGTGTGTGTGTGTGTGTGTGTGTGTGTGTGTGTGTGTGTGTGTGTGTGTGTGTGTGTGTGTGTGTGTGTGTGTGTGTGCGTGTGTGTGTGAAATACTGTGTAGATGGATTAGACAATAAAAAAAAGAAACTAATTAAAATTAAAACCAATTTATCTCAATAAAATGAATTGGCAGTCAAGTTATCCCTTATATATGTAGTTGGATTCAAACACAAGACAGAGGTTCACATGCAACAGACCATATTTGTGTGCCCCACTAACCTTTCCAGTGACGCAGCGGCTGACTTTATTTATAGCAAAATGGTCTTTATTTATAGCGTAATGGAGATTAGCTGTTTTAAAGTTCGTGGAATTCACTGTGCAGGAGGATGGGGTGGTGACGGGGGTCTGCCTGCTCAAGTTCACTTCCAGGGGCTGTCTGTGAGGTCACTGTAAACTAGTTAAAGCCGGACCAGCAAGCTGTTTACTGGTCGCACTGTGCTCAAAGGTTACTCACACAATGTTCTCAAGAACCTGTTTTTAGCACAGTGTCAGCTTCTTCTTCTGAATCATTAGGGTGCTGGTTTTAAGGTTAACCATAATCCATCTTTGCCTTGCAATTTAGATTAAATAAATGTAGAAAAAACTATGAATCTAACTTTTTAAATACAGCTCTAACTCTTTTAAAAGGTTATTATTGCTTATAATTTCTTTTGGCCAAACATATATATATATATATATATATATATATATATATATATATATATACTGCATCTACAAAAACACCTCATACTAGCATAAACATGCAACTTATGGCCACTTTAATAATAGGTAATACTGTACATAATGGAACATATGTACAAGGTGTAGGTCATTTTCAGAGGACTTTTCTTCAGTCTTGTTTACGAAAACAACTCCAGGAGTGTTGGGAAACTTGTCACATACAAATTAATTTAATCTGTACACAGGAATATTATTCATTATTAAATTATAGAAGCACTCACACACTGTATTAAGACAAACAGACAAAGCAGCAGTACGTGGAAAACACTGGTGTGCATGTCACAATGTAAAGATCTAGCATTGCAGTTTATGGAACAGAACAACATATTTGCACATGCAGCAGCAGGTGAGACATTAGACATGAGGACACGGTTTTGCGCAGTCAACCACCCGC
This sequence comes from Echiichthys vipera, assembly GCF_963691815.1. Taxonomy (NCBI): domain Eukaryota; kingdom Metazoa; phylum Chordata; class Actinopteri; order Perciformes; family Trachinidae; genus Echiichthys; species Echiichthys vipera. The sequence goes on along the minus strand of NC_139839.1, from coordinate 18,389,826 downwards.
ATTACATGACGTACGTAAGCTTACTGGGCCCCTGACTTGGAGCTGCTATGGAAAGTCACATGTGTAGAGGCATTCACACACAGGACTCCCAACACTCTACTGACAAAGTGTCTACCCTCTCTAACACTTTCCATTCAACATCCAGTCCTCTAATGGGTGCCTTGCGTTTGCCTGAACAGATGCTAAAGGCTTGACTGATTACATACAGATGCTGTGTGCATCCACCCACCCTTGTTCACCGTATGGATTGGCTAAGAAGCATGGAGTTTCCTTTGGATAGAACATTTTGTAACTGTATTACTTGGATTGAGGAGGGAGGAGGGAATTCCTAAAGCTCCTCAACTGATTTGCATTTTGTTATGGGATACTAACACTGAGAAAAGGGTGTAGTTGTCCAGCTAGTCAAATGCCCAGGGAAAACATGTAAGGAATCCAGACAAGCCTCTCTGTCTCATTGGCTAGGTTTATCAACCAATAGAAACACGAGGTACACTCCTTGATGTCAGTGTAGTAATATGAGCTGTTATCACAATGTTGAAGTGTGAAATGTTATGTAAACTCCAAGCTCTGGGTACAAAACTTGAATATAAATATAGATATATTTTTACTGTTTTTACTTAGAGGGTGAGACAATATGGCTACCTAATGACACTGTCAGGAGCAGATCAACAAGTGCTCAAGTATCCGGATGTGTGTTACACGCTAGAAAACACGAGATATACATAACAGGTGTGTAAACTTGTCCGGCTGCCCAGCAGTCATGTGCGTAAGGTGTCTATATATTCAGAAGCCTCTTCCTCAACAGAAAACACAGCACAAGAGGAGGACACGGAAAGGACTAACTGCCTCAAGGATTGTATATTCTTTCCTCTGTGCTGGACCATAACCTTTTTTAGGTAAACTTTTACGTGAAGATTACAGTGATTGTTGATGAATTCAGACTCAACCTATGTCACTTGACATTAAAGTAGTAGATTCAAGATTAAACCAATGAAAGATAAATTGAAATGCTTGAACTTAAAAGTTTTGTACCTCTGAACTGAAGTATAACGTATCACTCAGATAGCATAATGATAATGAAATGCATGAAACCAACAATACAATTTCTCCTTTGATGGCACATAAAAGATTAATGCCTGTTTTTGCAGTGAGTGGTGGTATGCTCGCTGACTCACTGCCCAATGCCCAAGGCATTCCCACAACAGAACCACTTCCAAAGACGAGTGTCCTTCTCGAGAAAACTTGAAGCTCTTCTTTCCCCTTGCTCACAGGTATGCACAATGTTTAGTGTGAAAGCAAATTTCAGTATACCCATATTACAAGTACAATCAAGTTGTACCAGGTGTGTAGAGCATGGTGTTTATAATCTGAACAAACAGATTAAATGTGAGACCATAAAACAGTAAGATTGTGTGTGTCCGTTTTGAGCTGAATAATGACTTTCTTTTGTGTGTGGTTTTCTATACAAGGGCAAATAACATTAAGAACACATTTCTCCATTAATGTCATCAACTTAGGTATAAAAATGGTTGTCATGAAACCCAAAGACGCAGTGCCCTCTGCGGCAGTTAAATTCTTCGGAGCTGGCACGGCGGCCTGCATCGCTGACCTCATCACCTTTCCATTGGATACCGCCAAAGTCAGACTGCAGGTTAGAAGGAGGAGGCTTGAAAGATTTTAACTTTAGATTTTGTTCTAAATATCTTTTGTCTTTGCTTGTCTTAACCTGCTGCTAACAATCATCGCATGTCATCCTACTGCCCAGATTCAGGGAGAGTGTCAGAAAGTCGAAGGGGGCAGTGCAGTGAAGTATCGAGGAGTGTTTGGCACCATCACCACCATGGTGCGCACAGAGGGGCCCAGGAGTCTTTACAATGGACTAGTGGCAGGACTACAGAGGCAGATGAGCTTCGCCTCAGTCCGAATCGGCCTTTACGACTCCATGAAGCAGTTCTACACTCGAGGCACTGAGAGTGAGTTGCATAAGCATCATAAGCCTGTGAATCTTCTCATTTGTCCAGGTCATCGTTATCCCCAAAGCAATTTCAATCAAAAGCAACTGGACTTGGTTATTAGCATCATAGTAGCATTGTTTTAAGGTGAATAGGGTCAACATTTACCAGATATCACCATGAAACGTCCCTACTTGATTAGGAAGTACTTTTTGTAAAGTAAGTGTTCTGAAATTTGACATTTAAATATGCAAATGAGGCATTATCTTATCAAGTAAGTGGTAATTTGCATACATTTCCAGAACATAACAATGAACAGTGGATAAAGCCAGGTTCAAAATGCTTGTTTCATTGGTTGACATATTAGAGTCAAATGTTTTTACAGAGGGGATTTTGAGTATCTCTTTTTATCACTCAATAAAAAAGAAAATACTGCCAAATCCATTTTCGTGTTTTTAGAAATAAAATGTTGTATGTAAGTAATGTGAATGAAGCTATGAATTATATATGAGCAGAGCCCTTTGTAAAACCTGCAAAAAAAATATTGCAATACTGCAATTTACCAGCTTGGGATCAATAAAGTATTTCTATTCTATTCTATGTACAGTAGATTAGAACTGAATCTGGAAGGTTTTGTGTATGTTAATGCTACCTAAGAGGAGATGGCTGAGGGTAAGGAAAAACTTTTGAACAAAATCACCTTTAGACATATGTAATGTAAAGAAACTGCAGGTGAATAGGGTTGAGATTATTAACTAAAAGATATCACCATGAAACTTCTCTCACTTTCTGAAATCTGATGTTTTAATATGCAAATGAGGCATTATCTCATGCTAACTTTTGGGACTAGACAAAGTGTAGTGGAATAAAAACCTAAATGTGTATTTTGGACGTTTTATTTCCACTAGTCTGAGAGAAGACATGGTATGGAAGCAACAAAAGTCAAAAATCTCCAGTGCACCAGTGCATGTAAAAAAAAAAAAAAAACGGCTTTTTTTTTTACCCATGCTGCACAGGTGCTGGTATTGTTACTCGGCTTATGGCAGGCTGCACCACAGGAGCCATGGCTGTGGCTTTTGCACAACCAACAGACGTGGTCAAGGTACGTTTCCAAGCCCAGATACGACTGGCTGATGGTGGGAGGAGATACAACAGCACCCTGGAAGCCTACAAGACGATTGCTAGAGATGAGGGAGTACGGGGCCTTTGGAAAGGTGCTTGTCATGTTACTTCAACTATTTAAAAAAAGAAAGGACATATGTGCCGTATCATAGTAACCGTCCTCTGCTTTCTGTCAGGTTGTATGCCCAACATCACCCGTAATGCCATCGTAAACTGTGCAGAGCTGGTGACCTATGACATAATCAAAGAACTCATCCTGAAATATGACTTAATGACAGGTGAGGTGGCGGAGCAAACAAATCAGTACAGATATTATCCCATTGTCTTACACATCCAAATACAAGTATCATACATTGTGAGAGGATGTGACTCTGTTTCTGTTCTTCTCCAGACAACCTGCCGTGCCACTTCACTGCTGCCTTTGGTGCAGGCTTCTGCACAACAGTAGTGGCTTCTCCTGTGGATGTAGTCAAAACACGCTTCATGAATTCAGGAGAAGGCCAGTACAGGAGTGCTATCAACTGTGCTCTCACCATGGTGAAAAATGAAGGACCCAGCGCCTTCTATAAAGGGTAAATACACTGCTATATAACAGTAAACCAAACAAGAATAATATAACCTGTCTGGGACACTTCACTTTTATTTCCCTTGTCTCCCTTAGGTTCATGCCTTCTTTCCTGCGACTGGGGTCGTGGAACATTGTGATGTTTGTGACATATGAACAGATTAAAAGAGGTATGACCAGGGCACAGCAGTACTGGGAGTCCCCCTTTTGACCTGAGCGTGTTGGACTGTTTGTTCGACCAGCAGCCTAACCTTCACTATGATGCAGTGGTGACCCAAGGTTGGAAAAGGATGTTATAAAGACTCACGTCAGGAAGCTTTTCAACTTCCTGAATGAACAGGCTCTGAGGGCATTGCTGCAATACCAGAAAGATTTAACAATGCAAGTATAAAGAGAGCATTACTGTATACAAATGCTTATTCAGGTATAAATGACAAATGTAAAATAGTAATTCCAGAAGGTAACTGTATGTTTTATCTCTTATGAGTGTTTACAAGAATGAACTGTGAGATTTTATGAATAATGTCAAGGTCATGTTGTGTGTTGTTTAGGGTAGGTTTTACCATGAGGGCAATAGACAGTTGAGTCTGGCACCACAGATGTAAATAGTGACCCTTTCTATGTTCCTTACTTTGCTTTCCATGTTATGGTTTACAGTGTTTACCATTGTTTGTGCATGTGGCTGGGGGTTTATAGGTAAATCTATGTGCTGCTCATTGTAAATAGCATGACTTATTGCTGGTCGGTAAGTCATGAATATGTTGCTCACTGTGAAAAATAATGCCAAAATGAGTAAATATATATATTTTCATTGTCTATTATTGAATTTTACCTCACCTTTTTTTAGTTGTGTTACATCAAACAACTCTGGAATGCAGTTTAGATAGTCTGGTTACAGACAGTGGAGCATCTTGAAGTTGGACGGTATTCAGTATTTAAAGGGCATATGTTGTGAAAAACTTTTTCAGTGCTTGTACGCATACATTTGAATGTCTGGAGTGCCTAACCCACACACTGTGAGATGATCAGGAAACATGATGGGATTCAATAAGATCAGATTCTGCTCTGTATCACCTTGAATATACCACCCCCAGCTGAGTATCCCTACAGATTGAGAACTACCTCTACACCACCAAATGTTTCTCGCAGGCCATTTAGAGCAGACTGGGCTTCATCGGGAGAGGGGACAGGGGCATTCAGACAGAGGGTGAATACAGGTATATTCAGACAGACAGACAGTATAAGAAAAATGTGTCTTTTAGAACATTAAAGCATGCAAACATATACCTTTGTGAAAATGTCAGCTCCCCCGAGAAATAAAACCAAAGTGGTTGAGAAAGAAAAACAAAACAAGAGAAACAACATAGTCATCCCGTATGTGGCTGGGGTATCAGAGAAACTCAGGAGGATCTTCAACAAACACTGCATCCCTGTGTATTTCAAACCCAGTAACCTACTCAGACAGAGACTAGTACATCCAAAGGACAGAACACCAGACATCCACAAAAGCATCTGGTTTATGCTGTCCAATGCAACAAGGAATGCAAAGATCTCTACATTGGAGAAACAAAACAACCACTGCATAAACGCATGGCCCAACACAGGAAAGTTAACTCCTCAGGCCTGGACTCTGCTGTCCACTTACACCTCAAGGAGAAAGTCCACTCCTTTGATGACAACAATGTCCACATCCTGTACAGAGAGGACAGATGGTTTGAAGGAGAAGTAAAAGAAGCATTCATGCCAAAGTAGAGAAACCATCGCTAAACAGAGGAGGAGGTCTGAGACACCACTTATCTCCAATTTACAATGCTGGGCTGACAAAAAATCACTCGTCTGAACATTTCAGAAAGGAGAGCTTTTGGTGAATTTATGAAAAATCTAAGGACTAGACAAAGTGTAGTAGAATGGTGTTAGGTAAACAATACAGAATAAAAGACTCCTGCACACTGTCCTCTTCACTTCTTCTTCTTTGTCATTTAATAGAAGAAGAAGAAGAAGAATTCCTTCATTAGTCCCGCGAATGGGGAAATTCAATTTTCACTCTATTTTATTTTTCATGTTACACACACACAGGCCTGAAATACACACACATGACAGGACCTATATACATGCAACCCAGGAGAGATGTTAGAACGAGGGGGCTGCCAGTGACCGGCGCCCCGAGCAGTTGGGGGTTCGGTGCCTTGCTCAACAGCACCTCGGCAGTGCCCAGGAGATGAACTGGCACCTCTCCAGCCACCAGTAACACCAATAACAATGTTTCGGTACGCAGAACTTTATCAGGTTATTTTACGAAACAAAAGAAGAGATCATGACCCACATGGGCTGATCAGGTCACACTCCAAACTGACATCATCTATTGAATTTATCATGTAGCATGTATAATCACATCATGGCACCATGGGCCTAAAGTGAGAACAGGTCGTGCAGGTCACTGACATCACTCACTGAATCAATCAAACATCATGTATCATCACCGTGGGCCTATCATGTGTTTATACATGATACTTGATGTAGAGAAATCAACAAAGACTCTTAAAGAGAGATTAGCAGATTTGTGTATTTATTCTAGAGGAGAATCGCAGAGCAACATTTTATCTCAGTTTAAAACAATAGTGTCAAACAAACATCTTACAGATATGCATGGACGTCACCCGTTCATGTCCCATGTAGTCTTGTCTCATATAGTTTTGTACACGTACTTTGTACAAGTTATCCAAAACAGGTAATCTTGTTTTGAATGCTTGTTATCAGCTATGAGCTTTCGGGGAATGTCTTTTTGTTTGGCTCTCATATCTCCACAGTGGTCCTATCTGAAACAGAGAACAACTTACGTCTTCTGATTGAATGCAGTTTGGTTTAGATAGCATCATCGGACACAGAATATTTCCAGACGGACCGGCCTTATTATATTATATCTACTTTTTCTTCTTCTTTTACTTCAACAACCTTTAACTGATAATACAATAATACATTCCTTACAAATCTGTTCACGCCACTGTTTATACAGTACAATACTGACTTATTTTCAAAAATACTCTTTTTTTTAATATTAAAAACATAAACTGTGCTTGTGCAGTTTTTGACCAGTACCTTTCAATCTTCAGTCACCGCAGGAACAACAGGTCACAGATAATGTTTTATGTATAATGTGTGTTGAAGGGTCCGAACATACTGATCTAATTTTGGGGGCGATGTTCTGAGTGTACTTGTATTTTCAGCATGACTCAGCATTTACTCTCTGTGCTCTCTAAAGAGCTGTACATAGCTTTCAACAGATGACTTTGTTGCTATATTTGTAAGTTAGAAAATCAAATTTTGCAATGCAACATGTCTTTTTAAAAAAATATTCAACTATTCATGTATGGTGGGCCTCTTTAATCCAGCCTACCACTCCATGCCCCCCCCCCCCCCCGCCCCGTCCATGCCTATGTTCAAAAAGCACCTCAAAACATTTCTTTTCCCCAAGTCCTTGACCCCTAACCCCCAATTGTTAACGACCTTGGGTACCATGAAAGGCGCTATATAAGTCCAAGTTATCATTATTATTATTATTTATTCAATCACAACTCTACGTTTTAATGCTTGTTGCGATGCTGCTATTTTTCTGAAGATACAATATAGAAAAGCTTGATTATGGAGTCAAGAAGACGCAGAGAAAACATTTAAGAACACATACAGCATCAGACACATACAGTACAACCCCAGGCTGTTTGTCACACAGGCAGGTTTATAGTCTTCCATATAGATGGAGTGGGGGGTTGGGCCCCACCAACAACACATGCCATGATGTAACAAGGACACGGCAGTATTTAAAGGCGGCTCTCTTCTCCACATACTGCATCTCGTCCAGTCACTGATTCATTTGGCTATTGTCACGCGGAGAGGCATTTGACAGGGCATTTTTACTTTCACAAATCAAATCACGGTATATTATATTTTAAAATCTTTTTTTTTTGAAGTGGTCAATACTGCTCCTCTGCGATTGTTTTTTACCTTATTTCTGACTCTTCCAGGATTTGGAGTATGATTTTAAGGCTCATCACTTTTGAAACATTTTCTATGGAAAAACAAGGAAAACTATTTATATCTGGGACAAAGTTCAGCCAGAGGGACACCTTTAGAGAATCCTGATCTCTAATGTTTCTGTCCTAAACTGCTCCAATAAAGGTAAGAATTAATAACCAAAAACAATCAGAATTAAAAATTAGCAAATAATTTGAGAAATTCTATGTGCTATTTAACTTACATGGCATCTTTTAGCCCATGTGAGTCAAGCCTTTCCTTGTGGGCACAGAATTTAGTGAACAGCTGTCTTTCATTAAGCATCACCGGAAACCTCTACTTGAGGATGTCACTTTGCTTAAATGATTGAAGTGTTTAATGAGCCAATCTTACATAAAATACATTAATGTTCGGATGGAATTTGTTTTTCAGATTTTTGGAGGAGCTTCTTGTCCTGTTCGCATAAATAAAACACTTCAATACTTGAATTGATCAGAAATCATTCAGGAAAATGGTTGGATTTGGACCTGCAGATGTCCCTCCGTCAGCAGCTGTGAAGTTCATTGGAGCAGGGACTGCAGGCTGCATCGCTGACCTGCTCACCTTTCCCCTGGACACAGCCAAAGTGAGGCTGCAGGTAAACAAGCCTTTTTGTTGCAAGTGTTGAATTTTAACTTCCCTACAGCGCATCAAATTCTTATATTGCATGTGCTGACATATGTGCTGACATATGTGAAAATATTATATGTAAAAAGCCCGCGATCCTTTCTTATCCTCACCTATCCGTGACCTTTTATCCTGTACAGATCCAAGGTGAGGCCAGAGCTTCAGCAGCTGCAGCAGAAGGGTCTGCAGTCAAGTTTCGTGGAGTGTTTGGCACCATCACCACCATGGTGCGTACAGAGGGGGCCAGGAGCCTTTACAGTGGACTGGTGGCAGGACTACAGAGGCAGATGAGCTTTGCTTCTGTCCGCATCGGTCTCTACGACTCTGTAAAACAGTTCTACACTAAAGGCTCTGATCGTGAGTATCTCTGAATTTTGTTGATCTGTAGTTATGGGAGTCCTGCGCCAACCAGGCCTGACACCTCCCTCCTCTCTGGTTCAGATGTTGGTATCGGCAGTCGGCTGCTCGCAGGATGTACCACTGGTGCCATGGCGGTCGCTTTTGCTCAGCCTACAGATGTGGTGAAAGTTCGCTTTCAGGCACAGGCCCGGTCTCCTGGGCATGCCAGACGCTACTGTAGCACCATTGATGCTTACAAGACCATCGCTAAAGAAGAAGGCATCCGTGGTCTGTGGAAAGGTACAGTAGCTTGCGTTTAGGATGACTATTTCAAGCATTTCCTTTCATTTTTTTGTGATAAATATTTTATGTTTCTTTGTCACGCAGGTACAGCTCCAAACATTGCGCGAAACGCAATTGTGAACTGCACTGAACTGGTGACGTATGATTTCATCAAGGACACACTCCTTAAGTCCACTCCCCTGACAGGTAAAAAACAATGGCTGCAGTTGAACAAGGTGTGACATAGTAGCCCAGTGTTGTTCTCTGTGGAGCAGTAACCTTCAGCCTTTACTCCACAGATAATCTACCCTGCCACTTTGTGTCAGCCTTTGGTGCAGGGCTATGCACAACAGTGATTGCCTCTCCTGTCGATGTGGTCAAGACAAGATATATGAACGCTGCTCTTGGCCACTACAGCAGTGTCCTCAATTGTGCTGCATCCATGATGACCAAAGAGGGACCACGTGCCTTTTATAAGGGGTAAGCATCGACTGAGTAGACAATATAGAAAGAATTAATGAGGACAGACTGTAAATCAAACATTTATAGAGGAGGGGGAAGAGAGAAAATGGTTGTAAACTAAATGTACAAAACAGCTATCAATATGAACGGTTTGCAATCAACCGCGTTGTTGCTCTGTTTTCTGCTCTTAAAGGTTCATGCCGTCTTTCTTACGCCTGGGCTCCTGGAATGTGGTGATGTTTGTGACATACGAGCAGCTGAAACGAGCCATGATGGCAGCAAATCACAAATGTACAACTCTACTGTAACCGTTATTGTCTCTCAGAAGGCTGATGTTGTCGCACAATGCTGTTTTTTTTTTTTTACAAATGTCTTACTTTTTGTTGCCTTCTGGGTGTTTTCATCTCAAAGAATCAAAGTAAATAGAACTGTGTTCTATACTATTCTAGTGACCACAGTAATCATTAGTCACAGGATAGCCAAACATGTATTCAAATGAGATCAATGTTTAAAAGTAAGAGCTTGTTTGATAAGATGCTTCCTCTCGGCGGAGAGCTTCGCAGGAAACTTAATGTCAAAATGAATGACGAGGTTTCCTCTCTGAGAAGGATCCTGGGAAAGCGGCATTCCCTCTCCGGTCACCACTTTGTTGTACGAAGGGCTGATGAACAAATCAGAGAGACAGGATGATGGTTATTGCTGCGGATTATTGCACTACCCCAAAAACATATCCTTCAAGAAATATCTATGTATTGAGTGTGCCATTTATATAATGAACTTGAATTTCTTATGATCATCTCTTGTTTCCTGTTTTGATCTCTATGTTTAAATAATTCATTCAGCGTTTAGAGCATCTGAGATTCATGTCAAATTAGTAGGATTTAAAAAATACAGTACAATACATCCATATTATTTAGTTATTTAGTATTCCACTTACTGCACAATCTCATTGATGGGAACACTGATCAGTCTGCCATCTAGTGTCTCCACATCCACAGAGAACCCAGTCAAGGCCTGTGGGGAAAGGCTCATGGTTTATTCTACTTCAAGCAAGTCGTTAAGTGAATAGTAATCATTCAAATCACTACTCTGGCTCTCATTAACAAGACTCACCATCTCCAGAGTGATCTGGACCTTGTAGATCAGGTCATTGTGTTGTCTTAGGAACAGAGGATGACTCTTCTGTCGCACTATAAAGACAATATCTGCAGGGATGCTGTTTGGTCCCTGAAGGTAAAATACAGCAAGATGATTGTCATGCAGTCTGCCTCTTTCCCTAAAACATGGCTTAGTCATAAGCTGTTACTTTGCATAGTTTGATAAAGAAAACATTTGTGCACATAATTTGTTTTGACAATATCATATTCAGTAAAAAAGAAGAGGTAAGGGAGATCGAGGCTATTTCTCCTTATTCCTCTGTGGTTTTATTCATAAGCATATGTGAGCACCTCCAAAGAGATCAGCTGAGGCCACCTACTGGTGGAAATGCAGCAGATCCAGTGGAAAGTATAAACCTTCATAGATGAATTATTAAATGCACTTTGAGAATTTGCCCAAAGATATTATTTATGTACCTGTTCATATTAAATTACTTTTTTTTAATTCTCCTTTTCATTCCAGTCATGATTCATTACAGTTAAAACAGTTATTCATCAAACATCAGTAATTAAATTACACATTCAGAGGTGAAATAAATAAATAAAATTACATTCAGTAATGATTTATCAGCGTAAGCGGTATAAAGACCACCTGAAAACATCTCTCAAGAAATGCAGTCTCCAACCCCTGGCCCTTGAGACCCTCGCCACTGACTGTCACAAGTGGCGAACTTCTTGTGAAGAAGGCATCAGTATCTATACAACAGATCTAGAACGCACAGCAGATGAGAAGCGCGCACAGCTCTAACAGTGTCTGATAAATCAGCACCAGGGACAGTGCCAAAGCCAAAACTCGGGCCATAACTAACATTCTTTTAAGAAAGTTTGAATGAGGCAAAACAAATAAATAAAGGAACAGTGTGGACTCTTGCCTTGTTATTAACTAAAATAACTCATCCTAATCTAAACAGAACTGGTGAAAACATACTGTATATTATCAGCTCTTTTTCTGACCATTCTCACAAAGGCAGGAAGAGGCCGCTCTACTTGCTCAGTAATAGTAGAGCAACTTCAGGTCAAATCTCCTTTGTAGTATGACAGCACATGGGTGAGTTATCAGTGACCAAATGCATCTCAATAGTAAATGGAAGCGCAGTTATTTCACCTGATCTCCCTCTTTGGGGAAAATGATCCTCGTGCCTTCTTTCCATCCAGGCTTCACATCTACAGTCAGGATCTTGTCTTTGATACTGGATGTGTGTCCATCCTCATTCATAACCTGTTATACAAATATGAATACATGTGTGAATAAGCTGTAGGAAGACAGTGGATAGTTGTCTCATATACAGCAGCTCTTACCCTGCGAGATATCTTAATTTTTTTTGTGCATCCATGGAAGAGATCATCCAGGGACAAATGAAGGTCTCTCTCTATGTGAGAGTCTTGTGTCTTCACCATTACCGGTTGCAGGCCACCGAAGTGAAGTGGTGCATCATATGTATAGAAGTCTAACAAAAAATAAAAATAAAATCAAGTTAATGTAATTAGCAGTGATGGCAAGTAACGAAGTATTTGTGCTAATTTTCAGGTAATTTGTACTTTTAGAAGTATTTATTTTTCTGACAACTTTTTACGTTTACTCAGTACATTTTTAACACGATTATCGTTACTTTCTACTCCCTACTTTTCCCAAAAAGGCTTGTTACTCTTAAAAACAAACAAAAACACTTCCTTTTTTTTGGCCCTGTGACGTATGCACGCCAGCCTGTAGCCTGCGTTTATAGGCTCTTGTCTGCCATCTTGAGACAGGCACGGCAGAGACACGGCAGTCTGTCCGTCAGTAAATCAGATTGATGATTTTTAGACCCAAGAGGGCTAAACTATGTTCCAAGAGCTTTGAAAACCTTCTTCTCTTGAAGTTGAACAAAGAATTTTGGTGCATTAGTTTTCCCTCCCTTCACATTAGACTCGCATAGAGAGATGGGGTGATGTAGTGTAGAGATGAAGATGGGGGTCTAGTATATGCTATAGTAGTAGTATTGTTGCCTGATGTGCAATTCAAAAGGTTGATTAACAGTTGGACTTACGAGTATAATTTGTAACACGACAGTTTAGAAGCCAATCCAAATTTAATATTCAAAAGTGTGATGCGTGAACCTGACATGTACAATACAAATGCCTACAATTGACCATGGTAAAGTACATTAGGATACATCTTGTGTTTGTTCAAACAATGACATTGATTAAATGGATTCCATTTAAATAATCGTGGGGTTATTAGCTTTGCAGTGAATCGTGCAATAGAAATACTTTTTACTTTTTATAATACTTTTGAGTAAATTTCAGAGCCTTTACTTGAATGAATATTTTGATCATTACTTTCACTTTAACTTAAGTTGTTTTTAAAACAGGTAGTTTTACTTCTACTCAAGTAAAGAATATGGGCACTTTTGCCATCTCTGGTAATTAGTATGACATTTGAATAAACACATTCACTGTATGTTTTGGTTTTCTCACCTGCAAATGGGTTGTCACCTCCAAAGAACTCTCTGAAGGTTTTGTCTGGGATCCCATGGTATTCATACTTAGATGACCAAGCCCCAGTGCTGCCAAACTCAGGTGGGATACCACCTTTTAGACCCTCCTCGCCAAACTTGTCATAGGTTGCCTTTTTTCGAGCTGTCACAAAGAACATAGATATTGTCAGAGACAAGCAAGGCCAGTCTGCAGTTATTGCCGGCTGAAACAATGGTGTTTTGGTAAAAGGTGGATCATTGTATCGATTCAGTCAGATGATGCTTTTAAATAAAATATATAGGCTCTGTAGGCTGTCATTCATTTCTTATTTCTTTAGAACACATCAAAGTATAAAGTGTGACATAGCGTACAAAAACAAAAAACAAAACAAAATATTTAGAAATAAATGAATCGTATGTGTCCGAAAAGGAGCAGGAGGAATCCAAAGCTTATTAATTCCCACCTCTTATTCAACTGTTATCAACAATTATCTGTAGAAATTAAGCAGCTATTTCCATATGTACACCAAATTATCTACAGTCATACACTAGTCAAATATTTACAAAGCCATATACAAACAAATATAGAGAAAAAAATATCAACAAAGAAAAAAAGTCTCCAGTGGTGGAAAAAGTACTCAGAGCTTTAGAAAAGGTGGTAATACCAAACTGTAGAAATACTCTGTTCGAAGTAAATGGTGTTACTTAAGTAAAAGTGCAAAAGCATTAGAATCAAAGTGTACTTAAAATACAAAAAGTAAAAATACTCATTATGCAGAATGGCCTATTTCAGAATATAAGATTACCAGACCATAATTATTGATGGATTAATGTAAATATGACTGTAATGTTGCAGCTGATAAAGGTCAGGCTAATTGTATTTACTTTATAAGCTGCAGTGTAGCTTATAACAATATATCCTGTTTTATTTGTTGATAATATGTTGTATTAGTAATCCGAATCTGTTAAGTAACTAGTACATGAGGTTACCAAATAAATGTAGTGGAGTAGAAGTATAAAGTAGATTCAAATGGAAATACTCAAGAACAGTACCTCCAATGTGTACTTAAGTAGAGTAATCGAGTAAATGTACTTAGTTATTTTACACTAATGACGGTATCCCTTAGTCATATAGCTATATACAGTATACAACCCATCACCCTATAGTCACCCATGTCAATAACGAATAAAGTGAATGCACACTTTACATGAGCTTTATTATCATCATTTTAGTCAATCTGTTTCCATCTCATCATCTCATCTCATCTTCAACCGCTTATCCGGGGTCGGGTCACGGAGGCAGCAGCTTTAGCAGGGGACCCCAAACTTCCCTTTCCCGGGCCACATTAACCAGCTCTAACTGGGGGATCCTGAGGCGTTCCCAGGCCAGTGTGGAGATATAATCTCTCCACCTGGTCCTGGGTCTTCCCCGAGGCCTCCTCCCAGCTGGACGTGCCTGGAACACCTCCCTAGGGAGGCGCCCAGGGGGCATTCTTACTAGATGCCCGAACCACCTCAACTGGCTCCTTTCAACACTAAGGAGCAGCGGCTCTACTCTGAGTTCCTCACGGATGGCTGAACTTCTCACCCTATCTCTAAGGGAGACTCCAGCCCCCCTCCTGAGAAAACACATTTCGGCCGCTTGTAATAAAATAAGGATATTCTAATTATTCCAACTGTCATTTGCAGCCAAGTACTTATATATGATTATCATTAGTATTACCTGTATATCTTTATTTCACTTTCACTAATTAGGCCTGTTTATCTTTAACCTCGATGGACGTGTTGCACTGTAACTGAAGCACCATTTAAGGTCAATCCTGTTTTAAATGACTCACGGTCGCTCAACACATCGTAGGCTTCGCCCAGCTGACTCAGTTTCTCGGTGCTTCCAGTTTCTCTGTTGCTGCTCGGATGAAACTTCAGGGCGAGACGTCGGTAACTAGTTAGATAAAAGAGGGAAGATGTGACATTAAGCGCAAAACACCATAAACGTTAAGTTTTGTCATCTAACGTTCAACAGTGTGACGAAACTTACGCCTTTTTGATATCTGCGTCTGTTGCGTTTCTGTTGATTTCCAGCGTAGCGTAGTAATCGCTGCTCATTGTGGAATTAAATGCTTATATTTCACTTCAAAAATCAAAAGCGTGGGTCTTAAAACAACCGCAGTTGTTTAGCCGCAGTTGTTTAACACGGTTTCCAGGGTAACAGATGCTCGGGAGACTCTCGCGGGATTTGCTGAACCAATCGCGGGGCAGAAAAACAAACAAGCGTGTTCACATTAGAAATAAGACACCAAATGATCATTTTATAGTATGTTTTTTTGGTTTCTGAGTGTTGAAAAGTCACAATGGAATAGTAATAGACTGTCCAGCATCATATCTAAACTTTATATTGCACTAACATGTATAAAAAGGTTATATAAATATATATATATAAATAAATAAATAAAGTTTGATTGATAGCTAACCTCGACACCGTATAGAAAGTGTCTTTGTTAGTGATCCCCAAAGGTTCAATGCTGGATTCCCCTGTTTGGGGCCCACACACATACACCTCCTGTCCTCTGCTCATTATACACACTGTGATTAAAGGCAATTTGATTAAAAATAATAATCCCATTTTATTTATGAATATATATATATATATATATATATATATATATATATATATGTGTGTGTGTGTGTGCTAAACAGGTTGATCAAATAATCAAAGCCTTACAAGCGCCATGTTCACACATGCCCCATCCAGAAGACAGGGTCACAAGATTAGGAAATGATCCAGGACCCAACCTTTTTCCAATTAATGAAATTATGTGAAACTAATTGACACTGCACCTGTGGCTTTAGGGCCCTGGGACAGCTGCATGCTTTGAAGTCTGGCCCCGCTACAGGTGCATAGAGATGTTTTAGTAACTGCCCAAATATCGCCCATAATAAAATAGCATCCCATGAGCAGGCTACTTGTACAACACCAGACATTTAGACATAAACAATGGCTGGACTCTATTTAGGTGGAATCTTATTGTGAATGTTGGCTCGGTGTACTTCGGAGCCATCATTACAGCCATTAGAGCCTTTACCTAACTGTGCTCTTCCTGCAAGGACACGTCAACATGTAGGCTGTGAAATAAGCCTATTAGTCCAGAGAACCAGGCTGATTACACTTTT
Organism: Echiichthys vipera; assembly: GCF_963691815.1. NCBI lineage: Eukaryota > Metazoa > Chordata > Actinopteri > Perciformes > Trachinidae > Echiichthys > Echiichthys vipera. The sequence continues at coordinate 18,373,646 of NC_139839.1, read as the reverse complement.
CAGGGCTTGCTCTTAATACTGAGAGCCTGCTGGTCAAAGAATTACGGATAACACTCTGTAGAATATTCTAAGTATTTCATCCTGGATTCATAATCCAGACATTAAAGCATAACACAAGCCAAACCTTAAAGACCTCAATTAGACATTAATGAATCCCAGTAGCGGTGACAAGTGTATTTTTATTCTTTCATTTAAAACCATTCCAGACAGAAAGGTTAAGGTAAACTTCACTGTACAAATCGTACAGTCCTCCAGAAATTCACACAAAATTGCACTGTATTATCAGTATGATCAAATTGCCATTTAGAGGTGGGAGAGGGAACAGGTGGTCCAGATGGATGCATATTTTATTAGCGTTTCAGGACTCATACCAAAAGTGAAGGTATGAACAGCCATAAAAAAGAAACATGAATCCAATAGAAATAAATATTACAAGTCATTGTTCATTGTGGATTAAATACACACAGAATAATCACTAACAAAAGATCAAACCCCTCCCCCCCAAAAAACAAGCAAAAGCAAACAAACGTCTTTTAAGTGTTCATAAAACCTCATACCAAACTTAACTAGATAAACCTGAAGGAAGCCCTCTACAATTAAACTCCAAAAGGCATAGATCCCCATATCTAATGTTTACAGTGGGTTTTATGATTATGACTCTTAATATATGAGAAAATACTCCTCAAACGCTATTTACCAAGAAATAGTTTGAATCTATGATATCTGTCTTTAGAAAAAAATAGTTAAAGATCTATTCAAATAAAAAGGTAATAGAAAATGGAAGCCAAGTTAAAAATAACTCATCTCAAGGGAGAAGCGTGGGAAGAGAAGGACGGTGATGTGGTTGGTGTAGTGATAGTGTCGCTCTTGTTGTAGGTGTCATGACTTTGTGCTGGTCTGTGACTGTGCAGTGGTGCGGGCTGTGACAAACTATTATTTTTATTATCGATAAATCTGTAGAGTATTTTCTAGATTAATAACTTGGTCTATCAAGTGTCAGAAAATAGTGAAAAATGTCCATCAAAGTTTCAAAGTCCAAAGCGGTGGCTTCAAATCTCGTTTTGTCCAAAACCCAGAGATAAACAGTTTAATATGATACAAAACAGAGAAAAACAGGAATTCTCCATATATCTCCATATTTGAGAGGCTGAAAAGAGCATTTTCTGCCATTTTTGCATGAAAAATTACTTTAAGAAGTAATCGCTGATCATAAAAGCGGACGATTATTTTTCGGTTGATCGTTGCAGCTCTAGTGTATGTACTTGTCATCATGCTGGTACATGCTGGGGGAAGTGGGACTCTGCTGGTACAGGCACCACAAAGCACTCCGTTTAAAAGAGGCTCTTGGCTGCCACCTCCAGCTTTATCGTGGATGAGTGTACAGTATACTTGTCAAAACACGTTTTCCACAAACGATTCCAGACTGTTAAAAAAAGAACAGTTTGTTGATAATACAATGAATGAATTAATCAACACCAATCAATCGCAACAGCACAAATTATGTTAACTGATACAAATAAACATCCACATTGTGCTTATTAAGCTTAAAGCAACATTTAATTTTTAAAGGATAGTCTCAATCTTCAAAACATACTTTGATGTCTTAAATACACATTTTCTTTCTTTCAGTTTGGTTCAAAGTGTCATCTTTAGAGACAAACTACAGCGATATGACTCATTACTCTTCTGCCGACATCTCTGTCTGTGTGCAATGACAGACAACAGCTGTTTCAACGTACGTGTTACAGTGCAAATATTCGATCTATGTGATTTATGACTTTCAGAGCGTCCCGATGTGAGAGCAGCTTTTCCACAATGGCAAGGATATAACAGCTGTAGTGTTCTCTTTCAGGCTGGGGAAGAGAGGCGGGTGCAGCGAAGGGTACAGATACAGTAAAAACAGGGTTTGAGGAAAAAGCCAGTAAGAGAAATTTTTAGCAATGACATAAGCCGGCATTAGCAGGAACAGCCTCCGTCACTGACAGGTAGCTCTGGTGGCTTCTCCAGCTTAATATCAATCACTGAAGGGTTTAGGAGTTAAGGAACATCACAGAACAGAAAAATACAACTTTAAAGCGCACAAGACGTTGTTAGAACTAAACTTAATTGCTTTCAGGGCTTGTGGGAGATAACATGAAAGTGTTATACATAAATTGTTTTTGTAATTTGTTTTCCACTACAGGACATGAAAGGGTACATAACTAAATAATAAATGGAATCCATTTTCCATACAAACCAGACAGCCATTGTGTGAGCTCACAAATGTGAAAAATCCCCCACACACTGCGATGATCAGTTTTTGTGTTCCTTTAATTAATGTGACACTTAAACCCTTAGGGTGTGATTTGAAAAAGCTGTAGAAATGATAAACCTTAAATTGTCAAAGTACCACATACATTTCAATGTTGATATTCACCATTTACAAGGTCGTGGGGAGACATTTTACAACGTGTATCAAAACCGAGGTCATAACATAGATCCGCTGTGAACCCAGCCTCACACTAGAGCCACATTAATACATTTTCATTCTTAAAAAGGATTACTTCTGCTACATTTACAACTAGCATCCACACTACTGCTGCATTTCCATTCACTAAAAAGCAGACATTTGGAAACCATGCTGACCCAGTTTTAGATTGAAAACTCTTGGGTTGCGTTTATGTCTGGCCCGGTGGAACACTGAAACATTTGTAAATGATGATACGCACACCCACATCAAACTTATCATTTAGTTAGGCTAACAACAAGCCTTTCCTAATTTCATCCATGCTCCCAGTACCACTCTAATAATAATATGCAGCTTTATTTGCTCTACGATGACTCCCAGTGATTTCCGCATTTTACTTTCAGTCAGAGCTTCAACTCCTTGACGCTCCAAGGAAAGAAATCTCTGGTATTACTTTTTGCCATTGCTGTTCTTCCTTCAAAGTACTTTCTGTGTTTTCCACTTACTGTATAGATCACTATATAGTACACAGGCATGTTGACATGGGCATAATTCTGACAACACTTATGTGGACAGCAGTTTTGTTTTAAAACCCTGTCTTAAAATGAAAAGTAGTAGTGTAGATGTAGTTAACCATTATACTCACAGTAAAATGGTCAGTAAGTTGGAGCACAATATGTGCACTCACTGGTAAAATAAAACTGAAGAGACACATGGGTCAAACAACAGCAGCTTGCAGCCACACTGCTGCACTAGATTTTTCCTCTGGCAGGGCTTATCCATATGACAAAACATAAGAGAGAGGAGACCTCCTGACTCACAGACGCTGACATGTACACAAAGGATACTGTCCTCTCTACTCTTGTCCTGTGTGGTATCCATGCCAGGGAGGGCGGCTGCCACACGACGGAAAAGCTGGAGGGAAAGACAACCAGATGTATTCTGTCAGACAAGGAAATATACTCAAAGCATAAGAAAAGCACAAGATGAAATCAAGGTAGTGTGCAGTGTATATGCTAGGGCTGTGCCCAAATCAGAATTCTTTTAAATTTTTAAACAAATTTGGCTATTCAATATGAAGATTCAACTATTCCTTACCAACGACATACGAACATATAATAATGTGAGGATTTCAACCAAATTAACATAGTCCAATGCGGCCCACCATGGTTTTATGATGAACTGAAAGTCTTTTTACACTTCTCAATGGATGGAAATCAGCGCAGTCTGACAGGGGTGGGGACAGCCGCTCAGTGTGGTAGGATCCCAGGTACTGGCTGGCGAATTTCCTCCGTGGCGATGCACTACGACCGGCTCTAGTCAGCTTGGAAAGGTCCGCGTTTTAAAGTGTCTACCAAATGACACACCCCTTGCCTGGACCTTGCAGCTTCCTGGGGCCGCGGCTTTAACGCTCACTGCGCCCTCTCCCTGCAGTTCAGCGCGCTTTCCCTGCTAGTATATAAAAATATAATGTAATGCACACTGACTAACAAAAAAAGAAACGGCTCCAAGAATTTCAAGTCATCACCGACTGATGATTCAACTTATCAACTTTCAGGGGGCAGCCCTAGTATATTCCCATTGCATGATTTGGCAAAAGGTTCGCTTGAAGCTCGCACAGAGGAAGACAGCCACCAGAGCTTTACCAATTTTATTTGAATTCAGCAGCTTGCGTTTGAGCTACTGCAAAGCCATATTTCTGCACCGCTGAAGTGGCTTGAAAGAGGGTATAACTGTGCCTTACTGAGACCTTCCATTGATAGAGCTTGGATGATTTTAAGTGATGGATGGATTCAAGTGAATTTACAAAAGGGACAGTGTTGAATGTAGGATGATGCTCAACATGCCCACCCCCCACTTAAAAGCATCACGCAGAACTAGACTTTATACACATGCAACAGAAATATTGCTATTACTAATCAGTGGAGTGGAGTGTTGGTTGCAAACCCTGACCCACCTCTAGGGCTGTATGATCAAAAGTTGGCCACAATAAATCGTCACTTCTAGCAGGTGGGAGAGAGCTTGAAAAACAAATCCCCACACCTCACTTTAACCAGAGGAAGCTGATGTTGAAAGAACACCTTTTTGCACGCATGCGTGTGTGAAATAGAAGCCAGTCAGAAGAGAGCATGAGCACTATGAACACACACACACACACAAAGGTGCACACGCTCTACCTGTTTGACATTGTAGCCTGTCTTTGCACTTGTTTCAATAAACAGAACATTCATCTCTTTCGCTCTCTGTTCTCCCTCCTCTGTGGTTATCTGTCTGTGATGAGCCACGAGTCACCGCGCACAACACACAGACACCCACGGGGACACGCACACATCGCCAAAGACATCGACAAAAAGACAAGGGGAAAAGAACACAGACTGTGATTATGTTGAAGTGGATTAACAAGCCGCGCCCCTTCCTGACACTACTGCCACCTGTGCTTCAGACCAAAAGTCGTCTAATAGAACATCGGGATGTTCAGTTTGTTAGCTGAGCTCCACAACAGGGAGAGAAGGCTTTACATTTGAACAGTAAATAAAGGGGGTGGGGGTGCGTAATTGAGAAGGTCTCAATGAATCTAGGTTGACAATTTAAAATCTTAAAATCCAACTCCCCAAACTTCTGACCTCTGATTTTGGCAGGCGACATTGGGAGGAGGAGCCCAGGCAGCAGCACCAGCAGCAGGACTGCAGAGCACGACTCACACACACTCTTACCTGCTTTACGTTGTAGCCCGCTTTCGCACTAGTCTCAATAAACATTACATTTAGTTCTTTGGCTTTCCGCTCACCCTCTTCAATAGATACTTGCCTGCAGTAGATAAGGGGGTTAAGAGACGTACAGCAAAGACATTGTACAACTTTCTTCATAAAACTGGTGGATAAAGTGGATCACACACCAGAGACTTTCAGATCAAATATTATCAAACATCACAGCTTTCAAAGATCAATCTATTCAGGAGATTGATCGGTCAAAGATTAAGTAATCAATATCTCCACACAATGTGGGTTGAAATAAAGAGAAAGGGCATACACTATGAAAAAAGTCAATGTGAGCTTTGACATCTACAGAGGGCAGAGATTACCTGCTCTGCCTCAGAGAGGCCTGAGGAAGTCAGTATTGACAGGCCAGCAGCAACAATCGATGGCTTCATTTATATGCTCTTAATGGAGAAGACCCACTTACACAGAAGCAGAGGAAGGAAGAACACATTACCTTTTGTCTGCAAGATCTGTCTTGTTTCCCACCAACATGATAATGACATCACTTCCTCTCTCCGTTCTCACATCATCAATCCATTTTGTGGTTTGCTGGAAGGAGTTGACATCTGAATGAGGGACGAGGGAGAAACAGGAAGCGGAGCATCAGTTTTCAGGAGAATAAAAGCCTCGGTTGTGAAAACAGGCAAGTTTTGTGGCAGGAAGGAAGTAGAATGACATGTCGTACACATCTTTGCCAGATCTGATGTATACACTTGGAATTACATTTGATTTTGAAACTAAAAAATAATAAATGCAACAAACACTTACCAGCTGTAGTGTGCATTAAAGTGGATTTAAAAAAAATGTTTATAAAACATCAAAGTGCAGAGGTAATCCACCTACTTGTGATGTCGTACACTACGACAGCAGCAGCAGAGTCTCTGATGTAGCTTGGGATGAGGCTACGAAACCGCTCTTGACCCGCTGTGTCCCACAACTGCAACCTGATCTGTGGTGCAGGAAGGGGAAGGGGATGGGAGGAGAAATAAAAGAAGAGGAAAGAAAACAAAACAGAAAGGATGAAAATAAAACAAGAAAAAAACAAGGTCAGAAATGAGGTAAGTTATGGTAACAAAAAGCAAACTGAACGAAAACTGAATTAAGTCAGATGAATGGAAAAACATAGGGAGAGTTCAGAGAGAGTGTATCGCATGCAGGTAGTGAATGACCACCAGAGAGAGCAAGCTGTCCGGGCCTGGGGGAGAAATAAATAAATAATCACCCTTCACTTGTAATCAACCCTCCTCTCTTGATCAAGTAAGGTGTTTGATTTCAAAACAGGAATGAAGAGAATAGATGGAGGGGTAGGAAGGAGAGGAAGAAAACTTGTGTTGAGGGGAGCAACAAACAAAGAACGGGAGGACGGTCCAGGGGTACAGCATACAGCTCACACTTGGAAGGCAGGACATATGCTGTGTGTACATGTTAGAGAAGCATTACTGAATTATTGAAGAAAAAAAAGAATAATGCAAAATCATGTGAGCAATCAGCATCTGAGTGCCCCTTGATGTTACCTGCACCGAAACCTAAGAGAATTTTCCCCAAACTGGACAAAGACAAGAACGACCAACAATCAAGGACTGAATAAAGCCAGTAGGCAAAAAAATTAAACTTACTGTTCGGTCTTCAAGGTACATGGTTTTAGACAGGAAATCTATTCCTATTGTGGCCTGTAAATGGATAACAAGTAGTTAATTATGCATAACCTTCTTCAATCCATTAATGTTCGATTTTTATATGAATGTTATCAGTGGTGATTAAATCAGGCGGAGGTGTCTGTCTCACTTGGTAAGTGTTGTCGAAGCTGTCATACATGAACCTGGTGATCAGCGAAGTCTTTCCAACTGAAAAACAAACAGAAACAAAAACATAACATGAGTGCAATATAGGGGTGTACGGTATAGACAGTAGGAATTTAACTCTATACCATTACTGTCTATGCTTCAAATTTTACCGTGATATACATTTCAGACCATACCGTACAGCCCTAGTGCAATGATTAAACCTTCACTTCACTTTTGTTGGTTTATGGTTGTCAAAAATAGTGGAATTTTCCCTTTTACAGTTTGTCAAAGCACAAGGTGACATCTTCAAATTATTTTATCTGACGGGACATTTCAAAACCCCCAAATACTACACAGAAATGCAGCATTTTCACTAGTGATAAGCCAAATAATCGGTCGGCTGCTTAATGCCATTTTGAGATAACTGTCATCGGCTGATGCCCACACTCATGAAGCAGATTCACAAAAAAAGTCAGAAGGAAGTCTTGTCAGCGTGGCTGCTGTAGAACAAACATAGTGCTCCACCTTGCCTCAGTTTCACCATTCTTATGGCAAATGTCAGTGTCACCTAGATTGCAGGGATTGAAAAACTACTGTGCGTCCCAAGCCCCCAATCCTACTTCCGACGAGTAAAACATTTGTCCTCTGGAAAATGGTTGTGGGACAGTAAGTTTAACAGTGAGGGGCTGTCCACACAATGATTGAATGTTTTGAAATCTTTTTGTGTTTTTTAAAACTGCTGCAAGTCACAGCCTACAGCTAAACACAGACTCTACAGAAACAATGCAGACAATAGCTAAATAGAGTTGATAGTGTTCATTTAAGTTCAGCGATGTTCAGTGATGCGTCTCATTTGTTATTATTAATATATTTGTTGTATTTTATCAGATTCACACACATAATAGTGACATTACACAGTATATCAACCATTAGCCGCCCTGCTCTTCAAATATCGGCATAGACCATTGAAAAAACCCATGTCGGTTGACCACAAATCCTAATATTTGAAAGGCTGAAACTGGCGGCTGTTTGGCATTTTTACTGGATAAACAACTTAAACACTCACACAAATACCAAAATGGTTGTCAATTGACTAATCATATACACCCCTGTGTAAGTCCTACTGATGTACAGCAAAGATTCAAAATAAGAAGCAACGTCAAAGTTGTGTATGAGCGACAGATGACTCAAGCTGAGTCAGCTTGTCATGCCATTCCCACTGCCCTCTGGAAGTTCTTGTCCATTACAGGGTGTGGTACACACAGTAATTTGTAGGAGAAGTTGGAAGGTTGAGGAATGTTGAGAGACTAGTAGGGTTGGGAACCAGGCTCCCCATTTATTTGCCCTCTGTATTTCCTTGCTATGTCCAATGCTGAAATGACCAACATTGATATTTTTTGGTGCTCCACATCTATGCTCACTCCAGTTAAACATCACTTTTAGCACGGTATTACAGAGAGAGACACTATACGGTCGCTTTGAGCGACCGCACAGGGCTCCCCAGACCCGGATTGTTTTGCTGAGCTCGGGTTACATTATCAGTTACACTGTGCATCAAGTGATGATGACATGGCCAAAGCCAACAAAGCTGTTTACAAAGAACCACAGCTGATCATACACTCTCTGACATAAAGTCTTATCTTGATGGGAGTGGAGAGTCATATTACGGGACTAGTTACTCACAAACAAGGTTTGGACATGCCAGCCCAGAAAGGATGGATCCACATTAAATACAGTTTCTTATTAATTTCATATTTCTTCAAACACAAAGCACCACAACAATGGCCACATTTTAATGTATACAAATAATATGCATTATTAGTTCTATGTAGAGATGCACCGATCCATTTTTTCCCCATTTCAATCCAATCTGATACCTGGGAGTGTATCCGCTGATACCGATTCTATACTGTTGAATGAATGGACCTTTATATCTTGCTATATAGGTGAAGGCATCAGGCTTGACAAACATTGTTGACATTTTTTGCAAAAAAAAAAGGTAACAAATGAGTAAAGATATAAATGTAATTAATATGGTAGCTCTGCTTGATGACGGAGCTGGTGTTGCAAACATAGAATTGAAGTGACTACATCGCTGTAACTGAATCGCTGTGTATGATATAATCTAATAAAAAAGAAATGACTGGATCAGAATACTGGATCAGCCTCACTCATCCAATAGCCAATCCAGCTAATTAGTCAAAATCAGAGTCGATATCTGATCCGGGTATCGGATCGGTGCATCACTAGTTATATGCAGTGAGGTACACAAATTTAAAATGGGGGATCAAGAGAGTATTGGTGCCATATTAGTACTTGGTATCAGCAAATACCCAACGTTAAGAACCAGTTATCAGAACTTGTATCAAGAGAGAAAAAGCCGGATTGGTGCATCCCAATTCATGAAGCCCCAAATTCAGCTCACACTGTGTGCTCTGTGTTGGTATGCTAAACGCACAGCTGGGGAAACAGTGACAAGACATGGAAGTACGGTGGACTATATAATGAACAACCCCACACAGGTACATGACTGTTAAGGGTGGATCTACTGAACAACTCCTCGGCCCCCCTCTCTTTCTTCTGCAGTACAATCACACCCTGTGTTCAGATTAGCTTGAAAGGGGGGAAATGAGTAGGGAGAGTGTAGGAATGCTACTGGGCAGGTTTGGTAATTGGGATGCATCTGGTCTCAGCAGAAGTGCCCCCAGAGGGTGCACACATCTGGCTGACTGTGCAATCACTGTCATATTGTTTTGATGACTTTGACTGAGATTTATGTCAGTCTTCTGGACACAGCAGCAGAAACAGTGTGTCAGCTGTAGTTAGTCTGTCACCTCTACTTAGAAAGTGACGTGAATGCTAAGACAAATACAACTGGTGTTGTTATATTTACAGTACTTCTTACTGTGTTAACCACTCTATGTATCCACTTCATTGCCTCGGTAGATAGTATGATGTCACAGCTCGCCACGGAAGTTGAGATTCATTTTCCACAGACATAAATTAGCACATCAGGGAGAAAATGAACTGCATTTCAATGAAGCTGCCGTGGGCAAACATTAGGAACAAGTCACGGTGTCGCAATGGTGCCACTGTGCCAAGTTTAATATGACTACTACAGCTAATGTTAGCCAGCTAACTGGTTAACGTTAACCACCAAAATCATTAAACTCTTGTGTTAGCGAACTCGCATCTCATTTATATTCGACATCCAAGCAGCTTTAAACTTTATCATCAGACTCACCACTCTGCTCCCCGAGAAACACCAATTTAAATTTCCTTAAAGGGTTCCCGAAGTCTCCGGTCGCAGACATGACTGTATGAAACAACTGACGTGCACTACTTGTTGGGAGCTCCCCAGCTAATGCTAAGCTAACCAGCGGTTGACAGATATCAACGGTCCAAAGTCCGTAACGTTTTTAACGGCTTGCCAACCCGCTTCGCAGTCCACCTGGCGAGATGCCCTGCTCCAAATCCCTCCTTTAAGCTTCCAGGCACTTTTTTGATAACTCACTAACTAATGCGGCCAAGTTAGCATCACTGTCAGTTCACTGACATGTCTGGACCAGTTAGCCTCCCCAGGCTGCTCTTCTTCTTCTTCTTCAGACACCGACCTCACATGTCCGCCATATTGTTGTGCTGCCCTCTACTGGCGGGGAACAAAATAAGACAAAATAAAACAAGATCATACTTTATTAGTCCCGCAGAAGATGACAGTGAAAATAACAAAAACTAACTAAACTAACTAAAATTTTGCTAAAAGTTAGAACGGGCAAGTGACAGTAAAACACAAAAAGTGGTAAATAAACAGACTGGTCAACAGTGTGTGTGTGTGTGTGTGTGTGTGTGTGTGTGTGTGTGTGTGTGTGTGTGTGTGTGTGTGTGTGTGTGTGTGTGTGTGTGTGTGTGTGTGTGTGTGTGTGTGTGTGTGTGAACAGTGCTGATTGTGAAGTCTGACTGCTGCAGGAAGAAAAGAACTTCACACATAAAACACACATTATAACATAAAAGGTGTATCACTGTGGCAGCGATGCACTGAAGAATACTGTATATCACAAATAGACATGGGTGAATAATAAACCACCTTTATCATCATCAGTAGGACGTATAATATACGAATGAAGGTTAAAAGACTAAACCACAAGAAGAAGCCAGTGGATGAATCATGTTGTGTCTTTGTATGCCCACGAGAGGGCGTACCCATCCCACTGCCTTATGGCCTGGAGCAACCCTCTCACTCATGATTTGGACACTGATAATGTGGCCTATAGGCCTACTGCAACTAAAATTGCATTGGTAAATATCAGATTTCTTTAGTGAATCGATATTCAAAATGTGTTGTATTTTTCCTGTTAATGGTCCAATTTACTTAATAAACATGATTTATAGCCTATACGTTTGTAATGGACGTGACACAGGTGCCTTAATCCCTGTATATTGTATCACTTACAGTAAATTCTGGTGGGGCCACATATTCATACACGAAAATTTGAGTTTGCAATCCAATTTAAACATAGGCCTACCATACTGCCCTACACAGCCAAAGTGCAGTAACTCAGATAACAGATAATAACATGATTTCTGCACAATTTTTGGGTCGGAAAGTATGGAGCTTAGGATTGATTTGGATTAAAATGAATAAATGGTAAACTAGTAAACCTTAATCTATCATCAATCTGCCAAATATTAATTTGTTGGGAAAGAAAACTAACTTTAAAGCCATTTTATAGGCTTACATTTTTTCTTAGTTACTGCACTTATAGGCTTTGTTGGGCAGCATAGTGTCTACATAACAGGCTAAATACTTATATAACAATATATAACATTATATAATATTAGAAAGGAATGCATACGATTTGACACACCCATTTGACAATATGAGATGTTGGAAGAATGGCGCAACCTCTTTTTGTTCAGGCAGACTTTAGAGACGTCACTGTAATGTGCACATACAGTCTGATATTAATGCAGATTTTTAAAGGCAGCCTTTCAACATCAAAGCCAACTGGCATGATTATCTGTATGAACAAAATTAAATCACAGTTGTGGGTAGCAGTATGTGGGCGTAAAAGTGGAAGTCTAACTTAAGGTTTATTATGTTAGACACGTTGGACAAAACTGGTGTCTTGCTGTAATGTTTACAGGACCCCCTGTAGCTCTCGTGCGATTGCTTATGACCCCCCAGCTCACGGGACAACTGCATCCAAAAGGTTGAAGCCTTGTGGCAACATTTGGTGACTTCATTCACCTGCTTCTCCCAAAGACAGACAAACAAATGAATATAGGCCTTCAGAGTTAAACAGAGAGTGTTTTATGGTCAGTGAACTATTAGTTTACATTTTACTGATCAGTAACAACTCAATTAAAATAGTTTCACACTGTTTTGTATTGACATATTTCATAAAGTTATCTGACACTCAACCATTTAAACAAAGAGCGATCACCATGCCAACCAAGATGTCTTATTCGCACATCACAACATACAAACAAAGAAAGAATATTAAACAATAGCCTTCATCAGAAACAATTGCTCTCTTTCTGACATACTCAACTGGGCAAAAAGATTAAAGTGGTTTGATCGTCTGTTAATTTAACCGGGTTAATCTGCCTAAGTCTATAATGGGAAAAATATTGTTTTTAAGTCTTCTTAAAAGTGAAATATAGATTGTGTGAGGTGATATTGGCTTTGCTTATACTTCACATTCTTATAACGTTTTGCATAATATACAGTAGCCTATGCCCCTATATTAGTTGTGCTATTTTTCAGCTGAAATCAGAAATAATCCATTATGCTATGAATTAGATTCATATAGCGCCTTTCTCAGCACTCAAGGCGCTTTACAGAGTCCATGTTCCATTCATTCACACAAGACAGTAGTCATGGCTGCCCTGGGGCAGACTGACAAAAGCGTGGCTGCTAATCAGTGCCTACGGCCCCTCCAATCACCTCCTCAAACATACAGCAGTCATACACATTCACACGAGGTAAAGTGTCTTGCCCAAGGTGTCTTGACCATGACACAAGTAGGGATCTGGAATCGAACTGCCAACCCTTCAAAATTCAGCTGATCCATTCTATGAACTGAGCTACAGCCATGTGAATGGAAATACTCTAGTATAGATCTTGCTGTTCCTACCTGCCTTCATTTGAATACTAAATCACGATTCATCATACTCACATTTATTAATAGCCTCGGCTTTCTATATGTTATCAAGTGCTGTTATAGTGAGGATAATGTCACTCTTACATAACTCATAAACATTACTTGCACTTAACTATTGATGATCCCTACAGGATTTATGGGACTACTTTTACATGGCCATCTTTATCAGATCAAACTGAAAATAAATTATATGTTTTAAAGCATTGGATCCCTGCAGACTATACTGTAAGCACACCGGATTTTATATTTGCAGTTCTTTTACCGTGCATACTGTAAATGAAACACATTTTGGTGTTTCCCTATTAGGATCCTTCAAGCTAGTAATAATAATGGATTACATTTGTGTTCAACATAATTGACGTTATTATATATGGTGACGCATTACAAGTGTGTGAGTACAGTATGAGTGTTAATGCATGCTTGACAATGGCTGTTCTAGGTCACTGAAGACACACCTGCGCCTCTCTCATGTGCCATCCAGCTCTGATCTCCTCTCGTAGAACAGACCGGCTGATGCCAGCGTTTCAGCAGCACTGCTTCACCAAGCTAGAGCCATGATCACACTCCACTGCCCGCCTCCCCTCTCTGCTCTCCCCAACAGCACTCTTACACCATATGTCCTTGGTAAGGGAAAGACCCCAAGTCCCCCCGCTGAAGATGCTGAACAAACAAAATCCTCTTTCGCTCCCCCACTCAGTCTTTCTCTTTCTCCCTCACACACACACATGCAGTGGGATTTTGCATGTGTTCATGCATGGACACAACTAGATAGATAGATAGATCGATCGCTAATGCACAGTGGAGGTTGCTGCGTAAGGGCTGTGATTGTGAATTTGCTCACCTCACTGCTTTTTGCCAGTGTGTCTTCAGGAATACAGCAGCACAGGATTTGAGGATATTAAGTTGGTATCAAATGCTTCCAAAACACCCCAAAGGCATGTATGCAAAAAAATAAACACTCAACTAGAAAAGCATGTCATCCAAAATCAAAGAAGCGTAACTTAATGTAATTGCAGCACAAATGAATTCAACTTGTCACCGCAAGCCATGACTTCATTCGGTGCTGGTCTCATGTCACTGCATCATTTACTTGACTCAGTCTTCGAGATGGAGAAAACCTTGCTGTGACTCACATCTTGGAAAAGAAAATTGTTATGTATCCTCTCTTTTCTTGACTCAGACTTAGATTAAGAGATACATGTGTCCATATACAATATAGGTGAGCATGCCATACAGCTGCTTGTATCTGTGCGTGTAATGGAAGGAGACCATCCCATTTCCACACCACCTTAATATAAATCTAATGAATGCAGCTTTCAATGTCACAGCAAAGTACAGTACAGCGCTCATCTCTCTTGAGAGGGAGAGGGAGCAGCATTGGCGGATGGGGGGAAAATGAGGAACAGAAAGAGAAGATGAGGTGAGGAAATACAGGACGAGCATATGGGGTTGGGTCAGGGCAAAATAGGTGTGTTGTCATCCCCAATAGTGTAAGATGGAGAGAGGGAGGAGATAGATGGGGGATGGGGTGGAGCAGAGCCACAATTCCCCCTGTAATCCTCCTCCTGGAAGCATGGGATGGATGATGTGTGACAGAGAGTGAGGCAAGAGAGCCTTTAAAGAGTACAGGAAATGCAGCCGAGCTTCCAGTCTGGAACAAAGGATTGTAGTGGAGACAGATAATAAGGAGCGGTTAGATCTCGCATCCCTTTTTCTGTGCAACATCAGGCAGGAACAGACACAGCAGCATACGGTGGGAGGCATTCTTGCAAGCATAAGTAAAGCAGCAATCAGGGTAGCAATCCAAGCACATTTACCAGAGGAGGGAGGGAGAGGGAGGAGAGAGAGCAGATCTGTGAGAAGAGGAGGGGAGGTGTTGCATGCTCAAAGAGTGTGACAGAGATAGAGCGATTCCATGAGCGAGAAAGAGACACAGAGGAAGAGAGGGAGAGCATAAAGCAGAGATGGGGACCGGACACTGAGATAGAGGTAGCGCCGAGATCTGCACACAAACGGGAGCAAAGGAGGGGGACGGAGGAAGAGAGAGGAGGTTGAAGGAGAGCAGGAGGAGGGGGAGAGAGGGATGCAAGATGATGGAGCCCAAAAATAGGCTTCACAGGACAGCTTTTCATCCCCGCTCTCTGCGGCAGACATGACTCTGGGCATTGGACTGTGCTGAAATTAGCCGGGGGGACAATACAGGACAGCAGGTCTGCAGCACACTGCCTTGGTTCAGCCTCACTGGATGCAGCAAGGCAGCTGATTTATTACTGAGGGGCTGGGTGGCAGTGTGTTTGCGTGTGCGGCTGTGTGTGTATGTATGTGTGTGGAGGTTTTTATGGGTCCTTGTAGCGCTCATTGCTGTGGGAGCGACCATTCCTCCAGTCGTAAAATGACATTCAGCAGGCAGGAGCTTTGTGTGCTGGTGTAGATCTGCAGTCCTCAGTAGGAAGTGGGAGAGTGGGATTCAGAGCTGTCATCGAGTGCAAGTGTGTGTTTACAGTGCTGTTCGCTGAGGTGAGCCAAGGAGGATCAGCTATTTTCAGAGTGTGTGTGTGTGTTTAGGTTAGAGTAGCAAGGGTGCAGCAAAGGCAAAGATCCTACACAATGCAAGGACGAGCGCAGAGCAGCACTGATGGCAGGGAGTGCAGGTAAAGTACAAGGAGTGTCCTGGGGGTAGGGTGGAGGACAAAGGCAGGGACAGAGGAGGAAGAGGAAGAGGAGAAAAGAGCAAGGGGACAGAGAGAGGCAAGTGGAAAAGAGAGGGTGATCATGGCTGTCATACAGTGAGCTATAGCATATGCTGTAGCGCAGAACAGAGTGGTGCGGCAGGGGGAGGACAAGCATCACCGCACAGAGGAGGGGGAGAAGGGAAGGGAGGAGGGAGGCAATCAGCTCAGCACCTCTCCTCCACCAGGAAGAGGGGCACAACGGGACAGGCCCAGGAGAAGACACTCACTCACACAGTCACAGAAGCACTGATGAGCTGCCGGGTCAACGTGTAGAGGTCAAAAGGGAGCTGGTGCTGGGACGGCTGACCGGCAGGTCCACAAGAGCGCAGGCCGGTCCTGGGAAGAAGCAGAGGAAAGAATCCGCCGAAGAAAGAGGGGTCAGCTCCCCAAGTCCTGTTTCTTCTGACAGCACTGCCACCTCTCCATCACCATGGGGGAATGGACCATTTTGGAGAGGCTGCTGGAGGCGGCTGTCCAGCAGCACTCTACCATGATTGGAAGGTAAGACACTGAGGGATTTTGTGTGTAAAGGTTTCATTTTGTGTTTGTTTATACTGATGCGCTGGTTGTTTTTATGTACAGTATGTGTTCTTCTGTATGTATCAGTTGATGATCCCCCCTCCTCAGGCTTGTCCCAGTGCTCTCCTCTGTTCTACAGTCCCCCACACTCATCACTGCCTCCCACGTCCTTTCCTGCTCCCTGCTCTACTCACCCTTATCCTCCACACCCATCATTAGTTAAGGGATAAACTAATTGCACATAATCAATAACAGGCTTTACTGGGCATTATGGTTAATTCAGAGAGGTTCCTGTGTTGATACTACCTAATAGCCTAGCTATTGATAGATAACGCTTAATGCTGTTGGCCACAGACCAATAGGACAGAAGGAGGAGAGGGGAGTGGGAGTGAGAGGAGAGCAGAGGTGCGGAAGATGAAAGGATGGTGAGCAAGCAGGTGTGGAAGGTAGAATCAAAGTAAATGGCTCTGAACTCTGTGTGAACTAGAGGCAAAAAAAAACAAGTTACTTAAAATTTGTTCTTATGAGCAGACACTTGTTTGCATCATAAAAGATTAGATCTTTTTTCATATTTTGCATGAGAATCGTTCGTGGTGGAGAGTTGAACAGATGAGCTTTTAGTTTGATTAGCAGTGGAGACATGCTGTCATATCTGTGTGAAAAAATGTGCTCCACATCATCTCTGTGTGATTAATTTAATGCAAAATCTTCCACCCGTTAAGCATGATCCAAATGTCATTCTGGTATGCTCATTTGGAAAAGTGAGTCTGAGTGGTTTAGCCGCCGCAATTCATAGATTTGTAATTCTGAAAAACAATGCCACAAAAGACTATGAGTTTGACTGCACTGCTGTGCTCATTAACCCAGACCTCAGGTAGTCCGCAACAAGGGCATGGTCTAACCTTCTCTCTGCTCCAGTGGATTTTTGTAAGTGTGTGCCTAAGTTAAAGGAGTGAAAATCGTCTCATGCCTTTATTGATGACACTAAGTACTGTGTGCACAGAACCATTAGGCTATATCCTTTAAAATACAGTGACAATGTAACTGCACCAGAGCAATAGAGATGATGTGAGCCGCATTACAGCAAAACTTCTGTCGGTCAGGGATCTGAAACCATGTGCGATGGAGATTTTCCTTCCAATCGAACACTACACCAAGTAATTTCAATGAGTTCTTCCTCTTAGTGCTTTAAACAATGAAATCACCTGGTCTAGTCTTCAGATGGAATGAAAACCTGCATAAAGTCGAGCATGTTGACTTGATTTAAAGATGCATTAAGCAATAATTTGTGCCATTAATGATACGACTCCCTCCTGCTTATGGGATTGGTAGTATTGCTGGTATCACTAAGAATCTCACTAAGAAGCTCTACACAGCTTTCGGCCATTTTCTGCACATTGTTTTGGTTTCCGGAGTGACAAAACCAAAACAATGTGGGCTCGTATACGACCATGAGCAGTTGCTCCCAACACAAATACTAAAACAAGCTAATTGTATTCTAACTGCCCGTCGTAGAATGGCAAAGAACCAAAGAAACTGGTGAAGAAGCGTAAACATTTAGCTAGCCAAAAAAGAGACCCATATTTTTCTCATGCGCTGGAAGACCAAACAAGGGCTAAACGCCAGTGAATATTGGAATTACATTCAACAGGTGGCCAGAAAAAGGAGACCAAAGGGATGTCCGTGTTGCTCTGTTTCTGCTGGATTTGTAAGTAGGCAACTGTTTGCTAACATGTTAGCCATAACAAACTTCATAAGCTAACTGCTAATTGTTGTGAACTTGTTCTGGAGTCTTTCCGCCCCCTAGTGGTCAAAAATTACTTAATGCAGCTTTAAAAATCTAGTCGTGGTAGCTGGATCAGTAATGCCCTGTGAGCACAGGGTAAAAAGAATGCTGAAAATCAATCTTTGGATGATTCAATGACTGTAAAGCCACCAACAGTTTTTCAGAGGCACAGAAGCAACTCTCAATTTGTCTGCTACCTCTTTTAAAAGTCAAGATGAATACTCTGATGATGGCTTCCTCTTATATGCTTAATTTGAGCTATTTGTTGATCATGCACTTCACTGGTTGAACATTAAGAAGTGTTCCTGGAAACACCGAAAATACATTTAGTCAAATGAGCAGTGTTTTTGTCTGGCTTAATTTAGAATAGCTCTTTGTGCACAAGTTTTTCTTCTTCATATGATATAATAGATTAATTACTCGCTGTTTCATAACAATAACATAACATTAGATAGCGGAATAATTCTCTCATACAGTAAGTAGTTTGTGTGATGCCCAGGACACCAGCTATGTGCTACTGTGCTGAATACAGTGGAATGCTCTGTAAATGATCCCTATGTGTTTTGGCTTCCCTCAGACTGTGTTTGTCCTACAAGACTCTATAGTTCACCCTAGGGCATTAGCTGTAACATTAGCTGCTTTCCAATGAGGTTCCCTCTGCTTGTCTATGCTATGAGAGTCAAGAAACATTGTCTTTGGAATCACTTTGTAAAGTATTTTGTGAGGATTTCAGGCTGTAGATCCCTTAATTTGTTTTCACCCTTGTCTAGCAGATTTTAATGTTGTTCCTGTTAGCTAGCTGGTTAGCAGGATATCTCAATAAATGTATTGGCAAATTCTTATGCAGTTTGGTTGTACAGACCTCGGGTTAGAGTGTAGCAGTTTATTGTTAAGTGGTGGTCTGGATCTTGATTTTTTTTTACCTGTAGACAGACATTTCCTTTTTTTTTTCTTTTTTTTTCTAGAAATTAGACAATATTAGCAATCACACAAAAACCACTAAAGATAAAGACTTGATTCCTAATCCTAAGCATGTGTCTGCATGGTCAGGAAATCAATGACACGTAAAATTTAAATGATTAGAATGATGTTTTTGGACGTACCAGCAAGTTGGAGAATTGTTCACCACTGGCACAGTTTTGTGCTGTAAGATGCCTCCTAGATTGTTAATGAGCAACTCCACGCTAAATTATGTATGGAGTCAAAATTGTTGCACTGACCTCTATGGGTTGAAAGGTTCAAGTCTGTTGCACCACTGACCACACCCAACAGCTCTGTTGGGTGTGGTCAGGTGTGGTCTGTTGCACTTGTGAACACAACCAACTGTGAAATAGCATTGCACTGTTGTGCATTGTGAAGTTCTGCACTTCACGAGGTGTGGCCGGAGCATGCAGCAACCGCTAGATGGCATCAGGATACTAAGCCTGTGTATAGTTCATCTGAAAGAGTTTGCATGTGTGCGCTTGCAGTTTAAAGGATGCCGTTCCAAAGAACCGAACAGTGATGTCTCCCCATGGCTGAAAAGTCTCCCCTGCATCAAAACTTTGGAACATGGTTGCATGTCAGTCAACTGCCTTTTCTCTTGCAACATGAGGACTTTCAGATAGCATTGTCGGATGTCTAGACTGTCTAATCCAGCTACCATTAAGCTCTTTCTTAATTGTAGGTTTTAAGCTAACCTATGCCCTGGCATAGGATAGATAAGTAGTCAAAGTGTAAGTTTTAAAAATAGAAATGGACCATCTCTATGCAGTGGCATAGGTTAGCTTAATTACGGTCTTTGAAAGAGACAGACAAATTGAGAGTTGCTTCTGTGCCTCTGACTAACCATAGGTGGCTTGCATATTATGACTCATTCAAAGATTAACGCGTTTGTATTGTGTATTGTGATTTCCATACGCCTGACTTCTGGGCAATGTACAGCGTGTGCATGGATAACCAATGACTGCAATCATGATTACACAGTGAAAGAAATCATTGTCAAGGCTGCGTTAACCTCATTCTTTAGCCCAAGCCAAATTTACTGTATATTCACAGTTATAATGACCCTGGGGCTTTCACCATTAGATAACTGACAGTTCATTACGGCCTGTAGTGTCTGAATGTATCTCACTTAGTGTGTTAATTAAAAAAAAAAGAGTTTCTGCTCTTGATGGCCAGAGGTAACTGTTAACTGGCGAAGACACAGTCAGGTGCATATAATATAAATTCAGCCTCACAAAGACTTTTGGGCTTTTGGGCTTTTGGGCTTTTGGACAAAATTGCACTTGAATAATTATATATCTCTCTTAAGAGTCTTTGTTGACAGACTTTTAAAGCAGCATGTTGCTACGGATGATCATACTTTCAAGAGATTTTAACATACCTCATTTTCTCACCAAAGTTAGCGGAATAACTTCTGGTAATATATAGATGATACACTGGTGTATTTGTTTAAAATATAACACCAGCAGCCTTGATAATGTTTGCAGTTTGTCTTATATGTCTCAAATGTTGTACACTTGATGACTAATTTACACTTAGTACAGTAATACATTTTTGGGTTTGTAACATGTATGAAAATGTCAGGCAGAGATTGGTTGGTAGGTCTGGTCTTTATAAAGAACCATTGATAAATAGTCAAGTCTTGTTTCTACAATTAAAAATGTTCCCTTCATTATCATTCAAGCTTATCAGACCGGTATTTAAAACCTTGTCTATGTAAATTCTCATGCACATAAAAGATGTGTAATCCAGCTTGTATAGTGTGTTGAATGTATGTATAGGGCATTTGTCTAGGATCTATGGCTTTAGCATAATGTGTACTTTTCTATATTTACTTTAAAAAAGTTACTGCTCTAAACATTATATGAAAAATATGTAAATATGTTCTGTTCTCTACGTCTTTAGTTATGTGATGCACACTTCTACTTAAGAGCAATACAATGCATCATATTTGCATAAAGTATATCAAAACATGACCTATTACATATTTTCGTTTTCACATGAGGTGCTCAGGTGTTTTGCAGAACACAGGTGTGCTTGTACGTGTGTTCATCCATGAGAGGATGAAGCCTTTAGGTTTGAGTTATACACCTTGCAGGTAAGATTAAAGGAAGAAGGGAAGTGTGTGCATCTTCCCCTACACTGCAATGCTGTAGTGAGGTCAGTGCCAAAGACAAGTAGAGTGAAAAAAAGAGGCAGAGATCATGGAGGACTAGAGTGATCTAAGGAAGATAAAATAATAAAGGCGGCCGGATGGAAGGATAGAGAAGAGAGGATGTGAGCTGTTGAACAAAAAGGGTAGGAGAGAGAGGAAGGAAGAGACGTTTTCCCTCTGCAAAGGTTCAGTGCTGAGAATCTGTGTCAGAGCTCCTTCCTCTGGAGCTGCTGGCTGACCCCACCACTCATGAAACACCGCACACACACAAACTCAATATGTGTCCTCTGCATTGACGGAGACATCTAAAAATACACAAGACCTTTGTGTTTTTTTAAATCCCACATTCATCTGAATGTCTAACTGCAGCTTTCGTTAAAGCGGAGGACAGGGCCAGGGTTCGGCTGAATAAACAACATTTACTAACTAGAGGATCTCTTTTGTTGAAGGTGGGATGAACTCATCATGTATTTTGCATGACATTTTATATATTACATTGCAATCAAAATGACAATTTGTTCATACTTACAGTAATTGATGTACTTTAAAAATCTTTATTTGTTTTTCCTGCGTACCAGAGTAAGATCTATTATTTAACATCTATCACTCCACACTTTAGCATTATAAGTACTTCATAAAATCTTAATAAATGTTATGTGGCTCTTGTTGGAAATTGCAACTGATGTGAAGTCATTCATTAAAAATGTATGCATAGTTGTCCAGCCTTAAAATGTAATGGACAAAGTGGTGTAGAAATACTTGTTGCTCTTTAACTCTGTGGTAAAAACAACAGCGCTTGAAAGGACAGTCTTGAGAGGTTTGATGAAACCAAATATACCTACATCCTTGTTTGTTGGCTCTAAAAGCAAAGTACAGATGAGAGTCTGCCTAAAAGTTTTCCATGCCCATATCTGTGCTTCTTGTCCACTTTGCTAAATAGGCCAGGATACCCACAAGAAGGAGGTACCCTACTTCTCCCAAAAATAATTTGAGATGTAGAAATGCTCTGTTTTAATTGAGGGCATCATCATGTCTACTAGTTAATCGGAGTATATTCCATGTACCATTCATAATAAGCTTCCTGGATAAAAATCTATATTGTCTGAGGAGATTGTGTTGCAAAGCAAAACAATGGAAGTGATATTTCAGCGTTTGACAGGACGAGTAATCCATCATACTTTGGCTAAGACGGGGACTGTCTTTCAAATTAAACCGTTCTTTTTCTGCACATCTAGAGTTGTCATTAGTCTATTTGTGTAGCAGTCCCTGATGTTGAAAGTTATTGATTATACTGTTCGACAGGGGGATTTTGCCAGTAAAGCTGAGCTCAGCTTTCATTCAGCGGAGGCTATTATTCATTTCAGCAACACATTGACGTGTGTATGAGCTTTACGGGGCGTGTAATGTTTCCCTATACATAGCTTAAATGTTCTTCATTTCAATGATTTTCCCGCGTGTTAGAATTCCTTAATTAGGTTAGGATAGAACGTTTTATGGCCTGTGAACCTGTTTGAGATACCAAAACTCTCATAAACACAGAAGTACAGTACAATTTTTTCTGGGCTTAAGTCTTGGCTCTTGTAACAAATCATAAAGGCGTGTGTTTTGCAATAAAGATGCATCCAACAAGTATGAATATATGAGTCTTAGAAGTCTTATTTAAAAGTCCCATATTCTGAAAAGTCTTTCTTGGATTATAAAACAGGTTGAGGTAATGTGAAAGTATTAAAACACTCAATATACTATACATAGGTAGAAAGTGCTGCTACGGTGCCGTTACAGTCATTCTGCAGCTGCAATGATGCGGTAGAGGCCCGCAAATGCTGACCTATCAGAGCAGACTAGGCTTTTTCGAGAGAAGGGCTTAAACAGACAAGTGCTAAAATGGAGCGTTTTTCGACAGAGAGAGAATACAGGTATATTCACACATCAACTATGAGAAAAATATTGTTTTTTGAAGATGAAAGCATTTAAACATCTTTCTTGTAGAAAACCAAATACATGTACAGTATCAACCTGAAAAAAGCAGAATATGGGACCTTAAAAATTACTGCATTATCTGTGGGTGTGTTGCAATAAACAATACATAATTCATTAGTCCATTTATATATATATTTATATATATATATATATATATAATTGCTGCAGCAGTGCATTAATATTCGGAGTGCATTTTAATTAAGTTTCTACAGTAAGCTATTACATGAGTTTGTGAGTCATCTTTTCTTTATAGTGTGGTTAGTGTGCTTTTAATTTTCAGAGTATAGATGACTGAATATGATGCACACTGCGTACCAAAGTTTAAATCAGGATAAGTGGCAAATCAAATTAAAGGTACGATAGATTTAAAAGTGTCAAACTCATGGTGCAACAGAAATTTGCAGGCGGGAAAAAAGTTTGAGCAACAATTATCAGCGATAGCCAGTTTTCATCAGATTGGCAGAAATATAAATAATCTGTTTGTTGCCATAAGGGAAGCAGGTGTTGTTACACAGAGTTGGTGGGCGTAAGACTTTTCGATAAAGAAACACTTCAGTCGGAACTCGATGATTTTGCATTAACAGCACGTTATATCTGTTTACAGCAACTGTGGGTCATGTTGTCAAAATAATATTTTTTAAACCTACACAAGTCAACATTTTAACATAAGCAAGAGATCAAAGCACTGAATAATTTGAAAGAATTTGCTCAAATATGAGTATCACCTGACTCTGCATGTATCCTCCGCTCTGCAGAGCGCTTTAGCATCTTTTAGCTTATTGTTTCGGTTTCTCAGCCCACAACATTTCTGTTCGGAGTCACTCTCACCGCCCTCATCAACCTTGTCTCCAACTGCAGGTGGCTGCTCTGTACACTTCAACAATTGTGAAATTAAAACACCTGAAATGTGACATTACGGCTGCCATAGTTAATTCTGCATCAAAGATTAACCCAATCAATTATTCACATTAATGCCTTTTTATTATTCTCAGCTGAAATAGTCTGGTGTGAACTACATTTTTAGATTTTTGGATTTACTCAACCCGTTCGTCTGTTCAACTAGATACTGATAGGGCTGTTGCTTTTCTTTAACCATTGCTTATTCATTTGTTTCATAATTACAGAATTTCAATTGACAGTTGACATACGGACATTAAAAATTGTGATGGAAATAGATTTAGTGAGAAGCTTCATTCAGAACAAACGGAACTATAAACATTGCACGTTCACGTTCACATCAGGGCTGATTTACTTCTGCGTCCTTGAATCCTCCATGTTTGACTCGCTTACACAAGCCAGCCAAGTGGGGCAATGCCGAGTCAGCCGAGTCACTGACCATTATGACTGTGGAGCTGAAGCCATGTCAGGTCCCACGTGCTTCTGGTTAACTGCCAACTATTTGAGTACATTGAGAAATGTGAAAAAACTGCATAAGGAGACTGAGACACTTGTTCATAATCAGATTATTTTTACGACTGCAGTTTTGCACTCCACACAATATTAACCAGTACTCTTAAAAGCCAATATTATATGACTTGTAAACTTGTTAATAAATGATGACAACAACTCCAGCAGACATTATAAATTAACTGTGAGGTTAATCACGAAAAGAAAACAGCAGGAAATGCTTGATAAAATAACTTTATATTTAAATTTCACACAGCCTGCACATCATCTATTGGTTCAGATGTACTTAAAATTCTCTAAAGAATTTTCAGCACATTTGCCAAGAAGCTGAGAAACATATATCCTTTCACACATAGACCTCCATTTACCTTCATCAGTATAAGCTGATCTAACATAAATTCAGACAAATCTGTGCTCAGTTTGGTTAGTTGTCACTGTGGGGTGTAACAATTCCTAATAAGGAAGAGAAAATATGTTAAAGGCATCAGGGAAAATCAACTTTAAAACCCCCACAAAAATGATTCACCTTGAATTTCTGGGTCGAGTTTGTTGTGATATCTTTAGTTTTCTGACATACTGTAAGACTCAGTTGGGAAGTGAATACAGCTCCAGTAAACCACATAAAAACTAAAACTCCATGAGCAGGAAACATCAGATTTTGTTGTCAATCTGTCAGAATTAAAGAGCAAGTCTGAGCATTAACTATCATTTGTATGAGTCATTGCAGGGCTGGCAGACATCCGGCTGACACATGTGCGCTGTAGACCAGAATGCAATGCAGCCAAAAGAGGTGATATATTGGATATTATATAGATAGATATTTTCCCCTGCAGCAAAAACAAAAGTGTCTCTAATCAGTCCAGTCGCATCGAAAGGGAAAAGAAGTTTGAATTTTAACAAGTTTAATTTGGACTGCAGAGAAAGCTGTGGCTAAAAATACATGTTTTCACCAAAAGGTTAGATGTAATAAGCTAAAATGGATTAGAGAAAAGCTGAGCGGGCAGAGTGAAAATGAGCAGTGTTTCATTGAAGCAGAGTCCTTCATCAAAGTAATCATTTTATGGCATATTGTGAGTCAATGCAGAACCTTTCTGTAGATAACCTGTTGTCTCATAGTAGATTCAGGCCCATCCTCTGCTATCATTTTCATATTAGTGTTGATGATGTACCTGTCATTGCTCCAGATACTGAGGAGCTGCAAAGTGATTTATGGAATATTCTGGAGTCGCATATCAGTGCAATCAGCAAAAATGTGCTGGTTTGGAAGGAAGTAGAAGTGCTGATATCATTAATTTAAAGGTCTTCAACTTTCAAGTTGTTTTAGAGAGAAATAGTTTTGCATAATGTTTGCATCTCTTAGCTAGAATTTAGATGAAAGTATAATTTTAGATGAAAGGGTGATTTTTGTTGGCATGAAGTCAAATGGGCTGGAGGAAGGCTGTATCTGGTGTGCACTGACATTATCACTGTGCCCCTAGAAAAGTTGTGCGTGGAATTTCTTCAAAGACAATTTCAAGAGTTTTGCCGTAGAATTTTTTAAAGCATTGGCTATTTTGGATATGTTAATCGTAAGATATTATCATACCTCAAAAGCTGTTTATGTATATCTCAGACTAGGTGTAATTGAGGTAGTTACCTGTGCCGTCTCCCCAAATAAACTTTCTCTATTTCCTCCTTTATTCCTGAAAAACAGCTGGAAGCCCTTTCCTTTCAGAGTTGTTGAGGTAATTGCATTCTTGCACATGGTGTGCCACAAATAAAAAAAAAATACCAGTTGGGAAAGGCCTCTTTGATTTTTGTGCAAAATCCCAAATATCTGAAAGGCCTATTTTAAAACCATTTGTGTTTTATACTCGCAGGAAAATATTGCTCATAAGTATTTAAAGAAGGGGCCGGAGGTAAGTGAACCACCGCACAAGTTTAGCTTTTACATTAATGTTTTCGTCACGCCGACCTTTAGTGGCACCTCAGGCGTTTACGCACGTCTGCCTGATATGTGGGCAGAACCTAAAACTATTAAAACAGTTTGAGAGAGAAACAGTAGATGAGGGGTGGGAGGAAAGAAATGCCTGCGCTCTGATAATTAAGATGCCTAATTCCTATGCCTCGTGAGGTCTTTATTCATTATGTTCTGTCACCAGCAATCAGTGGAGCTTATTATTGAAAGCATACAGGCGGGAAGAATATTTTTACCCTCTACAGATATGACTGCACTTAGCCAGTCCTTCAGAGTGTAAAGTGTCCCCTGTAGAATGAGTCAGTGTACCTATACATGCAGCTATACTTATATATATTTGTTGACTCATTTACAGTAAAGAGTAATTTATTCACAATGTGTGTATGTGCATGTGTGTTCCCCAATGCATCTGCTGTTGCGCTCGAGGCAATCGTTGTCCCTGGAGGCTGGCGACAGCAGCTGCCGTATGAATGAACGTATGTGTGTGTTTGTTTGTGTACGTGTGTGAAAAGCCTCCGGGAGAGACAGAGCCTGCATGTCCAGCCAACAAACCAGCTGAAGAGCAGCTACCATTACACTATGCACACAATCTCACAGGTCAGTCAGCTGCCATAGTTACACAGCAGCAAAGTATCACATCCGAATCATTATTTCCTCCTCTTATCGTGTCTCTGGACTTTAATGTTAGCTTGCCTGTAAGAGCGTTGCACCTTATGAAAATATCAGATGCCAGTGATGCAGCAGGAGGAAAATTGTGAAAATTAAAAAAAAGAACTTTCAGATGTGAGCCCAATCCAGGGATTAATTTCCTTCTAAATCTTATTAAATCTCTGGCACAGTGTGAGGGGTTTAGAAAGTCTCAAAAAATGTAATTAGTCTGAAAGGAGGAGCTCTGGAGAGGGGATGGTTGGTCATTCTCTGGCCATTTAAGGAATGTTTGGGTAAAAGATACCATGTGATAGACGATTTAATGCATTGTCTTTTTCATGTTTTCCTTTTTGACTCATCTGGTGGTCTTATGTTGATATTCTGCCCTCGGGTTGAGATGACTAAAAATTCTAAAATCATTTTTCATCATTTATGGTAGATATTGAATATTGTGAGGGTTCAAGCTGTCCTGTCCCAATCTGCTCTAACGTACAGCACAGGCTTGTTATTCTGCAGGACTTAAAACACTGATGTTTGCAGATAACCTTCGTCCACTGCTTTCTGCTAATGCAGCAATCTGTCCCTTGCTGATTATCCAGTTATCCAGCAGGAGAATAAACACACACACACACACACACACACACACACACACACACACACACACACACACACACACACACACACACACACACACACACACACACACACACACACACACACACAGCACAACACTCAATACTTGCAATGTCTTGGCTTTTTTTTAATGACATAAATCTGCCCAACAAACAAGTACAGACAGAATATCTGCAGTACAGTACTAAGGGAACGTTTTCTATCTGAGTCCATAAGTCTGTTGAGGTAAACAAAGCTGCAGTGGTCACCTCTAAATACATGGATTGAGATGAATCTATGCAAGGACGCTGCAGCATGTAAGGGGAGGCGGCCATAAACAGCCTGTTTGTTCTTGTGTTGTTCAACTGCCAAACTGTCCCAATTATTTTGAACAATTTGGGGAGGAGTGGTCAGATGCATCATCACTCAATGATTCGAGACACAGGTCCACCCGCCCTCAATTAAAAGGCCACACACAGACGGGCAGGTCGTGTCAAACCCTCTGGAGTCATTGATGAATACATGGAGCATGTTTTATTTACTTAAATGTATTAATGTATCATGTAGAGACTTGCAGATAAAACCGGTTGGAAGTGCTTACACACTGCGTCTCTTTCATTTATGTATGACTATAAAAACATTTTTAAAGGAGCAGTGTGTAGGATTTACGGTGATCTACTGGCAGAAATGGAATTTTATATTCCGTAGATTCTACTACCCGCTTGGAAAGGGAAGGGTGAGCAGAGGGCTATTCAGTTGGGTGGATTTCACTAAATCATGCACAGTGCTCCTTGAGATACATTCTTCAAACTTCCGTGATTTACAGGCATATGTACAAACATATCAATAATGTTAATATGATAAATAAATTAATAAATAGACTGTGTTAAAGTTTTATATCTTGTTTTTTTTTGCCTTAAACTGTGTTCTTCTTCTGGTATTTCGAGTTCTGGTTCGAGTTCTTGACTTAAGGCTGAGTATTTGTGGAAAAAAGCAATACCATGAATGTGAGTTTCAAAGGCGCTGAAAAAAACAAAGACAAACTGAAAGCTTGAACCAAAATGAACTCCTGGCTGACACTGAAGTACACCTCAGATACAGTATAGTCTTGTGTATATAAGGATGTGGGCTAGACAGTGTCCGCTCGTAAGGACAAAGTCACTGGTCTGCACAGAACATAAAGACGAGCCTGTTTCCTGTGGATTGCAAACGGCTTATACAGTGGTGTTTTTTAGCCTGCAGATATTCCGTAACAACATTTGTAAATAAGAAAATTCAACCTTTGAATTATCAAAAGGATTTTAAAGAAATGGAACTAGGAACGTTGTAGTTTACATTTTTACCATGGGAGACCTTGTTTCACTATACAGAGATGTAAATAGCAGGCAGACTTAGTGACATTTAGTTAATGCTATTATGATGTAGTAATTATCACTGGCATGAGAAGAAGCAGACCTTGAATAGAAACAGACAGTGAATGCACACGTGCTGTAAGCTGCTTTCCATCCCGTTACATCGTTTTAAATCAGCATCCAGAGCTGGAGATTCTCGCACTGACACTGAACATGAGCTAGTTTCATATTTCCTATATTATCTAAACAAATATTTGCATATAAATGAGCATTTCATTTTGCACATTCCTGTCTCATTGAGCAGAATGCATCAAATGACTCCTTTGTGATGCAGAGAAACATCAATATCAGCCCTTTGGTCAAATCCAATATTGTCAACGCAGTGAAGGCGTTTACATCCAGCTCACAGCAAAGTATCACAAAGTGACTGAATTTACACACACAATCTGCATTTTAACTTCTGGAAGAACAAAAGTGCAGAGAAGCTTTATTTTGCTGTATTTCTGAACATAGTGAAAGTCAGTGTAGCGTACTGTATACGCTCACAGCTGCTCCGAGCACTGATGACCGGACATGTTTGCCATTTTGCACAAGTCATACACATGGCTGACTCTCCCTCTTTGTCTCCGTGTCCTCGTGTCTATCTTGCACACACAATAAA
This sequence comes from Echiichthys vipera, assembly GCF_963691815.1. Taxonomy (NCBI): domain Eukaryota; kingdom Metazoa; phylum Chordata; class Actinopteri; order Perciformes; family Trachinidae; genus Echiichthys; species Echiichthys vipera. The sequence continues at coordinate 18,343,700 of NC_139839.1, read as the reverse complement.
AGCACAAAGGCATGCTCTCGCAGGTGGAGCAGGAACAGTCCTGCAGTGGCGCGCTGCTCTATTTTAAGTTTCATGCAAATAAATGTTCCTCTGCTACATCTCTCACCTTTTACGGGCTGTCTCCTCAATTGCCTCATTGAAAACTGTTTATTTTTACACTCCCAAGGAACACACACCTTTTCTCACTATTTTACCATTTTTCCCTGCATACCTTGGTGTCTACACCCCGCTTACGGCTCCTCACTCTTTTCCAGATTCTCACCTTTTACTAATTTGCTGGTTGCTGTGGTAACTGTCCATGGAAAACAGGTGTGGGCACAAACAGAACAAAGACCAACTTCATGTGCACAGGAATTATAAAAGGTTACATCACCTGAATGAAATGCTTTTGACATCCATAGCTGCCATTTACCCCTGTTAGTCTAACCCACCTGCGGCCACCTTCCATCTATCCCTGTCCCCCCAGTGCCTTGGGTGGCCTGCTTGCTTGGAAACAAGCATGTTTTAAGTAATTGCCTCCTCCACGCAGGGAGCTTCACATCCACTGCATTGTGGCATTAATACCAGGGAGCCCCATGATGTGCAGGCTTTCCTCGCTCATTAGAAAGAGCTGACAAAGCAGCCCTAAAGCCCCAGTCCTCCTCCGCAGTGCTCATGCTGGATCGACACCAGAAGATAACAGTACAGCACACCAGTCTCTCGGAGGCCTTGAAGAGCAGTCACACTGCTCCCTAGATCCTCTAGCCCCTGGACACAGTGCTCTCTAACTGCAGCAAAGCAGTAATGAGGCTCAATGGGAGGCTCCCCCATTTTTATAAGATGCCCACCTGTATTCAGAGCTAACCTGCTAATAATCCGCACTCGCAGTATAACTCTGGGAACAGGAGCTACCTAGATTTTGCCACATTTGAGGACTTTTTTGTTATCTGATCTCGACGCATAGACATTTGTCTGGGTCATTTCTACAGTAGTTTAATACTTGTTTAAAAGCTTTGCGACAATGAAATGAAACGATGAAAGGCATAAAATAATATTTTCGGAAAGATACTAACAAATGAATTTTACCACATTAGTCCTTCATATTAACGGATTGGTAAATGGCGATCCCTGTTTGATCATATATGCGCTCAGCAGAGAAGATGTGTGAAATCACCATTATCTTCTGATGACCCCTACTCTTTTATGATTAGTGAGCTCATGTGCATGGCATGCTACAGTATCTACAGCGCAACTCTACCATCCTATGGTGTTGTTTGTCACAGCGGCTGAGTGATAACAAATGCAAACACATACGTTCATGCATGAGCATATCCATGCACACACATTTAAACAGGCACATAGTTAATGCAGGTCAGACAACCTGCCTGAACGGTTTTCGGTTTTCTTTCTGTTCTCTCTTAAATAGTTTTAGGGTACAAGGTGGTCATAGTCAAAGCCGCATCCAATCACCAGTTAGATTATGTTAAACCAAGACTTGCAATCAATTTTAAATGGTCAAAATCATACCCAGATATGCATTTTTTCCTCACTAACTGACATTGCCTGTCTTCTTTTCACCCCATCCCCTTCCTGCCCTTTCCTTCTCCTTCTGTCTCTCTGCAGGATCCTGCTGACAGTGGTGGTGATTTTCCGTATCCTAATAGTAGGCATAGTGGGGGAGAAGGTGTACGAGGATGAGCAAATCATGTTCATCTGTAACACCATGCAGCCTGGCTGCAACCAGGCTTGTTACGACAAGGCCTTCCCCATCTCGCACATCCGTTACTGGGTCTTCCAGATCATCTTGGTGTGCACGCCGAGCCTGTGCTTCATCACATATTCTGTTCACCAGTCTGCTAAAGCACGTGACCGAAGTTACTCTCTCCTGCATCCTTACATGGATCACCACGGTCACGGTCACCACGGCCGCCATCATGACCATCACGCCCGCAAGCTTCACTCTCGCAACATCAACGGCATTCTGGTGCACCCCGACAGCAGTAAGGAGGATCACGACTGTCTGGAGGTCAAGGAGATTCCCAACGGACCCCGGGGACTCCCTCAAACACACAAGAGTGCCAAAGTGCGACGTCAGGAAGGCATCTCCCGTTTCTATGTCATCCAGGTGGTGTTCCGCAATGCGCTGGAGATCGGCTTCTTGGCCGGCCAGTACTTCCTGTACGGCTTCAATGTGCCAGGGATGTTTGAGTGTGATCGCTACCCCTGTGTGAAGGAGGTGGAGTGTTACGTGTCTCGTCCCACAGAAAAGACCGTCTTTCTGGTCTTTATGTTTGCAGTAAGCGGCATATGTGTGCTGCTCAACCTGGCTGAGCTCAACCACCTTGGCTGGAGGAAGATAAAGACGGCCATGCGAGGGGTGCAGGCACGCAGGAAGTCCATCTGTGAGGTGCGCAAGAAGGATGTTTCACACCTGTCCCAGGCCCCAAACCTGGGCAGGACCCAGTCTAGTGAGTCAGCTTACGTCTGACAGAGGCTTCTCTGCCTGGGGGCTCGGGGACCTCTTACATTTTGGAGAAGAGCTTTTCCCTGGCCCAGGACCCCCGATCATTAGGGCACAAAACTCACCACTGCATTATTATTCAGGAGCACAGACAGACTCTGTGTAGTCATGATGAAGCATCAGTTCACAAAGTAGAGTTTTTGACACTTCAGGAGGGAAAAATCACCTTCCTAAAAAGGCAACTGTCTTGCTTTAACAAAGCTTACATGCTGGAGAGTTCTGCTCTGCCTAGGTGACACTAGGTGCCTTCAAAGAACCCAACAGATAAAACTGAGCAATTAATAATAATATTAAAATACTGTAAAGATAGTCTGAGGTTGAGTTATCTGAAGTTCTTCATTATTTGCCTTTGCTGTAGGTTAAAAATAATCCCCTCATTTTCTAATTATGTGTGCATATGCAAGAGCTTAAGCGTGTGCATGCATACGCATGTGTGTGAGGGAGAAAAAAGCCAATGTCTGACTTAAGACAGAAAATTGATTGCTAAGCTAATCTGAGCTACTGAGAGAAAGACAATGTTATTTCGCAACGTCCATGCTCTTTGAGTAAAGTCACTCGGTGGACAACAAGCACCTTTTTAAACTTGTTCTAAGAAACCAACACAAAAACCAACAGCACTAAAACCATCAGCAGAAACACCCAGTATTTGCTGTCCGTGTTGAAGGCTTTTTTTCTTAAAAATTGTCACTCTTCTTCATATTCTTTGTTTCATTAGGTGCCAGTCAGACAGCAGACTAACATTACCCGGAAGCTTTTGTTCAAAGTGAGACACATGGTGCATTTAAGATGACTTAGACTTACTTTCCAACACTGTGTCACGCACCACAATGCTCCCAATGCCCGCAAGGCATTTTGTTTACTCTCAGTACCCACTGAAAACAGTCACGAAAAGTATGCCAGTGATTCCACTTTGGCTCGTAAAGGCTGATCGCTGTCTAAGGGGCTGAATGGAGTATTGTAGTCACAAATATTTTAACGTGTAACCTCAAGCTTTTTTCACAAGCAGATTTGGTGCCATATTTCAAAGTTACTGTACATAGATGAAACGTCACACTTACACTTAGCCTTTTCCCTATGCGGTGTAGATGGGCTTCACTTGGATGGGGAAACAGGGGTTTGGGTGGTAATGAAGATTAATCATAGATTGCCAGCTTTAACAATATGTATTATTAATGTGCCCTTTGTTAAGCCTTCGCCCTCTAATGGAGACTATATGTTCCGAAAAGTGTCCCCCCCCACCCCCCACCTTCCACTATGGACTTTGAAAAAGGCATGTTACTGAAGCATTAATAGAATGGATAGATTATGACATGTAACTTAAAAAGAGACTGTTTTATTTATTTGCATCCTGCTCCTGTGAAATGTTATACTCAGCATGCATGAAGATGAAAACTATAAAGAGATATGAACATAGAATCCCATTGTGGGAATATTGAAAGTGAATACCCGAAAGGCTCCAGAACTGCAGCAATAATGATATATAGTATGTGAAAAAAATATGTGAATAAATTATTATGCAAACAGAGATTTTGGCTGTGCTGTGTTTAACGAACAAGTGGGAATTTATGTGTAATGCTGCCATTTTACTATTATCAGGGTGTTGAGTGTTAAAGAAGTGAATCACAGTAAAACATACTGAATACATACAACTATTACCGCCACAACACTAATACCACAGTGTGAACATAGTATTTCAAGTAAAAGTCCAGGATTCAAAATTATACATTTTCTTAAATCAAAAGGGAAAGTACTTGCAGGAAGATGTCCCGTAGTTGTATGATTTATTGTATTATTGGATAATTGTATAAAGTAAAAAGTTTTCCATGTCTTATTTGATTATAAATCAGGTAAAAGTGCTATATATATACTGTGTAAGTATCAAACTGCAAAACTGTGCCTTTTAACAAGCTGTCAGGACCTCTGTACGGTCGTGATGTCACAACTATATTATACAGTATATAGGTAGAAAATGCTGCTACAGTTGTTCCATGGCTGCAATAATGAGAAGCACAGACCCAGAACCTATGACCAATCAGGGCAAACTGGGCTTTTTCTGGAGGGGGTCTTAAAGAGACAGGCGCTAAAACTGAACGTTTCAGACAGAAGGTGAATACAGGTAAATTCAGACAGACAGTATAAGAAAAATCATTTTCTTTTATATTAAAGCATGTAAACGTGTTCTAGTAGAAACCCCAAAAATAAGTATGAACTAGAAAATGAGCATCATATGGGACCCTTAATACTGATGCATTAAAGTGCAGGTAGCCTTTTACTGCTTTAGCTGTTTGATGCGGAGCAAATTTAATCGACTGATTGTTAAAACTGTAAAAATGCATCACATTTTAGCAGTTCATCATACAGTATGTTTTGTATATAACATCTTCATTCACAAAGAAACTATAACTGTCAAATCAGTTAAGTGGAGTAAATGTAAAATATGTTACCAAAATGTTGTGGAGTAGAAGAATTAAATAGCACAAAATGGAAATATTCACTTGTGTAGTGTGGTAGGCCATTACTGTAACATAAAATATACATTTTGTTCTGTATATAATACATAGGTATACAACACAGAGTGCAATGCAGTGCTTTCAGCTGCACAGCGTCAAAACCTGCTTTAACATTCATTATTCAACGCTGAGAAATGATACCTCTGAGAGAGACGCATTAGTGCACACTCTGATTCTGTTGATAAATTATAGATATATTTAAGCTGAACTTTCTATGATATAAAACTCTCGACTATTCAATGTATCATGCAAAAACATTCTACTGTGTGTTGACTCATTTATGCTGATAACGCCTATGTTTAGCAGTGAAAGTGACTCACTTTCTTTTACCGTTAAATGTTTGTGTTACTCACACTGTTGTCTCTCAGGCTCAACGTGACTGGTTGGCAGGTAAGTTATAAGAGCGGACCTGATCATTTCAGTAATGAGCCAGGTTACTGAGGGAGAGAGGAGAGATGTGTGGGGGCGGTGAACCTTTTAGTGTTATTAAACCTTTAGACATCATGTGGCCATGCCATGGGGACCACTGAAAGCATAGTGGGATGACTGGAAGAGGGACAAGGGTGATGAACAGAGATGTGTTAATAAAGCTGATTGTCTGATAGGATGAGTGATGAATTTCGTTGTTGTTCATCCACTTAAAGGCCACCCTGTGGTCTTATTGACATGTGGCTAGCTGTGATTGATTGTCTGCTGTGTGTGGTATACATTCACATCAACAACCACCCAACAAACACACACACACGCACACGCACACGCACACACACACAGACACACAGACACACACACACACACACACACACACACACACACACACACACACACACACACACACACACACACACACACACACACACACAAACACACACACACACACACACACACACACACACACACACACACACACACACACACACACACACACACACAGTCAGTAAATGCCTAAACAAAAGCATTTCTGAGGATGTAGCCAGGCCGGTTGCTGTGGTGACAGCAGGACAGTAATGATGTTAAGCACCAGAGAGACTACAGTACTGAAGGGCAGAAGCAGCACTGCACCATCTCTCCTGCCGTCGCTACACAGCAGCACATCAACCTCCTGAACACACAAGTACAGAGTCCTTCATGGTGAAAGTAATCTGCCAAAACAATGATTTGGGCAGCGAACTGTGATACTTTTAGGCACCACTCCAATTGTCACCATAGTATCTGGTATCAAAAAACAGAGACAGGGCTCAAGTGTGTGTGTTGTTGTATTTTGAGAGGCTTGACTTCAGCGTGTGTCGCACAGGAGCTGAAAATAAAAAAAAATAAAAATGTGTATCACAATCTGTAATGTTGTCATTAATTGTTTGTTCAGCAACCGCTATCAAAGTCAAGTTACCAAAATATAAAATGATCATTACCCAGCCTTACATATAATGATAACTCACTCATAATTTTGTGTAAAGAATGGTAGAGCAGAAACTACACAACCTTATGATATCACCCCTTTAATATTACAAATAACATTTAATGAAACATTTCATTTCAGATCACTGCTGACAACAGGAGCATTTAGCAACCAGTTCCATTTTTAAGAGTCAAGTTTTCCACATTCACATTCCTTTATTTAAAGTCATAATGATGAACATTATAAAAAATGATCATCTTGATCAAGTCACAAACAATATAATTTAATGCAGTGGGAATGCATTTTGCTCAGAGAAGCTTTTTACACCACAATTTAAACTTCTTACATTTAAACTCATGTTCTTCCATCAGGTGCAGAGGTACAGCACAGTTAGAAAAGAAACTTGAATTGCTTCTGCCTCTCTGCCCCTCCAGCTTTTATGACAATACGTCATACACTGACAGTTTATTGTGCTAGAAGTCAGTAATAGCCTTACTGGGCTGCAGGTGTTTCTATATGCTCAGATCATAGCTGTCACTCAGCACCCACATTTGTACACTAAGTATAATCCATTAAGTATAGCATAAATACATAGCAACAACTTAGGAGTCCACCCTGCATGCTTACGTGTGCGTGAAAGCATGCACATAGACTGTTAGCCGCACCATGTGATCACAGGAAAGGTTAGGGCGTATACAGAGTTGTGCATTAGCAGGGGACTGATGTGCTGGTCTGTGAATGAGAAAAAGAACAAATGAAAAAAACAAGATGCCTCCTCGAGAAAAAACAAAAAAGGACCTGTCGTGCAAAATATTCTAAATCGGGCGTAAAATATGGATGGGTGGTGCAACTCAACATCTGAGAGCTAAGCGCTATGCTGCAGCTTCAGCCCGAATCATTCTAAAGAAGTGGATTAGAAAAAAAAAAAAAAAAAAAAAAAAATAATAATATATATATATATATATATATATATATATATAAATACAAGAGAACCATTATTGCATCCAAAATGTCTCTGTGCTTAATAGTTCTTGAAGTGCTGTTACATTTTTTTAATGTTCTTTTCTGCTGCGAACTGAAGTGAAAAACGGCTCTTTGTGTGTGAGTATGCAGTGAATGTACTCCCCATAACACTGTTATGTGTTCTCTCTGTTTTTGTGCTGGAGGATTTCCGTTTGATCTACAAAATAACATGAACCATCAAATATTTACGACTTCAAATCACCCAGTTCAAATGTTAGCAGCAGATTGAATGGGCATTATCAGTTCTTATCACTACCGCAGAAGGGAGTATGGCCCTGCATGCTCTATGTCCAAGTCGACTCCGTAGACCATTATGATCTATTGGTACGTCACTCTCAACTGCTCGACTGTGACACTGTAAGATGACGTAGTATGAAGAGTGATAGCATGGTGGACTGGTCAAAGATACGCAGGACTTTTACCTGAGTTGCTGGTGTTTGTGTCCCGTATAAAACCAAGAATCAACTGAGAAAAAACCTTGTATATACTACGTTAGTTTCTTTATTATATAACTTTCTTAAGTAATGTTAAATGATAGTATTTTAACCCAAGCCACAACCTTTTCCTTAACTTTACTACTACCAGAGCATTAAAAAGTTGTCCTGAGCGAGTTGATGGCGACCGTTACCATGTGAATAGATGATAAACGCCCTTGTGAAGTGTAGCAGGCTTCTTCTGGCCTATATGAGGCTGATGACACCCATTCAGCAGAGTGATTACAATCAAAATGGGTGCTGGTCACTTCCAGGTTGCTCCTCAAACCTATCTGCTCATCATGGAGTGTATTTCACAGTTTGATTGGAGCACTCACATGTTCAGATGCATCACAAAAGGATGTTCAGCTGAGCTCCTTCACTGCAGTCATTCACCATCCAAACTGCTGATCTGCAATAGGCTACCACTTCAGTCAGACAACTCATGTTGGAGAGCAGAACAGTTAAAGTTTGACGTCTGGACTCTGACCTCATCACTCAGAAAGTTAACAGGAGATACTGGGGAGCGATAATTAAATTAATATCACTTATTTATCTGTCATTGGCTGTTTTAATACTTTTTTTTTCTCATTCTGAGGAACCAATGTAATGCTCAGTAAATAACGGACAGGTGCAGCAATGTGTGTTGTTCATCTCACAGGCCCGAGTCCTTTTCTGACCTTGCCCAACTGTAAATAAATCTAATTTAGAAAACACACACAAACACACAAACACACACACATATGTACGTATATACTGTATATATTGACGATCCATTCCCATGCATTCACCTTTGCCTCCTCATCAAATTTTCATCCGCTCTGTGACCTTCTCTCCACAGCTGATCCATTACTCTCCGCGTGATAAGACAGCAATAAGCAAATAATCATTTAATTATTCCTCTCTTGTGTTCCTTGTATATTTCCCTCTCTGCCTCTTGACTCATCCATAAAGATGAAATTGGACTTGGCTTATTCCTCTCTGGAGCCTGCTCCACTTCTAGTCTCTTAATGTCTCGGCCCATCAATTTGTGTCAGTCTCCATTCTGCTCTCCGCAAGTCACTTGGTATCTTTGCGTGATCCCCCTGCTTGGCACAGTCTCTCTGCCCTTCCTCTCTCTCTGCCTCCATCTGGTCCTCTCCTCCTCCACCTGACTCATTCCTTGCTATTTCTACTGCTTCCTCCAGCTCCACATTTGAGTCTGCCCTCCTGCCTTCCTCTGACCTTCTCTGTCCTCTCTCATGTAGGAGCATTCTGGCTTTTCCACCTGGATCTCACTTGAATTTCTGTCGAAGCTGCCGAAGCTAAAGTCCAATTTCCCGGTGTACTGCAGGAAAGCCCTTGCTTAACCGAAACTGTCTAAGACCCCTATTCCTCCCTTTTCTCTCTCCACAAAGGATTTTTTTTCACCTTTTTAAAAAAGAGAAAGCTGGCAAAAAGGCTGAGACATCTTTTCCCAACACCTCACCAGCTCTCATCATCTCCTTTTATAACTCTCCTATAGCTTCTGAGGCTCATTTCACACCCCACCCTTCTCTCTCCCCAGCTGATAATCAAGGAAACATGATATATGTGGAGCAGACAGTGTGCAAGTTTTGTCTGATGGCATTGTTTAAAGCTACAACAACTTCAGTGCCTGTCGTGAACGGTACAGAGATAACACACAAAAACGGGTGGACCCAATGCAGACACGGACACGGAGTAAAAGTACAAAGAAACGTTTAATAATAACTAATAACAAAATGCAAACACTACAGGGAAAAATAAGCACAGGAACGAGGAGATGACGGAAGAATCAGGGAGACGTACGAGGAAACAGGAACACGGGAAACTACGGAGAAAAAGAACAAACACGATTAGATTAACTCAGCGACGGGGAATGTCAATGTCAAAGGGACCAATGAAGCGAGGAGCGAGCTTCTTCGAAGCGACATTCAGGGGAATATCCTGAGAACTCAGCCAAACCCTTGGTCCAGGTCTGTACCTCGGCGTAGGAATGCGATGGCGATCCACCATCCTACGATTCTGCTCCGTCGTTCGAAGCAAGGTCCCTCGAGTCCCCCCCTCGACGGCTATCTCAGCTTCCTGGGCCGGAAACAGAGGAGGTAAGTAGCCCAACGAAGCCTCGAAGGGGGACATACCTGTCGCGGTGCAAGTCAGGGAGTTGTGGGAATACTCCACCCAGGAGAGTTGCGATGACCACGACGAAGGATTGCGGGCACAGATGCAACGAAGAGCGGTCTCAAGGTCCTGATTAGCCCTCTCCGTCTGTCCGTTGGACTGGGGATGGAACCCCGATGATAAGCTCACCTTAGCTACCAAAGCCTGGCAGAAGGCTTCCCAGACCCGAGAGGTGAATTGGGGGCCCACGATCCAATACGATGTCCGCAGGTATCCCGTGGACCACCAGGATCTGTGCCGTCTCCATGGCGGACGGTAACTTGGGAAGCGGGACAAAGTGCACCATTTTAGAAAAGCAGTCTACAATAGTGACAATAGTGTCGTTACCTCGAGAAACAGGTAGTCCATTAAAAAAATCCAAGGCAATATGGGGCAAAGGTCGACCAGGTACGGGGAGAGGACGGAGAAGACCTGCTTGAGGGCGATGAGAATTCTTTCCCCGGGCGCAGACGGTGCAGGCCAGAACAAACTCCCGAGTATCCGTACCCATGGTCTTCCACCAGAAGTGGCGACAAAGAAGGGATAGGGTTCTGGTGATTCCGGGATGACAGGTGAGACGAGATGAATGACCCCACTGGAGCACCTGGGAGCGGATGCTGGCAGGGACGAACAGGGGTGAGCGCGCTGAGCCTGTCTGACTGTGGACTCGATCTCCCAGGTTAATGCTGCCATCACACAAGACACGGGGACGATGTTATCCATGCTGGTCTCTTCCTCCTCGGCTAGTCCAAACTGCCGAGAAAGGGCATCAGGTTTGATGTTCTTGCTGCCAGGGATATAAGTCAGAGTAAAGTTGAACCGCCCAAAAAACAAAGCCCACCGGGCTTGTCGACTTGAATTGAGTCTCTTGGCGGTCTGAATATAAGCCAAGTTTTTGTGGTCAGTCCAGACTACAAATAGGACTTCTACCCCCTCTAACCAATGTCGCCAATCCTCTAATGCTAGCTTTACTGCTAGTAGCTCCCGGTTCCCAACATCATAATTCCTCTCTGCAGGCGACAGTTTCTTAGAAAAGAATGCACATGGGTGTACTCTATTGTCGGACACTGCCCGCTGGGACAGAACCACCCCTACTTCCAGATCCGAGGCAAAAGGAGTAGAGGGAGATGTCAATCTGGTCATAGGAGAAACTACCTGGCTGTAATTACGGATGAACCGACGGTAGAAGCTAGCGAAACTCAAGAATCGTTGTAGTTGTTTCCTGGAAGTGGGTGTCGGCCATTCGGTCACTGCTGTGACCTTCGTAGGGTCAGCCCTAACTTGTCCACTCTCCACAATGTATCCTAAAAATGCCACGGAGCAGACGGGGAACTCACATTTCTCGGCTTTTACAAAAAGACGATTTTCCTGGAGACGCAGGAGAACCTGACGAACGTGCACCACATGTTCATTCAAGTCCTTGGAAACGATTAGAATGTCGTCCAGATACACAAAGACGGAGCGATTAAGCATGTCACGAAGTACATCGTTCACTAGGGCCTGAAAAATGGCTGGGGCGTTAGTTAGTCCAAACGGCATGACCAAATACTCAAAGTGTCCGAGTGGACGGTTGAAGGCTGTCTTCCACTCGTCCTTCACCCTCACAAGATGATATGCGTTGCGGAGGTCTAGCTTGGAGAAGACGGTTGCTCCATGCAACGGCTCGAGTGCGGAATTGATCAACGGAAGGGGGTATTTGTTTTTAACCGTGATATTGTTAAGACCACGGTAGTCAATACAGGGGCGTAGCGATTTATCCTTCTTGGCTACAAAGAAAAAAACAGCTCCCAGTGGAGAAGAGGAAGGACGAAAGATCCCTGACTTGAGTGAGTCATTTATGTTTGTCTCCATCGTCTCACGTTCGGGACCAGACAGGTTGTAGAGACGACTAGTAGGAAAAGTTGCCTCGGGCAACAACTCAATGGGACAATCATACAGACGTTGAGGAGGTAAGGACAACGCCTTAGCCTTACTAAATACCTCACCGATATCATGATACACAGGAGGCACGGAAGACAAGTCAGGAGGATCCGGAAGAGAGGAACTGGGGGCACTAGATCTAGGAGGAGCTGAGCAAAGACAGGAGGAATGGCAATTGCTACTCCAGCTCACTACTCTACCTGTTAACCAATCAATAATCGGGTTGTGAGTGATGAGCCAGGGAAGACCAAGAACCACCGGAGCATTAGTGGAGGGAATAACGTGGAAAGCAATGGATTCCGAGTGGTTTCCAGCCAGAGACATGGTTAATTGTAAAGTATCCGCGGAAATCTGAGCGAGTTCATTCCCACTAAGACTATTAACATTTAAGGGAGTCTCAAACTGGTTCACAGGAATTACGTTAGCCCTAACAAACTCAAGATCAATGATATTAGTGTCAGCTCCAGAGTCAATTAATGCTTGCAGGGAAAATTCCCTGCCCTCACAACTCAACACAACATCCAGATTAATGCGTTGACGGGGACTATTTGGGACAACTGAACGACTCACCAGGACCCCGCCTGTGACTGGTGAGTCTGACAGTTTAACCGTCTGCGACAATTTGCTATCTGATGATTGGGAGCTCCACAAAAAATACACAACCGGTCTCGAAAGCACCGCTCACGTTCAGCGGGAGTCAAGTGGCTACGGCCTAGCTGCATGGATTCCTCCTGGTCTGGAGCGGAGGACAGGGGAAACCGGTTGCTCACAGGTAAAGGAGGGGTCTGCTCGGGGATACTGGTAAGGGGACCAGGAGTCACGGGAAAAACTGACCGTCTCTCCCATGGCGTATCCCATGCAGACGGTTGCCGATCTTAATAGCGAGGCTAATGAGCTCCTGGAGATTAGCAGTCTCAGATCTACCCACTAAACTGTCCTTAACCTCCTCATTAAGTCCCTTAAAGAAAATACTCTGAAGAGCCCGATCATCCCATCCTAATTCTGCCGCTAACGTGCGAAACTCAACAGAGTAATCCGCCGCACAAGCGGAAACCTGTATATCCTGAATACGATTTTTACTGTAATGCTGAAATTGTCAGTCGATACGGGCAGTTTAACAGTTCTGGACGAAATGCTTGTGAGTAACCCCACCTCTGTCTCATTACTTCAGTATGGTTGTATTTCTGTGAAGACCTGTCCTTGAGCAGGGGAGATTTCTGCATCCCGCCCAGATACAAATCTCTTGAGGTTTTTTGATTTAGGGGAAAGCGCTTCAAGCAACTGTGACAGCTTCCGTTATGAAACAGCTCCTCCCTATCAGATAGAGATAACATGGATTAAAAACATACAGCTCCTGCTGCATCCATTCTCTGAGACACACAGAGTGAGACATTTTTAAAACTACAAGAGGACAGATATTTTCATTTTAGACAGTGCAATGCTGGATTACAAGCAAAATGACAGAGCAGACTGATGTAGAGCTTGATGCAGTCGACAGAAGTGCACATACTGTATGCCTTTATGAGCTCCTGTCTCCTGTGCAGCATCTGTCCACACACACATCCAAATACACAAGGAACCCAAGGAACAATTTCTCCATCTACACCCATCCCCCACCCATTCACCTCCTGGATCAATAAACAGAGGTCACATAAATTAATTGGAAGTCTAATCTTATCTTGTATGCACATGATAGCATGTAGTTGGCTCTCATTACTTGTGTGTAATGAAGTCAGGAATAAAAGAGGGTGCACTTCAGCTGTGACTTTGCTTCAAAATGTGGCATTTGACTGAAAACCTTGGTATGCAGTTACATTTCTAAAGGGCGCAGGAGGGTACAATCATCTGATTTGGGCTAGAATGTTAACAAGTAATTATCTGATTACTGTTGTGAGTGACACATCTCCACCTTGAACACGTGAATTGAACGGTGGCTTCCCGTCTCATAGCTTTATTAGAGGGGGGAGGTGGAGAGCAGGAGATTTATATGGACATTTAGGGGTCACGGTTTATAGGCTGAGTGTCAGCGCAGTGAATGTTCTGTTCAGTGGTTAGGTTCACACTGAAACACAGCGCCTCCAAGAGGACCAAGACGTACACTACAGCTCTCATGTAAGAACACATACGTGCAAATCCCCTCAGACTGTCATCGAGCGAGTGATTCTTCTTCACATCTCAGGTCACACTGTACGGATGTTGTTCATCCAACCACTTAAAAAGTATTATTTGTCCCGTAGCAGAGGGAAAAGACTGTAAATAAGTCTATATAGAGGCCACCTGGCACAGATTCACACAGACTCAAAGTTGAAAGAAGGTTGTGAATAAATGAGGAATTTAAACAGATGTTTCCCTGCTGTGTCTATTGTGTGCTGAAGGATCAGGCACTGCAGGACCACCTGTGGTCTTAATCGAGATATCTGTATTCATCCACATATCCCATCATCCCTCCTCGGTGCAGCTCACTGCTACTTATGATCCGTGGCTGTGTGCATGAAATGTCTAGATAAAGAGGTGACCCTGCACACTGGTTCAAAACATTGTCTGTTTATTAATACAACACCGACAGCGCGCAGGATCCTTTCTTTATCATTTGCCATGACGGTTACTTTTCCCATCAGACACTACAGAGGGACGTGAAATATGAAATCTTCTATGCATGGAATTCTCTGAAAGAAGTAGATAGGCACCTGAAATAATAATAAATGGCCTTCAGCTGACACACACTCAGTATGTGGAAACCCAGCTTCAAGGACCTATACACAATCGTGTTCGCCTTTAGTTTGAAGCTGGCATTTGGCCACAGGAGCTTTTACTGAAATATGCAAACACAATCAGGATCTCACTCCCAGAGCCTTCGATGAATGAAGGCAGTGCATTAACAAAGGTTAAAAGGATAAGCAGAATCCTTGGCTTGCTTCCAAAAATAAATATTTCATTATTCTACTCTCTTGATAATAAAACAGGTAGAAAGCCTCAACTACAAAGTAAAACATGTAGTATTTTTCATACTAGTATTGTGACATTTTAAGCTGAAGGAGAAACCAAAGTTGTTGTACAAAATCCAATTATTTTTTATTCTATTTTCATCTTTACAGCAGTATAAGATTATAATGTTAAAAATGTGAACTCCCTGTTCAGTCATAACATGTAAGAACACACATTTATGCTAGCAGCTCTGTGATCTAAACAATGACAGTGCTAATGGTGATGTTTAACAGGTATGTTTTTTATGCAATTTGCTAATTAGTAATGAAAACAAAGTACAGCTGAGGAAGACGAGAACATCATTAGTTCTGCAGGTTTATAGCAAATGAAGCATTTTATCTGATGATCTAAATGGAAGTACAATTATTTAGATCATAAGATCAAATGTCAAAGTATGATTCATCCAGAGGGGAACAAATTTCATGTCAATCGATCCAGTAGTTTTAGAGACATTTCAGTCTGTGGTGGTCCAAAGCGGTGGACCAACCAAACCGACTGACAGACCATGTGTGATGTCCTGAAGACACCACACCAAACTCTATTCAATATTTTGTAATTCATCAATTTCTTTTTGAACAGAGACAGCAAACCCATTTGAGTATTTGTGACTATTTACAAGTCAGAAAACACTGAGACACATTTTACAGAGCATCAGAAATTGTAAGACCCAAAATAGGTCTGTACTTGAATTATTCAGCTCTGACGCTGAAGACAACAAAAACCGGCACCACATTTCGCTGACACGTTTCTGCTCCTCAGTGCTCAGTTCTTCTTCTCCATCTGTTTGCTTCATTTTTTTTTGTGTAACAGCTTCAGATTTTACACCTCGATGACATCACAGTGTTGCGTCAGCCATGCAGCTCTTTTTCAATTAGCAGCTCTCAGCCCGGGCATCAACACCCTGCAGTGTGTACCTGAAAATAAAACTAACTCTGTTGAAATCTGTTACACAGGACGAGGTTGTTTAGAGGACAATAAGTGAAATAAGTCAAAATGTTGTTGAACAGAGTCCCATTTAAAACATAGCTTACTGAGTGTGGAATATAATGCTGCTGTTAGCTGTTTGCACCCTTGCGGTGGAGTTAAATCTACACCACAGAGGAAGAAGCAAAGAGTGGATGTGTGCTATCAGTCCCCCTGAGCCACCAGATGTTGCTGTAGTGCAGGAACAGCCTGTAGAGACTCGCAGGACGGCTGGACGGCAGGACGGCATCTGGTTTTTTAAAAAAGGTGCAAAACAAGCTGGATGTCCTACTTCCTGTAAAGGCAGCAATTTGGAGATGCAAACACATGCAAATGTTTGACTGATGCTGAGGTATGGCATGATGTCATCAGGTTCACAACAGGACTACGTGAGAAAAAATGCAAACTCAGAAAGGACAAACTGTTACCACTTCAGATCGAAAAAAACAAAATGTGTTTCTCCCTCGCCCAGAGCTCAACCACATGTGGAATTTCGCATCTGTGTGTATCTTCACAATTTGCAGGTTTGCAGGGTAATTTTTCCCATGTTCCCCCCTCCAACACGCAGCTATCTGTCATCTGGTTGAACATGAACAGTCCTCTAAGTAACACCCTTCGTACTCCCCGCCCCTTAGTGTCAACCGGTTCACTGTATAGAAACGGGGTATAGTCGGATCCTTTTACTTCCATAAAAATAGTAATGCATGAGTGTAACAGCTCCATTACAAGTAAAAGTCTGAGATTTAAAAAATGTAGAACATTATCACCAGAATGTATTTAAACCATCAAAAGTTAAAGTTTGTATTAGGCAGAATGTAGCCTTTCTCAGCATGACACTATACAACGCCATTATATTTAAATAATCAAAGCGAAAATCATTTTTACTTGATGCCTTTCATCAAAACTGACCTTTACAGAAAACCCAGATGAAAGCATAGTTCTCCTAATTTGATTTGAAAAGGTCAAAGTCTGAAATATGGAAGATTTAAAATGACAAAATGAAAACAAATCTAACAAAGGAATAAAGTGAAATACAACACTCATTGTTATATGTATTTTATTTTCATGTATGCAGTTACAGCGTCATAATTGAGTGAAAAATGTATGTTTGAAGGACAGTTATTTAGATGAACTGAGTGAATTGTTTTTAATCACTTCCCTATGCCGCATTCAAATCACAACGAGGAGGAGGTGGATTTCACTTCAGTGTTGTCCAACAGAGGGCAGCATCACTTTATTTATTTATTTTTTAATTAGGCATTTTGAATCTCCCATACCAAAAACATTTACTTCTGATTTACTGTATCTACAAACAAAGAAAACCAAGACTTTGTGACGTGTTCCTGTTCTTCTTCATTTTGTGTTCTTTTGAAGTTGCCTTGATCGATTTTTTAATCTATTTATCATTATTATTATTATTATTATTATATTATTTATATATAAAAACTCAAACGATACAAAAAAAGGCAGCTGACTCCTCCTGAACTTTCATGCGGTTACAGTTTGTGTGCAGGAAAGAGGAAATATTTTACTGCAACGAAACCACTTTTCAGGTTGTGGTAATCATTAACCCTGTATGTCCTGGTAGTTGAACATTAGCCTGTAGTCCTGCAGTTGAAAAGACACAGAATGAAGCGGATGTGCATTTCTCAACACCTACATATTCATGACTGCTAGGCTCAGTTGGTGACCTCACACATTACCGACCCATCCCAGTGTTATCACATCTGATGACACCGTTACATATCAACCCCCTCCTGCCGAGTCCCGACTTGCTCCTGTTGGCGAGGCCGACGTTGGAATGCCTGGGGAGGGTGTGTCTCTCCTTGTTGTCATGGAAACCACCTGGATGCACAACTGTAG
This sequence comes from Echiichthys vipera, assembly GCF_963691815.1. NCBI lineage: Eukaryota > Metazoa > Chordata > Actinopteri > Perciformes > Trachinidae > Echiichthys > Echiichthys vipera. The sequence continues at coordinate 18,325,910 of NC_139839.1, read as the reverse complement.
CCTCTGTCCTGCAACTGTGCACAAGGACACGAGCCCCTTCCAGATGTCTGAATTTACATTTTCAACTGGAAATGTTGCGTTCCTCTCCTTCCTCTTTATTCTGCCCTGACATGAAACTCAACAGAGAGGAAATGAGTTTACATTCCACAGCTGCCTGTTTCACATTCAGACAAACATCACCAATTTGAATTAAAGCAATAGATAATCTCCTACGTGTGCTGCTGCTCTCTAATTACTGTAACCTCCTGCCTAACTCACTCAAACTGCACTGTTCTTTTTTTTATCATCCCTCTCTCTCCCTCCTTCCTAATCCCGTCTCATTCTTTAGCGGTAGAGGGAGAAATTTGGAGAATTCTTTTCAGTGACCACACCAAACTCTCCAGTCACATGCCCTCTTTTTCCTCCCCGTCCTTCTCCTAAATAAGGAATTACAATTTGAGTGGGGAAAAAGAGAAAGAGCAAAGGGGCGGACCTAGAGTGAAATAAGAGGAGTGAAGGCATATCTCTCTCTTTCACCCTCTCCCTCCCTCTCGCCTTCTCTCTCTCTCTCTCTCTCTATTGAATGTGGTGAAGTCATATAATTCAGACGAGGGTGTTTGCTGTATTTACGTTGGCAGTCTTGTGTGGTGCACTCTGCACTGTGTTGTAAGAAAGAAGAAGAAGAGCGGAAACAGAGCAACACAAGCCCCAAGACGCACCTGTATTCACCTGAAAGCTACTTCACACAGTAAGTACACACTTGATCTTGTTTTCTCTCATTCATCAATCTAAGTTTCCTGATTTCTCCCTGGCAGTCAAAAGATTTCTTTGTTGCTTCAAGCTTGTGGCTAACTCTGCAGGAAACGTGAAAAAAAGAAGTGTAAAGTATCATACACTCCACCCTCGCTCTCTGTCTCTTTGCTTCTTTCTCGTGTTTGATCATACACAATAAGATATGTTATTTTAGTAGGTTTTCTTTGCTGATTAAATGCATTCTGAATGACCCACTATTCTGTAAATTCCTGTGTTATATAATCCTGTTTCTTATCTACCTTTGCTCTCAGCACTCTTCTTGTGTGAGGCCTCATAACTTCAGGGGGTTCGTTCTCAGTCAAATCTCAAATTAGAGAAATGTAGCCGGTACTGTCTAATAATATGTCGTTTTCTAGTTTGATATATGCTCTGAACACCAGGCTACTGGGTCAGTATATGGCAGTAAAACTCTGCATGTGTTTGTCACATATGGTGTCACATTTATGGACCATGGTAAAGTTTTATGTGTAGGCGTGTGCTTTAGACTTTGAGGTTAATTTAAAGACTGTGAGTCTGGGTGGTGTTTGGTCTGCCTTAGTGATAAGGTAGAAACGCAGAGCGCTGAATTAACAGTCTGGTTCAGCAGCAACTGTGCCGGGTAAAGGGAAACATGGCCGGTAAGAAATAGCCAAGTAAAGTATTTAATCCTCTGTGTTCACATCACTAAGGATTCAGAATTACCCAAACGCCTTTTGCTGAGCTAAATGAATCACACTATGTTGAGTTGAGGTATTCAATTGACTCAGAAAGTAACCACTGATGATGCAGTTTTATGGCCCCCTGTTGCAATAACAAGAAAGTTGTGAAACATCCTGCAACGGATGACCGCAAGATACCATGATACAAAAGTTGAGAATTTGGCCGAGGGTGAAAACGAAGAAGAGTAACAACTGGAGTTGCATCTGAGTAAGACACTTAACCCTCAAAAGGCACATCAGAGTTGATCAGTGGGCTAGAACAGAGCGGAGAGTCTGCTCAAAACAGAGCCATGGTATTAGAGACTGTGTAAAGGTTAAGCGAGGGGATTAAAGAAAAAGCTCATGCGCAACTGAAGGTTAAAGAGTGATAAATTAGTGGGAAAATAACAGAGTCAGTCAAGATTACAGCGTGGTATGTGCCGCAGCTTTGCTCTGAATTTTAACTTGAAAGAAATAATAAACTACAACACATGTAAATATAAAAACGTTGTTTTTTTTGTAGATTTTTAGTCACATAATGGAAGCCAGCCATGTAGTGACGTGTTGAGCACTGAGGCACTGAAGCTGCAGAACAATAGTCCCATCACAACACATTTAAACACATTCAGTTAGATGTGGAGTTTTGAAACAAGGTACTGAAGACATATAGATGTATGTTGATTGAAATTTAAATGTGTTACCGTAGTTACCTCTTTGCCAAAGCATGTATGAGCAAGAATTGTTGACAGGTAGCTGCGACTCTATGATTACACGATGTTCCTGGTAACAACTAGTCGACTCCCAGCTGATTCCTTAAGTGTACAGGGCTAATCTTCTAAAACACACACTCTGCTTTAAATGGCATGTGCTATTATGTTAGTTTGTTTGTCTAATTTACAGTCATGGCAAAAAAAATCTAAAGAAAAAAATGGTAGATATGCTTAGTGCAGAGTGACAGTGGCTTGACCCAATCTTGTGGCGGTTTTCACATGTAGTTCAGGGATGAAAGTGAAGGTTAGACTTAATCTGAAAGACTAGACTCTCTGACTTCATCACCCCTCATTGTTCAGTGCATGCAGATGTTTGCAGCTGCTCTCTCTTTGTCTCTGGGCGTGCCAGGACAAAACAGATGGGACTCCTGCGATTATGAAAGAGATTGTTTAAGAGTTTTTGGATGTTTAGATGTTTACTTCACCCTTGATGCTGTAACAAACTGGTTTCGGAGATACTCAGAAGACAGGAAGTTGCCTCTCCTTCACATTTAACCATTGCAATCTCAGACAATGAACAGAGCCGCAAGTGTGATCTGTAGCAGCAAGGGCTCCAGTGTGGAGCTGTTAGACACAGTGATGATCTATCATTTTATGTAAGACCGAGAAGCTTCTGTTTTTGCAAGGGATTTAATAGGTGTGTCTCTCTGCCCTTGAGGGACATGTATTTACAGAACATACAGTATACTGCACATAATGTACATGCATACAAACAGAAATTTGAATGCATATACTTGTGCAAGTAAAGAAAAGTGAGAGCGGGGAGTTTTCCTATTAGCTATAAAAGTCACCATTATCTTTCCTAGAAATTCAGAAATGTCACTGAATTGCATAACACAATGATTCAGATCTGTGAAAGCGATAACTGCAGCGTTCAGGCTTGATGGAGGGTGTGTTTTTTTTTTTTAAAAGGTCATTCAGCAGTGTGTTATTTTGTTTAGAGTCCTGTATATACATAGTTACCTTTGTCATGGAGGGAGGAAGGAAGGAAGGAAGTGACAGCCGAATGAGCAAACAGGATGCACGGAGAGGGGCGGTCCTGCTGAAGCCAACAGGAAGCTCATACTGCATTATGAAGTGCAGGCCAATCATAATTACTTACAGCAGGGTTGTAAAGACATTTAACATTTTTTAGCTTTCAAGGTACAAAGTGTCTTTGTTAAATAAAGACAATGCCATGGTCTGGATAATGGAAATGCAAAGCTTCAATCTGTGTCTGTTTAAGTTAGTTATAATCACCGTTATGATTAATAAAGAAGACGAAGATGCCCGGCTGTATCATAGAGAAGCACACACACACATAGGCCTACATATACTTGTACTTCAGTCGACAATTTGTAATTTGCTTATTTGCTTTCTGGTGGAGAGTGAATCTATATTCATGGTTGTCTGATGTTCAGTGAACTGGACAGCCATCCTCGTCATCAGAACTTTGACAAAGCAATCTCATGTTTTTCCACACCTCCGGCAAAATGCCTCTTCTTTTCTCAGGAACCAGCTAGCCTGGTTCTCTCCAAAGGAAAACAAACGTGAACTGGTGATGCTTCAGTTGTTTAATTTGTACAATAAACAAAGTAAAACTAACACTTTGCTAAATGAGACGACAACTGTCACCACAGCGTACAAACAAAATCAGTTGGAAGCTAATTGGTGGTGTAGTTCATTTATAGCCTGACGTTAGCTTTTTTTTACTTCTATCTTTCTGTGTAACTTTTGTTCACCACAGAGTTTATTTTCTGCTATACTTCAAAATCCCATAGGCTTTTTGTCGACGGAACCAGGGCGATGCTAACTTCCACTTCGGCCAACATAAATACATTATAGCCTACCTGCAGCACTCTAAATGAGAGTGGTATCAATCCTCTCATCTGACTCTTTGCCAGAAAGTGAACAATACCTGATTTCAGCACTTACTCAACCATTGACTTAAACCTATTTCTAAAACAAACCAACCAAAGGTTGAACAATAAATCAGCCCCTTCAACAAGTCGGGACCGGCCAAACTTTGCTCACTTTTGAAAAATGTCCTCATTCTGAAAGTCGGAAATTAATAGGTTCTTACAAAGAAACAGAACACACAATTGAAACACATTCCCACACTTGCACGCATCAGGAAGAGAGCCCAAAATCCTATTTGTTCTGACTGCAGGCAAAGACTGGGTGTGAGCACGGCAGGGTTTTGAATGTGAATGTTGGTTCATCTATCAAATATCCATAATGAAAAAGACACAATACGCTGCCAAGGAGTAAAGTTTGCTAAGCTACCTGCCTATCTAACACTAGCTTTCCCTCCCAACAGGATCAACATGGCAAACAAAGGTCCTTCCTATGGTCTGAGCCGAGAGGTGCAGAGTAAGATTGATAAGAAATACGACCCGGAACTGGAGGAAAGGTTGGTAGACTGGATCATCGCCCAGTGTGGCGGAGACCGGCCTGCGCTGGGCAAGACCGAATTCCAGAACTGGCTCAAGAATGGATGTGTGAGTGTTGGGTTTGCGTAAGTGTAAATACAACATTTTAATTCACATTGCGTACGGAATATTAAGAGGGATCTACTTTATCTAGGTGCTGTGTGAGCTCATCAACAGCCTGTATGTATCCAACAAGCCGATCAAGAGCATCAAGAGCTCCGGCATGGTTTTCAAGCAGATGGAACTAATATCCATGTTCCTCAAAGCTGCAGAAAACTATGGAATCACCAAAACCGACATGTTTCAGACTGTAGACCTCTTCGAAGGTAAGACATCCATGTTATTCCAGCAGAGTTAAATGTTTTGCAGATTACATACAGTATAAGTGAGGTTATGAAGCTGTTTTCAGCGGCGGAGCGTACAAGTCACTTTGTCCTCCCTGCTTTTGGTCTGCGTTGTTCATCTGAGATCGTTGCATGTCTTCAGGCAAGGACCTGGCGGCTGTCCAGAGGACCCTGATGGCTCTGGGTAGTTTGGCTGTCACAAAGGATGATGGGTGTTACAAAGGAGACCCCAACTGGTTCCACAAGTGAGTATGAGTGTTTTGCCCCCATGTATGAACTAGTCTCTCTGTGGGGAGCTGTTAAAACAAAGGAGCTTTCATTTCAATGCTGTGGAATGAGACTGCGGACTGAGAGACGTGTGTCTGTATGTGCGCAGGAAAGCCCAAGAGAACAGGAGAGATTTCTCAGAGGAACAGCTGACCGACGGCAAAAATGTCATCGGACTGCAAATGGGCACAAATAGAGGAGCATCTCAAGCTGGAATGACAGGCTACGGACGACCCAGGCAGATACTGTGAATCCAAGCAGCGTTGAAACCGCCTCCCAGACACTCCTTCTTCTGCCCTCTGAAAGGCCAGCGAGGACAGAGAAACTCTGACTCTTACCTTGGCCATGAGGAGAAATGTAACCCGACTGTTTTCAAGGCTAAACTGGACCACAACAGGGACCAATGACAACATGTGCACATATACAACACATGCTTCATGTTGAGCACGTAAAAAGATACTTTTAACAGTGCAAGTAAACAATTAGACTGAGCATCTAACATAGTAAATTGTAAATATGCTTTCTTAAAGGGTCATTCCAGTTGTTTTTGCATGTTTTAACCCACTACCTAAAAATCAAATGTACTTTACATTATTGCAAACCACACTTTTTTAGATTTCTTTCAGTTCCTTTCAGTTGATTACTGAAGCATGCACTTTCAAAACTCTGCCTGATGCATTCAAGGACAATCCAACATCTGGCATTTCAGAATTTGTAATGGATGAAACCAAATCCATTATTTATTTTTTTTACAGTGTCCTTGTTTGCTTTTTGTTTATCTTCCAATTTGCTCTTCTGACAATGTACCTATTGATTCTTTGATGTCAGGCTGTACTTAAACGCACAACCGAGAAGAGTTTTGAAAAGGCTCCCTGCTCTCACTTGCAACACAGCTATAGAGCAACATTAACAAAAGTTAACAGTGAAGAGAAAACTCAAGACAAAGTGTCAGCCTTGAAAGAGTAGAGTGTTGTGGTTTACAATAATGTTGAGTGCAAAATTTTAAGTTAATAGGTTTCAACAAACAATCCCACTGGTGTGTTCAATTATAAGTAATTTTATAAAGTGAACTGCCTGGTTTAAAAAAGTTTTAAAAAGAAATAAATAGAGCTATGTGTGTTTTACCTGCTCCATTAAACAATCTGCAGTTAGATGCTCTCAGTAAACTAATTTCTAATCAAAATGTTGGACCTTCTTTTTAGAGTTTAATACATCACATACGATAATTTTCAAATAAAGTTCGATTTTCCTGTAAAAAAGCCTCTTGTGTGATGAATAGACTAACTGAGATAGAAGGCTTTGCCCACCATTGATCGCACGCTCCGCCAAACTCTCTGTCCTCCGTGATTCTTTATGGCCTGGTGGCACCAGGTAACAGTAAAATAGATTAACCAATGTACATAGCAACCTCAAATAAACATGTCAGAGTTTCTGCAGATAACACAGAGCCTTGTTTGCTTTAAACCTGAGCTGTACGCCACAAAGAGATATGCAGATGTAATAAAGTCTGCAAAAAAAGAGAATCTGCCCAAAGGTGGGAGGAGAGAACGTGACGTGAGGGGGTGATGATGGGTGGGGATAAAGCCTAGATTTTTCCTGGCCGGGCTTTGCCTGGTTGGTTGGAACGAGAGAAACAAGGGGGATTTAGAGGAGGACTATCACTATCCCCTGCCAAGGTTTTGTTTATACTGTGATTTTGCTTGAGTACCGACTAATCTGTTCAGCATGAACTGACTCGGAAAAAGGCCGGAGATGGAAAATAAAAGCAGGAAGGAGATGACAGAAAAAGAATAAAGTTAGATTTGATGAAAAAGGGGGATCATAACCGGAAGAAGTGGTACTCCTTCTTTAAGAATAAATATCCACATGGAGTCGAACACAGGAAATTAAGGTGGCTGGGGTCAGAAGGAGAATAGGTCAAGGCAGTACAGGGGACCTAAGAAATCAGAGAGCATTTCCAAAAAAGGAGTGATCATTGCAGAGGGAGGGCAAACTAAAGGGCTTCCTTTTCCTCTTCCTTCTTATTCTCTGTTAACAGGAAACTGTTTTTACACAGAAAAGTCTTCTGTCCAAGTGGTGGCATTCTGCCAAACACAGAGACGTTGAGTCTCAGTGTTTCTGAACCACTATAAGCTGATGTCTTTCCCTCCTCGTCACATACAAACACTTTTTGACACTCTGTGGTCACAGTTTTAAAACACGGTTAACGCTGTGAACTATTAACATTACTTAGGTTTGGGCATCAAACTTACATTGTTAGGTTTAGAAAAAGATTGTGGATTGGGGAAAAAGATTGTGGTTTGGGACATGAACGGGGTATGAACAGGCTATGAACTCTGGAGTGACAGTCCAGAGACCCACCCACCCAACCACGCACCCCCAACTCTTCCCAAAGCAGAGTTTGAGGCTTGTTAGACCATGTCACCTGACTTCCGTAGCAACTGCTGTCTGGTGTGTGTCAAAAAACATGTCATATAATTGTTTCTGTGGTTTGCAGAACCATACAATGCAAACTTTTTTTTTTGCCGACCAGGCTGCATATTATTCTGTTTTGTCTCTTTCATTTTTAATTTCTATTAATCTATTATTTTCACAATAAAAGCATTAGACAATTGTTCCACATACATGCTTGATCACACTGCAGGCATTAAAAGTACATTAGTTCAGAAAGACTTTTAAAGCATCTACTTTCTGTTTATAAAGTCATAAGTACTAAAACTTTCTGTATTGTTGATGATGCTGCAGTGGGACAGCAGCTGTTTTTTTTCCTAGCTGTGGTTTAGATCATCATAATTGCCAAAAAGTGTTTATTATTTCAACACTAATATTTATTTCAATGCTAACTCTAACTGATGTCAGTTAGAGTGGTGTGTGAACACTTTGAGTCTCACACTACTCAGCACATCCGCTTTGTTTGTCTCAAGGGTCCATTAACAACGTACCAACTCTGTGTCCCTGCAAGACATAGAACGCTAGAACGCTGATTTCTTTTTACTTTGTCACCAGGATCTAGAAACAAACATCACTTACTCTGGCCACATATTTCACGAGGTCTTTCTACTTTAAGTCAATAAAACAGAGTAGTTTGAAAGATAATCCGATAATCTGCCATTAATTATTTTGTTTATAAAGCAGCTGAAGTGTAAATACTATGATAGTATCACAATTCTCAATCTGCAGAAAAATGTACACAGCCTGTATTTTGTGCCTTCGAACAAGTTGAAAGGACTTCTGTATATTTGTGATGTCACATCTATAATATAGATAGAAAGTGCTGCTACAGTGTCCTTACAGTCATTCACTGGCTGTAATGACACTGTAATGAGAGATGCAGAGAGCGAAAATACAAGACCTGGAAATGCTGGAATACTGGAAGAGGCAAGCGCTAAAACGGAGCGTTTCAACAGAGTGTGAATACAGGTATATGCAGACATAAAGTATATAGGAATATTAATGTGTTTTTTGAACATTAAAGCCTGTCAACATGTTCTAGTAGAAACCCAAAATACAAATATGAACCTGAAAAATAGCATAATATGGGTCCTTTAAATGATCAATAATTTTTTTTATTATTGGTGTTTAATTGTCATTAAGCACTTTGTTATCACCAAAGAACAACAATAACAATGAAGCACATTTCACAAATGCATTACACTGTAGTTTCAGCAACTTTCATCACTGAGTCGATAAAAGCTAATGTGGTGACAGATGTGATTCCTTTATCATTAATTGTGTCAGGAGCAGTGCTGCACTGATGACTGTCACTTCATCATTTATGGACTTATTGGGCTAACAACCTTTAGCATTTATCATTTACGCCCTGACCTTTCAATCTTATCAGCTAATGTTTGTTGGTACACTGTAGTGAAGTGCTACTTGTCAGTGAGGAATTTATGAATCGCTTGAATGGACTTGTGATTAGTTAAGGATTCATTTGTCATTAACTGATCATTTGAGAGTTCAGAGAAGAAAACTATAATGATCTTCTCTTTATATGCAAGGACCACTGAGCTAAGTACTGAACTTGAGGAACGAGGTCGAGTATTCGGGAAGAACTGAGAGACTCCCATGATGAATTCATAATTCACTTTGGACCTGTCAGAGTAGAAGGCAGCTGAAATGAATGAGACTGAAAAACAAGCTAAAACAAATACATCGCTCTTTTATAAAAATCTTTATCTCAAAGTCTCAATAAACCTTTCTACAGCTAATTCTTTAGCTTTTTTGACACAGGAGCTATTTCTTTTCATTCCATCAGGGTTTTAATAAAAGTGTGGAAACACCAACACATCCCTGCCCTCACTGCAGTGGAATGCACTTTGCTGCCATACAGGGGCATAACAGGGGCGACGATTAGCCTCGAGGTTAAAGAAGTGGCCTTATGACTGGAGAGATGCCAGTCTGCATCCTGAGATTCCTGAGAGAGTCTGTGAAAATGTGAATGGGCGACTTTACACCTTCTCCTACCCGTGCTGTTTGGCAAAGCTAGGGGGGTGGAGGCCTCACTGCTCCGGTGCATTTCATTTGAAGGTCATTTAAAAGTTCTCAAAACTAGTTGTCAGTTGTTTCTGAAGAGGCGAGCTGTTCTCACTACTTCGACTGTGGTGCTGCGAGATAAGGTACAAAGAACGTCAAAGTCAGTGTAGGGATTAGGTCCAGATTGATGAGTCAAACAAACAGGACTTTCACCCAGACTGCTTTTCATGTCCCATGCTACCCAACACTTAAAGTGTAACTCCAGTGAAATTAGACCCTGCGGTCTTTTTTGGCATGACTATACATCAAATAAGCCATCGATACACTTTTTTCATCAATCACCGATTAACAGAGAAATTCCGGACAGTCACTAGCAGCCACACATGGCTAACACTCAGTAGCTTGGGCGGATCGCTAAACCAGCCAAAAGAGCTTTTTTTAACCACTAATATTGTGCAAAATAGCATCAAACCTCTGCAGTAACATGATAAGAGTCCCCACACATAAATGAAGCACAAACAACGTTATTAGCGAACCTGGAGTTTATTAAAAAAGACTGTTTTACAATGCTACAAGATTTAGCACCCGGGTTCGCCTACTACATTGTTGGTGCTTCATTTTATGTGTGGGGGATGAACTCGAGTAGCCTGGTCCAGACCTCAAGACTTAAGATCATAAAATGGCCTTTTGGTGTGATCATCAGGCTAGAACTAATGCTACAGTTAGTAAATCTGGTAACTAAGGTCGGACTCTGACTAAGCGTCTGAGTGAGGAAGTGGAAAAAGATATCTCCCTGGCAACGGTGCTTCTATCCCGCAACATAACCGGTGAGGCGGTCCTCCCAAGAAGAATGACATGTCAATTGTTTCAGCAAGTGCCCCTAGAATGATGTGTTTAAATGCAAAAGATAATGTCGTCACATCAGAAAAAGCCTCTATGTTGTTCTACAGGTTTCATTTGGATTTGTTGTCAAAGGCAGCGTTGGAGGGTGGGAAGCCAATCGCAGCATAACTCCCACTGGCTGTTATGTGCTGTCCCATACTGTCTCATTCGTACACCCTTTTCAGCCTGAAAGACTACATTCAACTGCTTTTCCCAGATTTACACCCTTTCCCAAGTGTAGACCTACAGATTATGAGATTACAGAGATTGTTTGTAGGTTTGAATGTCATACATCTGAAGATAAATCTCTATTCCATTTTGACAATACAGATTTCATCTTACAATAAATGAGAAAGGGAACTTATTTTAAAAAAATGTTCATGTGAGAAAAACAGATTTGTAGCAGTTTATATCAGTGATTGATTGGTTGTGGACCTAAAATAGGCCAAAGGGCTGCTTCTCCTTCTGAGTATTTTTCTCTGAATTACATTTCAACACCAAAATTTCAGGCATTAATTGACAGCAAAAGCATTAAGCTTCTTAGGTATGTTTGCAGCAGACAGTCCAAGGTTATTAACTGACACCACAAAAGGCAGCAGTCAAGAAAGGATTGCCCTGGGTGAGAGGCTGGGGAAGTAAATAAGACAGCCTGACCCTGACCTGAGACCTGCTGAATTAGCTTTAGGGCTTAGACAGTTATCGAGAGGTGCAGCGCAGAAATCAATGGATATAAATGAATTTTGATGACCTGGTCGCAGAGTAGAAAAACCCTCTGGAATTCTTCTGTACTGTTTGAGTGAGGTATGATGGTGATACACAAGCTTCAGTGCAGGTAAAACAGCTATTTTAGCAGATCCAATAGCAAATTATGAACCAGATTGGTTGTTTGCACTGTAATCACTGCTCCATTGCTTCCCAATGCGGTATTATAAAGGTATACTTTGCAGAGGAGCTCCTCTATGCATGAGTGAGGTTTGCAAAAATGTTGACAAGCAACTGTGTTTATGAAATAGAGGTTCTGAGCACTAAACATTGCCACATGAAGACTTAAAATGTGTGTGTGAATGACTCATGGGCATGAATAAGGTTGATCCGGGGACCACAGAGGAAGGAGCAGTGGTGTGACTTGCATGCGTCGCTCGCTCTTTCTGTGGCCGCATTGAATGATAAAAGGGTGAGACAGGCAGGTCACAGGAGTATCAGGTGTAAATGGTGGGTAATCTGAGCCAGTACGCAGGTGTTTCCCCCTCGAAACTAGTGGTTTGACATCTGAAAGGTGACGCTTCAACTGAAATGCCACAAGAGGAGGACAAGGCTGTTAAGGCAGTGTAACAAGCTGAAAGCTCAGAACATGCAGTTTCCTTTTCACTTCAATCCCATGAGCTCACCTTGAGGAAATGCTGCTCGCTTTAAACCATTTTCTGTGTTTTAATCTCACTTTGTGCAGCAATTTATCAACTAATCAACCAGTCGTGACAGTCCTTATCTGCTGCAGTGAAGCTGCAAAGTGCTTTGTGCAGAGGAGGAGGAGCTCCTCAGTGAAAGTGAAGTACCCTTTTGTCTGTATACGGATCCTGGAGACGCAGTCATGTCAAATCCTGTGCTGATGTTAATAACGTTTTTGAGTAAGTAAAAAAAAATATAGAAGATATAGAGACACATAAGCTTTATAGAAATGTAATTATTGTCTTTCTGAATATAAGGGAGCGGTGATTCACAAAATGCATGGCTCCATTCAAAATGTTATATGTTAATGTCTGAGAGTGTGCCTTATAATTCATTTTCTATTACAATATTCCTCTTCATACAATCTAATAATTTACTAGAGCTTTCACTCCATCACAAACTGTACATATTAAAATAAAAATGAAATAACTAAAATGATATCTAAAATAACAATTCTCCACTTCTCCTACTGCATTACACTGCACTCACGACTGCCCACATCTAGTGACTACCTCAGGCGAAAGCATATTTCAGACCCCTAAAAAAGACGTACTTAGATTGTTTACTTATTTAAAGCAACAATACAGTGTTGCAAGTAAAAGTCCTGCATTCAAAATCTTAGTCGTGTAAAAGTACAAACAAATTAGCATCAAAATATACTTAAAGTACCAAGAGTAGAAGTACTCATTATGCAAAACTACCCTTTTCAGAATCATCATGTGATATAATTGTATTATATTCGGGATGCATGTTAATATGTTCATCACATTAATGTTGCAGCTGGTAAAGGTAGTGCTAGTTTTTTGGGTAGCTAAACCTAAAATAATACATCTGCTTTGACTTTAACTTGTATTGTTAAACTGAATCACTAATGCTGTCAGATGAATGAGGGTTTTTTTCTCTGAGATGGTGTGGAGTGTAGGTATAAAGTAGCAAAAAATGAAAATAGTCAAGTACAAGTACAACTTGAAATTGTACTTTAGTACAGTACTTGAGTGTATATGTATTCAGTTAACACCATTGGATCCCAAATGTAAAATAATTGAAACAAAAAACAGGGGTTTTCAGTTTTCTAAACTTCTGCTTTTATAATGACAAGAACTTCTGTATTTCATGTTGTTGTTGTTGTTGTTTCATGTCCTCTGAAGTTACATAATCGGATTGTGAAATTAAAACATGTGATTGATCTTTTGATAGAGAAGTAACAACATCAGAAGGCTCACAGCATACGGCGCCGTATGGCCCTAGCACAAATATGCACTTACATCCCTCATCATTTGTGAAATCATAATATCTGAGAAAAATGCGTGACATTATATGGTGATCAAAGAAACTGAACAGCGGGAGTCAAACTGGACTCATTTAGACTGGATAGACACTTTTCAAATGAGTCAGTTTGATTATCTGCAATAAAGAAGTAGAAGAAGACCGACTTCATTCATTCCTAAGGAGAAAAAAAACAAAAAACACTGTTATTAATTATGCATAGGCCTGAAATACACACACATGCAAACTGGAGCTACTATACACATGCACTTAAAAAGGACAGATGTCAGAGCAAGGGGGACAGGCGCTCGTAGCAGTTGGGGGCTCAGTGCCTTGACCAAGAGCACCTCAGCAGTGCACAGAAGGTGAACCTCTCCAGCTACAAGAACACACACCATACTTGGTCCGCATGGGTCTTGAACCGGAGACCCTCTGCATCCCAAGACAAGTGCTCATAGACTGAGCATGAACAAGACTACTGAGCACAAACCCAGGGGCCCAAAGTGATGGTGGGGCCCTGTCTTCAGCTGCACAATGTTCCTTGAAGAGACACATATCTGCCACAAAAAAATGCAAAATGAGCACGCTCAGATAGAACACAAAGAGACGCAAAACCACAGAGATGTGTAACAACTACAAAGAGACGCTAAACAACAGAAAAAGGGGCAAAAGCATCATAGTCTGTATCTTGCACCCATGTAGGAAATGCACTGAGGCTGATGTATTACTGCTTTATCACAGAGCTAAATCAACAGCACACCAGCGTCGTATAAAGCAATTCAGAATATGTGATTAGTTTTAATAACTTGTGTCATTGTTGAAGTGGTGAATGCAAACACATTTTAGTACGGATCAGTGTCCCTGCTGAGTCCCTGTGTTGTTTTTAGATACGCTATAAAACCTTCACTGTCTGCAGCAGATGACATAAGGTCTATAGGTCTCAGATACATGTCGTAACCACTGCAGCATTCATTACATCTGGCAGCACGTTATAAACCCTGACCCCATAGGTTAATTCATAAAGTAACCCCTTGATAGGTGAGAACATGTACCTAATCGGGATTGAATGTTTTCCTCTTGCCTTTTCTGCTCATAAAGGCCCTTGAGATGTTGTGTTACAGAGGACAACACTGCCCAGCTTGTTAATGCTGAACTAAAGCCAAAATTGTACACGGGTCAATAGAGCAGGAACAACACACAAGTCCAGATATGGATTTTATCAGGGTGTAGCTAACTGGCTGGTGACGCCTCTGTCGCTGTTAATGCCTGTTGGGATTACAACGTTATCATTTCACTATTCTGAAACTGTGTTGATAGATGAAGCAGTCAAATATTTATCTATAGTCAACATGGCCAGTTTTAAGACTTTTAAAAACATTAAGTGCACATTTAGATTTCGATCACTGGCAGTCCAAACATATATGGTATAGATGGAAATGTACAAGTGGACAAAGGCTCTATTTTTATTTCCCTAGATGTTTAATGTCCTCGCAGGAAATCGCCTTTAAATATGTTCTTTCTGCCATATCAGGTAATGCAGATTTATGTGCCGTGATTACTTTTACAGCATCACAAGATGGAAAAACTAGTAAACATTCCAGCTTTATTTCCTCGAGCATTCCTGTGTCAAGACACATGAACTCTTAATGTGAATCCAGCATACCAGACAATCACTTTACGTTGTTTCGTTTTGGACTGAGTTCAAAGTGTTAACAGCTTCAAGCTTCGCACTCAGCCGGTAATCTGCGGTACGGGCCTCCAGATGGACCAACTATTTAAGCTACTCTGGAACAGTTTTGGGTCACAGTTAAAATTAATGACAGTAACAAAGCACATGGTTTACTAACTATGTATTTTACAACTTGCCGACAATCACATTATATACACTCCAGCACACTCGACTACATGCTTAATGAGCACGTATTGACACGAGTCGACATCTCTGCTGAGTGCAGTTGGTGAATTATTACATAAGAGAGATAAACTTAGTGAAAAGTAATTAATTAGGCATTTTGGAGTTCTCTGGCTGAACGAGAGGAGGCGTGGAATAAACATTGAGCCCTGTTAGTGTCGTTCTCAATCCAGATGAAGTGGCTCCCTCTGTTGGCGAACATGTAACACACAGTGCTGCACAAGATTTGATTTAAGGAACCAAAGCTGAGATTTGATCATCCTGTCCTTCTCTCGGCTCCTGTATATTGCTCATTTCTAGGTTCATACTTGTATTTTGAGTTTCTACTAGTACATGTTTACACTCTTTAATGTAAAAAAACCCCATTATTTTCCTCATACTGTCGATCTTTGACTGAAACTCTCCCAACCCCTTCAGAAAAATCCCAGTTTCCTCTGATTGTTCAGCGTTCTGGGTCTTCCTCATCTGTCCTCACCGTCTCTGCATTGTCACTGCTGCCGATGAATGACTGTAACGGCACTGCAGCAGCACATATATTTACACTGGAGATCAAAATTACAGAACAAACTATAAATACTTGATTTATTCTGAAATACTGTTAGTTTTCATTGTTCAGAATTTGATAGATTATTAGATTTGGCTATAGCACTGCTGTACTAGCATGTTTTTTTTTGTTTGTTTTTTTAAAACCAAGGCACGTCATCAAAAGAGGCCCAACTCCTGCTGCAGAAAACATCCTAGTTCAGTTCAATTTAATTGGGTCTGATGGAAAATATTATTTTCAGCGTTGGTCTGGGGAAAGACTGAACCCAAAGTGTCCAAAGAAGTCAGTTGAATTTGGAGGAGGAAGTGTCAGAGTCCAGATCTAAACCCCATAGAGAATCTCTGGAAAATCCTTGGCAAAACAGTAATGTCTAAGAAACCCACTACAGTTACTGAACTGTGGAAGGGACTGAAGGAGAATGGACCAAGATCAAACCAGAGCAGTGTGAGAAACTAGTGATGTCCTGTGGGCGCAGATGTGCTGAAGTCATTCAAAGCAACAGCCTCTACACTTCCTATTCATTTTTTAATCTTATAGCCCTTAGTAAACATAATGTAGGTTTTCTCCGGCTTCCTCCCACAGTCCAAAGACATGCATGTGTTAGGTTAATTGATGACTCTAAATTGCCACTGGGTGTGAATGGTTGTCTTTCTCTGTTTGTATCTATGTGCCCTGTGATAGATCCTGTCCAGGGTGTTCCCCGACTCACGCCCAATGTCTGCTGGGATCGGATCCAGGCCCCCCCCCCGCGCGACCCCGATGGATGGATGAATATATATGTTGTTGTGACATCACAAGCGCAAAGAAGTCCTGACAGCTCGTTTAAAGTAACACTTTCTGAATACTGGCTGTGTGCATATCTGTGTGGATTGACCGTTTTGATACTTTCACAGTATTTATACCTTGCT
This sequence comes from Echiichthys vipera, assembly GCF_963691815.1. Classification (NCBI taxonomy): domain Eukaryota; kingdom Metazoa; phylum Chordata; class Actinopteri; order Perciformes; family Trachinidae; genus Echiichthys; species Echiichthys vipera. Next base: position 18,309,215 of record NC_139839.1, on the reverse strand, counting down.
GTATAATAAAAGTCTAACTTTTTACAATAGGAACCTTTGAAACTTAAAATATGACCACACATCACAAGTGACAGCTTTTGATAATCACAGTCTATAGAAAAGATCACTCCGAACACACATTAGATCCTCGCTTTTGTTTTTATTGGAACGCTTTACCTCAATAACATGACAACGAGCCAAGACAGTGCAAATGCTGTATCGCACCAAACACAGACTCACAATCTGAACCCCCTTCCAACATCATTACCTCAAGCTTCATGTCTTATATACAACTGGGGTCACTTCTAGACACTCATACATCCAACTTACACAATCCTGTACCAGACATAATGTACACAACCTTCCCCATGAACACTTAAGGCACACAAACATACACTATTTATATATAACACAGCACGCAATGTGCAGCGCTTAAGACAGCAGTAAATGGATAATTTGATGCTCAACAAGCGACTCACAGCCACGAGTTGAACAGAATTGAGCCATGAAGAAATAGCTACAGTATAAACTCAGACGAATGGTTTGCGTTTGCATGACCTGTGATTGCATTAATTTACAATTTAGTGTGACAATATTCAGCATAGCTGTGTTTGGTAGCTACGTTTTTAAATATTCAGTGACTATATCATGAGCCCAGGGTGGGAGGGCTAGGTGAGAGTCGACTACAAATACAACAGTGAGAGAGTTAAAGAGGAGGTGAGAAATAGAATAAAGAGGTGTTTCTAAGAGAAAATACTGTACATCCATGTATTTAGGAGGGAGAGGGAGAGAGAGCTTGTGCAAGTCAAAGTGTCAGACTAAATATTTGGATATGTTAGTGTGAGGCTCAGACACAGATAGAAACATCCCAAATCCATCTATATTTCTAAGGAATAACCCACACTATGTGAAAGCAGTAAGACTGGAGCGGATGTGACAACCACTGGATTTTCTCAACTCGATCATCACTAAAATATTTTTCTCTATTCCAAACTGTCCTCCAACAGATACCCAGGACAGTCAAGAAGTTTTTGGGGGAAGCACAATTTTAAAATTGCTGGCAGGTCTTAGTCACAAATGTGTAACCTAACTTTATAGACATTAGAATGAAATGTCACAGTAGATTTGCAAATATTTGTAAATGTAAATACACTGGCTGGGTGTGATAGAAGTGTTGCACCTAGGCAGCAGGGGTATGGGTGTTTGACGTAGATTCAACAGCCTAACATCACTAATAAATATGTATGCATACATGATGTTTTTTAAAAACTTGATATTCACTCAATTTATACAGAAGTGTTGGCCTGAGGCTCATCTTAGAACATGCATGCAGCAAACACCAACACTGAGTTGAACATTTACTCCAGTGATGGTTTTAGGTGGCACAGGAATAAAGTCCTGATCACCTGTGTTGTCTGTGAAAAGTCTTCACACACACACACACTGATCTATTGTATACTGATGAACAGTTTAAAGAGACATTTAGTTAGTTACATACCGAGTTCAAAAGTGAACATTTAGCAGACTAAGAGCTCCTTGTTTTGCTGAGGACGTGAAATATTACACAACGAACTGGAAAGACAAAACTCTGTTGTAGTAAAGTGTTTCATACAACATTTACTTATTCTTTAAACAAAATCATCCAATGATGAGTTAGTGAGATTTATTTTTTAAATACTGCTCACTGCAATACATAGTGTGCATCTCAGCAGTAGCCTGGGGTAGGGTACCGACATTTTTAACTAGCAGACCTTTACAAGAACAAAGCCTCACTGAAGAGTGAAGTTTACTTCTTAGTTTCAATTTGGCCTGAAGTGGTGGAAGTATTCTGTTTTGCAAGAAATAGAAGCATACATGTTTTTTTTTTTTCTCTTTTATCTCTTAAATTATCTTGTGACACCTCACATTTTTGGTTGGGTGCCACTGCTCTGCAGCATACTGGTGAGACTCATAACATTGTACAATGTTGGACATACTATCTGTATCATACCTCTGTGGCACAGGTGAGGGGAAACACGTTATCCATAGGCCAAGATTAATCTGTGTGTGTGTCACGGCAGTCCCACGTGATCTCAGTATATCTGACTATGATTTGGAGTAGTCTGACAAATCCTTTTGCAATCGAGGTTACAGCAGTAACCTGCAGTCACAATGTCTACGTCTGTAGTGAGGTCTCTCTCCCTCTTCAGCACACACCTCTCCACACCCAGCCCTCCGCTCATGAATGTAATCCCACACCTCTCCCGGGCCCACTCACATCAGGGTGCCTCTTCCCCTTATGAGTGAGCCCTTCCTCCTTTAGATACCAGGGACATGTCTCCCCCGTCTCCCACAGCAGCGGGTGAGGCATGCCTCTGGATAAATGTGCTGCTCGGCCATGGCCCCTCAAACCAGCGATGCCCGTCTCTCCTCCGGCGTCTCCTCCAGTATCTGAAGCAGCAGGTCACTGAGGGGCTTCGCTATGGCGCGGTAACCCGTCGACGTCAGGTGGAGGAAGTCAAACATGTCCTGTGGGCTGATGGCTCCATCAGAGTGAACAAACTCCCCGCTCACATCCAGGACCTGAGCCTGGCGCAGACGGGGCAGCCAGGTGTGCAGCAATGCATTTACCGCCGCGTTCTTCTCCCTTAGAAGGTTGGGTCTCTCCCCTCGAGGCAACAAACCCTGAGAGCCACAAGAACATTGTGATCCATTTATTAAGGTGAATGTGGTGAGAGTTAAATCTTTATAGTTTGGATTTTAGTTGGTTGTTTTTCATTAAAGAAAGAGAGAGAGAGAGAGCCTGACTTTGACTCTATAAAACTGGCCTATAAAAGTCCCTTCTCCACTCAAAAATGTGTTTTCTTCTGTTTATGGCCTCTTAAGCCATAAGGAGTTATTTGTCAATATGTGCAGTTAAATGCAGGTTGGCAAAAATAAGTGTAAACATTAAAATAAAATATAAAGGGTAAAAGTTCAAATATAAAAATATAAGTATGACATAAATTTAAAAAAAAGTGTGTGTAGATCTTTAAGTATTGAGTGTCTTGTGTAACGAAAGGAGAGTAATAGCTAAAATCCCTTTCCAGACACATTTTAAAGTACCGGTATTTAAAAACGACTCTGCTATGATTAATATTTTGTAAAAACATGGTTTTCCAATACCTTACGCTAGCACATGCAGCGATGGGTGAGGGGAAGGCTGGTGCAGAATTACTCAACAAGGGAGATAGAGCAGTTGTGCTTACAGCCCATACTCTGAGTTTTTTTTTTTAAATGTTTTACTTTCTATGTTGGAAAACCACATTAAAAAAACTTTTGAAAAGGTGATACAAAAGACAAGACATACAACAAATTACTTACCAGTACTACTATCTTTGCCCTGGGGAGGCGGGAGGTGAGCAGCTGCGCAATAGCAAGTATTCCTCCTGCAACTTGCTCGGCTGTGTGTTGGTAATTGTTGGTTCCTACCCACAACACCACCACCTGGTCAAGACCACAGACAGAAGCTTTTTTCACTTTCAATGAAAACATTTTAATCTCCAGAAGTGTGATCAAAGCATGACATACAGTTATAAAGCAACATCCTGTTAGTTGTTTTGAGAAAATGAGTTTTCATGGCTTGATATCTGGGTGATGGGAGAGCAATGCAAGCAGTTCCCAATGATTACATCAATATAACAGCCGATAAGCAAACTCTCCTCTCTGATAATCATGGACCATCAGGCAACTTGCTCCTGCTACATCCAACAATATAAGGAGGTCAGGTACAGCTGAATGGAGGTTCTTCAGGGGTCTTCCCTATGTTCTCCCAAAAGGGTCCGATGTTCCCCGGTCGTATGGGCCTTCACCTTCTCTGATTCAATTCAGCATTTTGTTAGGGCTAGGGTCAGGCTTATGGGGTAGGATTAGGGTCTACATAGGCCTATTTGCAGTGGAATTTGGAGCTGATAGTGGAAAAAATAACAGACCGGGGAACATAGGAGCCTTTCTGTGAAAAGCGGAGAACATCGAAGGGTCCGATGTCACATACAAAGCGGGGAACATAGGACCTGGGGAACATAGCTATGCCTCAGATTTTTGCAAGAGCGGCAAACATTTATTTTTGTAAGAGATGCGGATAACAGAAGGACAATGTGTATGCAGAGAGTTTCTTCTGCATCTGAAATGTAAAAGAATGTATGTGAGAGGTAAATAAACAGAACAATAGAAGATCTCAGCAGGCTCATCTGACCTTGGGACGGATGTTCTCCAGCTCCCCGTTCTGTAGCCTCCACAGCACATTACAGGTGGTGTCCCCTGCAATGCCAAAGTTGAGCGCATGAAGAGGGGAGAATAACTCCCTCCAGACCTGTGGACAGGAAACCGGAAATCTGCATTTCATATGGAAATCTTGGTTGGTGACTTATATTAAACTCACTGATGTTCATCCAAGCAAAGCATGTCAATCAGTAACAAGATGCATTACAGTGATATGGATACCAGTACTGTATAGGAACAGTAATGAGGCACCATAAATGTATGTACATTAACACTGTTTATCTAAAGTAGTTACTGAAAAAAATGACATTCAGGAAAAAGCTAAATTAAGATGCTCGTGTCATGTGAGGAGTCAAATGAAGAGGTTTAGAAAGGTACATATCTTGCCTCACCTCATACTGCTGCATTAGTTGGATCATAGAATCCCCCACAAAAAGCACATCTGGTTCAGCATCCTTACACTCCTGCACAAATCTTATGTGCTGTAAAAAAACAAAACAACACAGCTTTTTCACAATAGAGCTTGTAATGCCGTCCAAAAATGTGAGAGAAGGGAAAGATAAATTACATTAAAATAACTATTAATTCACAGAAAACAATACAATTTCCCCTATTCAGTCTGAGTTAATGCCTCTGTGTGATGAGTTTCTAAATCTTAGGATAATTGTCGTTAGCCTTCTGAGAGAGACAAAATCATGCAAGCTCATCACATGACAGGAAATGTCAGTTGCCCCATCTGAAGGAGAGATCGGAGTAAAGCAGACTGTCTCAGTCTCATTAGCTTTGGAGGATTACAAACCAGGTAAACCTACCAGGGGGGGTCACACTAAACAAGCTAGATAAAGTGGTGCTCTGAAAGAAATACAAGTCTTAAGAGTGGTTACAGTGTAAGAGCATGACCATTTACATCAATCTTTACCCCACATCTGGAACGAATATTATTGAGAATATCATTAAAGCATTAACAACACATGAGCCTCAGGATCACAGCCTTTTCACGAACACATAAAATCAGGAGTCAAATGCAATATTCAAGCATAATTGGTGGCATATAAAATGTGTCTCAATTGGGCGCAGATGAACAAATAAAACAATCTAAGAAGAATGCCAGAAATTCTTACAAAGTGGGGTGATTTACATGTCAATAACATGAGCTTACGTACACATGTGAAACTTATCTTAAATGACACAAGCTTTCATGCTTAATATGTATGCCGTTGGTGTGGGAAGAGTAAGGCAGTGGGATGGTGTCCTCTGCATATTTAATAAGCTTAATATAGACCACTTAACCACTCAAATGTATACCATCTGAAGCTACGTTAAGAACATATAATTATCTAATACGTGTCAAGTTTTTGTTAATTTAAAACTCATGCAACTAATGCAATGGGGAAGCAATAAGCCCAAAAAGATAACAAACCTTTTAGAGAATTAAAGTAAATCTTCCAGGCAGTAAAATGCATTATACATAAGGAACCAATCTCGTGTTTTTTTTTCCTTTATCATTTCCAAATGATACTTTCTGACACTAATAAAAACCTACACCAACCTGTGACATCCACCGCTCATCTCCTTGTACATCTTCTACTGGCTGAGCCACTGCAGCTGGGTTCAATGCATCACCACTCATCCTGCAGGAGACAACATCACTTATTCACACATGGATGACACAATACTAGTAAAGCCAAACTTACAGGGACTTGTCAGAAGAGACGGGGCCGGTGTTGTTTTGGTGCTACGGTGTAAAGAGGAAAGCATCAGCACCAGCAGCTAGCAGTAACTATTGCTGAGATGCAGCAGCTTATCGTTTCAACAGCAGACAGACTTAACTGGCCTAATACGGATGCTGGCGACTTTCACTTTATGCATCACAGAGCATTAAACCCGCTAGGTTACTGTTTATCTGACGTTAGCTTATTAGCTAAGTTAGCTCCCATGGAGGCTGTGCTGGCTTCATCTCATACCTAACGTTTGACACGTTCATATGAACATGTCCAGAAAATGTTTTTTTTCTTAATATACAAGATACATTACCTGGCAGGGTGTCGGCCCACGTTTCTCGGCTCCCTCGGCTTCAAACGTAACTATTTTAGCCCCAACGGACTGCGCTGGCGGGTAGTTGAAGCGGTTGATGCTTACTAGCAACCGCTCTAACGTTAGCCGACCAGACAACAAAAGGTGTGTCAAGAAGCAGGGCCAATGGAAGGAGGCTGGGACACCACAAAAACATGTCTGCGCCCGAAGCCATAGACTGTAAGAAAAGAGACCTATGGGTATTTTTACTTAACAAACTTTATTAGCAATAATATTACATTACAACATAAATAAAAGTACATGGAGAAAGTATAGACATAAACTTACACACAGCAATTTTTGAATGAACTTCCTTGTTGTGCGACTCTACGTTCAAAAGCAAGACCATATATTCTGTTATAGGAACCAAGAGTTTAGGAGTTTCCAAGATTAATAAAAAGAGTTTGAGTCCAGACGTTAAATGAATGAGTACAAGCATAAAATAAATGAGACAATCACTCAACCTCCTCTTTACAGAAGGAACATACAGGGGAAACATCAGGTCTAAATTTAGGAATAAAGTCATTGCATTGGTAATATCTGTGTTAAATGTGAATATGATTTTCTTTAACCTTATTGAGGACAAAAATGTATTGAATTCAGTCCAAATGTCCCTGCTAATGTTCGGAAACACTACTTTCCAACGATGGTAGGAAATAGGACGCTGCCTTTGAGTAGAAGTCATTACACCTCTGATATGAGCATTGTTACATGGACGTTCCTCGAGAACCTTTCCACCCAGACACAATCTATCTAGGAATCCTCCCTACCAAAGGATCATTTAATAGTTATGCTTTAATGAAAGTCATCAAATTGGTGGTTACTATGGACTATTGAGTTTGACAAATGTCTCATCCTCTCTGATGGATCATTTCTTCATAGGTAGCTCCATCTGGTTTCATAGAACAATTAAAAGCATGTTTAAGGTCCTTGACTCTGTTCTGGAAAGTACTCATACTTGATTGGTGTAAGACTGATTTTATCACTGTTTAACTTCTTTTTGTTATCAAGAAAGATCTTAAAAAATTAAAAATGAAAGAAAGAAAACGGCACCCAAAGATCACCTGAGCTATTTGCTGAAACCCTCCAACAGCGCAGCTCCAGTTCCATTGCGCATGCGTTATACCCCGAAGCTTTTTTTTTTTTTTTTTAGCCCAGCCTCCTTTCAATAGCCTTGTCAAAAAAAGGCACACCAGAGAGAGTATTCACGAGGAGAGCGCCGGTCCGCTGCCGTTCACTGTTACCATAGAGGCTGTAACCATAGAGGCACTGCGGCGAGGTACAGATACTGTGATTTTGCCCTGAGCATTGACTGTCAGGCAGCCAATCATTAATTACTGCATAAAATCTCGACACGGTGGTGGTTAGCGCTGTCGCCTCACAGCGAGAGGGTTCCTGGTTCGAATCCCGACTGGGGTCCTTCTGTGTGGAGTTTGCATGTTCCCCATGTGTCTGCGTGGGTTTTCTCCGGGTTCCTCCCACAGTCCAAAGACATGCTCGTGTTAGGTTCATTGATGACTCTAAAATTGCCCGTAGGTGTGAATGGTTGTCTGTCTCTGTTCATCTCTATGTGCCCTGCGATAGACTGGTGTCCAGTCCAGGGTGTACCCCGCCTCACGCCCGATGTCAGCTGGGATCGGCTCCAGCCCCCCGCGACCCCGTTAGGGACAAGCGGTTCAAGATGAATGAATGAATGAATCTCAAAGTCAAACTATTTTCAAGGCCATACGCTTAAACACTGTGGCATAAACAAAACACTACTACCTTCTGTATATATATATATATATATATATATATATATATATATATGTATATATATATTATTGAAAAGGAATGATTTACAATATCACCTCTCAACATACATACAAGGCACACTGGATTAAAATGATAACTTAAATTGCATAAAGAAATGAAATGTAACAAATGAAAGTGAATAGAAAATAATAATAAGTGAAAGTTAATATATAAATAAATAATAAAGGTGAATCTAAATGATTTTGTAGTAGTAGTTAGGGGGTTCCTGAAACCCCTTAATCTCCTTGTAAGCATTGAGGAGAGATTGTGCTTGTTTCATTATTTTCAAAGAACTAATGATTGGCCACAAGGTATCTGTATATCTGTATACTTAACTTTTTCTTTATTTTGCACTTTGTTTGGCATCCTGTGGACATGTTTCCTTTACTGTTCACATGACAATAAACACTCTGAATCTTCGAGGTTGTCGTTGAGGCTGACGCAGCTTCAGGTGCTCTTTAACCTGAGAGGTGAAACACAGGGCAAGGGAACCGTCCATCCGCTGCTCCCGCAATGGATCATGGGTGAGACGTTGGTTTAGAAATGCGACAAAAACCGAACTTCACGGCCGTTTTATTGCGATAACGACGTGATTTGAGGTTATTCCGGTGGTTGTCAGGCAGCTATGGAAGAAAGATACGTCTAAGTGAGACTGTGACAGTGACTTCTCACTTTCGCTCGTGGGTCATCCTGTTACCATGGTATCTGACCGCAATGCATCATGGTGGTCACGTTAGATCAGATGCTGCATTCTCGTACCCTAGAAACACAGGAAATATCAACTTCTTTTTTTCTAGCTTTTTTTTTTTAACATGTGGACATGCTTGTTTATGTCACTTTTCCTTAAATCTGAACTAAAAACTGAACCAGATCAGCATGAGACCACATTTCTTAACTACTGTACCTACTTGAGCCTCATCAACATGTTTTCTTTTTTAAGGTAAGCAATCGTTTTTCAGTTGTGGCGAGCTTCTGTGATTTGTAAGTTCTGTTTTTCTAAATATGTTTTTATTGTGTTTCAATGTGATTTATCTTTACTAAATACACTACATCGCGTGCAAATGAGACTGTGGATTTTGTGTGTGTTTTAGACATACTTTCATATTGAGAAGCCATATCCTCTGCCTCCAGGGCGTTTTAAACACCACGTGGTGTGGTCAGGGGATGTTATGAACTACGATACCTCCATCCCCCTGAAGAAAGTGCCACATACCTTTAGTGGCACTTACACCTGCCATGTGCACAACCCACCCAACATAGACAGCTTCGATGGAGAGGATGTCCTCAGAGTCATCAACAAGGCTGCAAGTAGGCTATTGTTCATCCCTAATGACACTTTGATATTCACAAAACCATGTGTAAATGTTGGTTCCCAGTGGATGGGCATTGACAGCAACTTCTTGGGGATAAACTTTGAGGCCGAGGGCAGGAATTGACTATCAGCTTAGTGAGCCATAGTTTTTATCGGAGACAGCTATTGTTCCCTAACGTGGTCTCCCTCCCTTTTTCCCCTCTATAGGTGAAGAGCCATATGACCAGTCCATGCCTTTGTGGTAGAAATGACTGGTGCAGGGGAGTGGGGCAGTGGCGCCAAAGCTAAGGTATGGCAAGTTTACTAGTCACATGACTTAACTGCAGTATCAATCAGTATACATGCCCAGCAAATAATCATAACAAAAGTGACAAGTCTGCTATGTAGCTTCTCTGTGTGGTTAGGGAAATTTGAACTTTTTCAAATACAGTCTCTACATCCTGCTAACATAACTATGGACACAAACACTTTACTAAGCACGTCAATCAATCAATACAGTCATGGATAACAAGCGGCAGGGTTAGAGAGCAGTAATAGCCTTTCTGACAAACACAATTTCACTCATTCTGTTCACTTCATTTTACTTTTTTTAATGTCTAAATGCAAAGAGGAGAGGGAGGGAGGGAGAAGAAAAGAGAAATCATATTTTTTAAAATACATTAATAAGATGTATCTTGCCTTAAGATGAACTTTCATAATTAATCCATCAATGGTTAACACCGGCAAAGTCATTGACAAGTTCATCTGGGTCCAGTGATTTTACGACAGCAGGCTAAACAGCCAATAACATAAGGTGTGTTAGCCTGTCATCTAAGTGGTCCCATCGTGGTCCACAGGTAGGTTTTGACTCTTTATAAAACAGAGAAGAATCTTTTGTTTTATGCGGTGGAAAATGGAATTGTTGCTGCAAAATAGTTGTATGACCTCTGAAAAGGCGACAGATGTGGTGTTGAGTTGTGTCAGAGCCAACATGATGTTTTTCTCCTCCTCCACGTTCTTCATCTCAAGTGTCCAAGTCTGATTCAGCTATTTCAATCTGAGAAATTGGTGGGGACGAGTTCTCAGCCTCCATGCATGTAGTCTCCGTCTTCCTGTTCCCTGGCTCAGGTGCTGGAGAGGCTAACAGCCTGGTTAACAGCCTGAATCCCACCTTCACCACCTGGTCTTTCTCCCTCCAGCATTGGACCCATCACATGCCTTGTTTTTTATTTAAATAAAAAAAGATTCTAAAGTTCTTTGCTACCCATTAATTTTAGTAAATTAGCTTAGCAAAAAAAAAAAAAAAAAATCTGCTATAACATAAGGACCCAGCTCTGACCTCTGTCCGTCAGGAGATATCACATTTCAAGATATGGAGGGGGGAAATAATAATAATATCTAGAGAAATCGATTGTGTTGTTCTGATTTTCATTTGTAGTTAATTCATATGTATTAAATAATAGAATAATCTATACAAATTGACACAGACTAATTCCATACATTTATTTAAAAAAAAAAAATGAACATTTATATTTCCCCCTCGAGCCAAGGAGTGGCAGCTGCCATTGTTGTTTGAGTGTAATTATTTGGCAAGTGTAATTATTTGGCAACTCAAATTTCCATATCCAACTATGTCCAATATTTTTGTATATGTCTTAAACATATCTGGTAGGGATCTCTGAATAAAATATTTGGAATTCAACATTTAGAGACATGTCATATTCAGGTGTTTGATAACTGAACATATTAGCAAAATGAAATACCCACACTTTCTGGTCAAACAATTGGCAGTGACAGAAACATCTATCTTTTCAAAACTTGCCATAGTGCCGTACAGCTCAGTCCATAGGTGACTGGGCTGGGAACCGGAGGGTTGCTGGTTCGAGTCCCTGTGTGGACCATAAATGGAGTGTGGACTGGTGGCTGGAGAGGTGCCAGTTCATCTCCTGTTGAGCAAGGCACCGAACCCCCAACTGCTCGGGGCGCCAGTCACTGGCAGCCCCCTCGCTCTAACATCTCTCCATTGGTTGCATGTTTATAGGTCCTGTCTGTGCTTGTGTGTGTATTTCGGGCCTGTGTGTGTGTAAAATGAAAAATAATAGAGTGAAAATTGAATTTCCCCATTCGGGGGACTTCAGAGGCATTCAGATGGAATATATAGCTTGAGCTAGAAACAACTGAAGGGGACAATATATTGCCATGCTTAAAGTAACAGTGATGATATTTAGTATTATGACAAAATCACTTGTAGACACATTTTCCATTTTTGCCCATGACACTTGACTACAGCACTCATTTGTTTAATGCTGCGATAAGGTGGCCACCAGATGGTACCAGTCAGCAGAAAATTCACTTTACAATTCAAACTTTAACTCAGTTAGCAGCTCTCAATATCAGACACGCGTTGAATGCGCGTGTTTGTAAAGCCACACATCCAGGCCTCATAGGACAATAACAGCTCAGGTGTTGAGTGGCAGGTTGTGCAGGCCAACAGGTTATGCAAGAGGGGAGGGAGTAAGCCCCGCCCACCAGGTGTGGAGCACGGTGACTCACATTTTCAACACCGAGGGGGAGATTCACAAAGAAGGCTCTTTGGGCTCCGACAGTCTGCGGTGACATTAACGCTCATGACCCCGTACAATACAAGTTCATGAAGGGACTTTTACAGAGGAATTAAGCCGCCGGAGCTGAGGCAGCAGCAGCCTATAGATGTTTTATCCCATGTATCGGATATGGCCTCTGCTTCTCCTGGGAGGGATCGTGCTGCCAGGTGAGTTTGAACGACTTCCTGGAGCCAGTAGACTGCTTCACTGTTTTCCCTTAGAAAAAAAAACCCAATATGAGATAGTGCGTTTTGGACTGGCATTTATGACCCATGGCATTTATGACCCATGGCTCATTATTCAGGACACCAAACAGCAAGCAAAGTCTGTTGGGAGCTCGTTTAGTTTCAGTTACATGGAAGCTACTTTTTACTAGTGATAACATACTGGTAAAAAACAACTACAGAGTAGGCTACTATATGCGCAATTGTTTACTTCATGTGTGTCAATATACGGTATTTTCTGAGGCCATGGGTTGTTGTCTTATATTGGATTGCAGGCTATCAACTTTATTACCATTATATAGGTTATCTTTATACCGTTGTGTTACAACTCTTTGTGATTATGTGTAGCCTATGCTGTTTGCACTAGATCATTAATCTATCATATCTCATCAATCCATAATAACTGGTCATCACTTACTGTAAAAAAAAATCAGCTATATTGTTATAGTAAAGATTGCTGTAGCCTACTCGGTTGTTATCTATTGTATTTTAGCCATGAAAGCAGACAAAGAAGGCCACTGTTATCATTATTATTATTATTATTATTATATAATTGTATTAGTATTTCAATGTTCTTAGTCTTTCATAACTTCATTATATATCATTTCACAGTAAACGTAAACATCCTAAATGTGTCCCAGGTCTATTTTAGAACTTTTCAATAAAATTTAATTGCAAGGCAATAGCCTGAGTCCTTTTTAACAATTTAAAACAATGCACTTGGGAGTTCAGGCCATCACGCGACCACAGCTATACAAGTGATGCACACTTGCTTATCAATTAGTAGCATGTGTAACTTTAGTACAAGACGTTGTTTTGTGCATGGGAATGAAAGGATGCACCCTTCCTGTTTCGGTCAGTGTACTTTTGTGTATCAGCACATTTCAATAACCCATCAAATATGTTTGTCCTGTAGGCCAGTATTGAACAATAGACTGATTAGTAGTTAGGAAATGCTTCGTACTACAAATCCAGATGGGCCAACAGATTCCATTGACTGGACAGTTAAATGTGCTCTGACAAGGGTTGAAATGTAGTGGCAATTGTATCCTATTTAGTGTAATTTCAAAAAGGTTTTGTCAGAATTCTAATAAATAAACAAAAAAAAGTTCAACTGCACTGAAGAAGACTTTCTTTATGTGGTGTTGACATCAGATTCAGTTGCTCAAATATGCTGCTAGTTGTGAATAAGTGGAGCTGTTTGAACGGGCCAGCTTGGAAGCGCCTGGCGTGGCGCTCTGTGCTGTGGTATGGTGTGGATGTCTGATTTTATGATTGAATGGTGGCTCTCCCTTTGCTGGAATTACAGACGAGTCAATGGCACAAATGATCGACTTTGAAACTTGTATGTGAAGCCAACATCTACCATGAGAGTGTTCCTTCAGATATCTGAATGTAGTTAAATGTACGCCTGTCTGCTTGATAAGCACTCTTGTGGCGTCACCACGGATAGATAACGTGGAGCTGGCTTTGCAACACAAGTAACCATTCCTAATGTTCCCAGGTTCTTTGTAGTGAGGGAGAGGGAAGAACTAAACCAAACAATAACTTGTCTTGCAAGTAGCACAGACCTGTTTTTTGGCAGCCTTGGGAAGCTTTTCATAAACCATTGTTGCTTGATAGCAATTACAACAGTTAATAATAAAAAACAATGTTGATCAGCACTTCTTTCCAAAAATTCCTCTTCCATCTTATTCCTTTACCAGTTCCTTTCTGACAATATTATTTGCTGTTAAACAAGCTCATGCAAGCTTTATGGGCTAATTCAGTTTTGCTGCTCGATTTGTGAAGGAAACACTGAACTGTGTCACTGAGAGGAATGTCTATGACAGTGTCCACTGTACAGGAAACCACACTAACATGACAACATAAGAAAAAATCACTAAAAACATATCACTAGTGTTGTCAGACTACTTTGTTTAAATCTAACAAATATGCTCTTAAATATACACAAATGGGAGAATATTTAAATTATATTTTCAAAACATCTGGTTATCATTCTGGTGTTTGGCCCAAAGGTCAGGGGCAACATATCAGAACACAAGGGTGACTTGTCCTGTGTTTTAAGTTACACAAAGTTATAATTAGGGGCGGTAGTAGCTCAGTCCATAGGTGACTTGGCTGGGAACTGGAGGGTTGCTGGTTGGAGTCCCTGTGTGGACCATGAATGGAGTGTGGACTGGTGGCTTGAGAGGTGCCGGTTCATCTCCTGGGCACTGCCGAGGTACTGTTGAGCAAGGCATTTCGGGCCTGTGTGTGTGTAAAATGAAAAATAAAATAGAGTGAAAATTGAATTTCCCCATTGCGGGATGAATAAAGGAATTCTTCTTCTTCTTTTTATTCTGGGATAAATATAATGCACTAAGGATTACTGTAACCAGAGGTATGAGATGTGCTTGTACTTGCTTGTACTTGCACCCGCCCATAAAATAATCGCCCCACACCCCTGGGATTTAACTATGGTTTGCCAGCAAAACTTGCATACCAACACATTCAAGCATGTTTTTTCCTTCTATGGGTGACAATGCACATGAAAACAAAAGTCAAAAAGTATGTGCTCGGGCCTATCCTGGTGTTAAGGCATTGGCAAGAGGAGGTGAAAATGTTGGTTAAACCAGCTCTGAGGAAAACCACAAAGAAACCCCTTATTATCCATTACCCATTTAATAAATTGATCAATTGACAAGGATTATCTCTCATTACTGAGTAATGTTACTTTTACTAAATTCAGTATATCCTCTATTTGTCAATCTTGAGGTGTGGGTTAGTTTTATTTAATACATACTGTATATTATTGTGCTGTCTTTGTCATCATTCAGTCGGATATCATTTGTAGAATTGCTTTCTCTTTAAGTTCACCAGCCATGTCGCGCCAAATACCATCATCCTGTTAAGTTTAATTCTCTTCCACAGTTATCCATTTTATTTTATCCCTTGCTGTTCAGGGATTACATTCTTGGCTGCTTCTTCTCTGTGGTTCATTAGAGGGAATGCTTTTATCTGCAGGTCTGCTCATCACTGTGGCAGACAGTGTGATGCAGATTTAGCTAAAATATTTAACTTTACCCTTGCCTAATACTGCAGTTTACTTAGTTTATAGTAAATTGTTCATTTTGGAGTCAGCAATAAGACATATTATTGAACAGATGTTGAAAAACAAATTAATATTCCCTGTTTTTAAGGCGTCTGTAACAGCGGTGCCCATCTGACCCTCTGTACTTGTACACACACATGCAATCATTAACCCATCCCAAGCGTAGCAGCTTTCAGATTATTTGAATGACTTGCCCCCTTGTTTGCTGTATTGAAGTGCTGAAGTTAAGTCATGTACTAGAAAATTTGAAAACCAGATATCACAATCTTGAGCAGTGGTTTTAGGGCAGTTATCAACACAAGAAGCTGACTCACAGTTTACAGCTACAAACAATGATATCTGACGCATTCTCTGTCCCTTTGCTCTCAACTGTCAAGGACCTTTCTGTGTCAAGTCAGCAGTGATAACTCCGTTTGGTGCAAATAGTTCTGCTCTTGTTCTGATGGTTAAATGAATTGCTCTGAAACTAAGGAAGGAAATGAGAAACTTAACTAAATCTATGTGTTGTATGAAGGAGTCTGCTAATGGAGGTTTGTGTGCCAGGTTATAGTAATGAGTATCTTTCTCTCTTGCTTGTCTTTATTACAGGGGTGCAACATGTCAGCGGAATAGATATTTACACTCCAAAAGAGGTGGAAGCAGTCAACGGGACACATGTGAAACTGAAATGCACCTTTACTTCCAGTCACCCAGTGTCGACTCAGTCCGTCACAGTGTCTTGGAACTTCCGACCCTTAAATTCAGGATCGGAGGAGTCGGTGAGTAGAAACTGTGTTCTTATGTGTTTTATTGTATTTTAATGTCCTTATTAATTAAAACCACTCGTGGGCATTAAGAGTGTTTATTTCCATATTTGGTTATTTTTCGCATCTCCATTCATGCGACATTAGTCACTTTATATATGTGCCCTCTTCTAACAGCTCTCAGTGTACAATCTTTAATGTATGATACTCTGCTACCGTCATAGATTGTATATAAAGATGGAGGGCTTGATAGCTCCTTAAAAGTGAAGCCATAACATCTTGATCGCCCCCTGGTGGCTGGCTGCAGTGTAGTTAATAAATTCCGTCCCCTCCATGTTAGTAGATGGGACATGGGCCAAACTGCCTTGCATTTTTTTTCCCGAAAGATGGTTATTGTCAATTGTTCACTTCTCTGATAAGTTTGGTTTAAATTAGTTATTTGATGCTATAAAAACGCAGTGAATGTCATTACAACATGGTGGCGCCTGTATCCAGGATATATTGGCCTTTGTACAGTGGGAGGAATTGGAGCTGCGCAATCCATCTTTATATAAAGTCTATGTGCAAAATTTAAATAGAGGGAAAATGCACATGTCAAATGCAAAAGACAAGAGCCAGTGGGTGATCAGCTGCTGCTGATGACACACACAGTATATCACTTTATGTCACATGGCAAAAAAAGATTCTGCAGATATCAGTGCCACTGGCCCTGAGTTATTACTACGAGCTAAGCTATGATACAGTAGATAAACTTAGTTTTTACTGAAGTTATTTGTTTGGACTTCTCCACTGTGTGTTTGTGTGTCAGGTGTTTTACTACCAGGAGGTACCATACCCTCCCATGCACGGGCGGTTTAAAGGCCACGCGGTGTGGTCGGGAGATATTATGAGACGGGACGTTTCCATCACCCTGCATGAGGTGCCTCCGACCTTTAATGGCACATACATCTGCCAGGTGCGCAACCGTCCAGATGTGCACGGCAGCAATGGAGAGATCAACCTCAGAATTGTCGACAAAGGTGAGACTGGCAGCGCTGCACAGCATGAAACTACAGCGAAATCATTTCTTGTTACCATCTACTGTATGTTTTCAGTATGTATTCAGAAGGCGGTGTTTGCTGCTGTATTACTCAGGCTTTTCCACAGGGAGGTCAGAAGTCAGGTTCTTCCCTACAGGTAGGGTTCAGTGTCTTTTGAATACCCACTGCAGGAAGTGAAGGACAGTATGTTGAATCACTGGGACACTGTTTTGGATTCTAACGGTATCTTTGTTTTGCCCTCTCAAACTTCCCAACAGGCAGCGCTCAGCTTTCACCCACTTTAATCACTGATTTTGGGTCTTGTTGCTTCTAGCTTCCCTCTCTGAGATTGGCATCCTGGCAGCGGCAGTTGGAGGCGCCTGTGTTGTAATCCTGATCCTCCTCGGTATCTTTGTGGCAGTGAGGTTCTACCGGAGAAAGCACATGGAATCCGACACTGAGATGCACCCGCAGGAACCCGTGTGGAAGGACCCGACTGTGTGGTGAGGGCCAGGGAGCCGGAGCTCCTCTACTTCCTCGGGACTGGTGTGGAGTCTGATTAGCTTTTTGGGTTCCACTCTGCTGGAAAAGACAAATGAAAGTTGAGGTTGGGGAAGCATCTTTTTCTTCCATGTTTGCTCCTCCAGTGTCTCCGATATTATTATAGTTTATTTACTTCAGTATTAGAGATATAATGTACCACCTTTCTCATTTGTTGTAATGCCAAATTTGTATACACTTTTACATGTTTTTACCAAAAGGTGAGGAGAGATGTAAATATGGAGGGCTTTTACTAACTACATGCTACTCTTATTTATTGACCTCAATTCACAGCAGCAGTACTGACTGCACCAATTAGGCTGTTTTGCATATCATTTAAAAAAAAATCATTAGTTATTTTATCATTTAGTTTTGCTTTCACTAAATCATCATTCGAAACATAATTAATTCAATATATATCCATAAATAGCACTTGATACAGGATCCTGCTGCGGTGAATTGAGTCATATCCTCTCTTCTCTATTGCCTGCTCCTGAGGGTTTGAGTTTTAGAGCTGACAGATGAGAGCTGATTCAGTTTTTCTTGGTAAAACCTTCCCTCTTCACTGTGTGCAGCAGCTGCAACAATGACTGCTGCTTCACAGTTTGTTCTACTTTTAATTTGTGAATACAGGTGAAAAATTTTAGACCCAGAGAACCATGAACTGGTTTTGGTGGAAAAAAGTTCATGAACTGATGTTTTGGTCATCTTTGTCCACGGACAGAAGCAGTACATCATTTCTCTGTGGTACTCTGGCTGGGTTCGTTTCAAGCTTAGGATTCTGGGTATTGTATTCTTCAAGGTCTCTATCTCTGTTATTTTGGCAATGGACAATTGCTAAAGTAACAATTTACATATGGCCAGATAACCGTGAGTAGCCTGTTTCATTGTTTATGTGTGTGTTCATGCAATTGTGTGTGTGTGTGATTGAATTTGTCTTGTGGGGGTTGCCTCAGTTCACCTGAAGAGGCCATTCATCTGACAGTTGTGACGAAGGAGAAAGAAGTTGATAGTTCAGATGATGAAGGGTCTGAACCCAGCAGTGGAGGTGATGACGAAGAGGAAGACAATGAAGAAGAAGATGATGACGACGATGATGACGATGATGATGATGATGACGACTACGGCGGCGACGATGATGTTGGTGGTGGTGATGATGATTAAATGGGCGCACTCTACTAATTAGAATTGCCTTTTACCGGTATAACATCAGCCTTTTTCGCTTTTCAATGATTTAAGTGTTGAGAGGGCGTGTAATTTATTGTACTTGTATAGTTCAGTGCATGATGATCACTGAATTACAGCATACTGTGCATTACGGTGAATGTATGTCACTGATTTAGAATTGCACTCCCATAATATTGTTGGACTCAATGGACAGTTTAAAAAAACATCAAAATCGATGCAGCACAACTAGAGCTCTCGTCTTTAGTCTTCAAACACATTCTTCCTTGTCAAGATCTGACGCCTACATTACCCAAAATGCAACTCAACTGCCGACAGTTCTGTCAGAGATTTGAGATCGATGTTAGATTGTAGTTACCGAACATAACTGTTATAGTGTGCCAGCGTCAACACGTTAGTTAGCAGCTAACTATGAAGAGTTATGCCCAAGTCAGATAGGCCACATGAGCAGTGCATGGCAGCTGCCTCGCTGAAACTAATGCTTGTGTGTGAGCTTTGTTTATGTATGTTGGGGCAGTTTGACAATGCACATGCGCCGTTCACATAGATCAGGGCTGCCCAATCCTGCTCCTGGAGGGCCACTGTCCTGCATGTGTTAGGTTTCTCCCTGCTCTAACACACTTGAGTCTAAAGATTTTCAAACCTGTGACGAGCTTCAGCTGCTTGATAACGAGCACATCATTAGATTCAGATGTGTTGGAGCAGAGAGAAACCTAAAACATGCAGGACAGTGGCCCTCCAGGAGCAGGGTTGGGCAGCCCCGACGTAGATAGTCTGGCCTAGGCGTTAGGGTTATGTTAAAAGACAGGGTTTGGTTTAGGGTTGGATCTTGTTACTTATAAGAGTCACTTCCTCATGTATAAATTTATAAAATAATTAATTAGATTATTGCTCTGTTTGGCGTCATATTTATTCATTACGTCGTGTTGTAGCAGGGTTCAAATGAACATCTGTGCGTTGATGCTTGCGCAGTATGCCAGTTAAGTTCGGTAACCGCTTTTGGTATCTACGACCTCGCATCTTCCAAGATTCGGGTGCATTATGCAGGCAGATAATATAGCCTCGGTCTTCTAGCCTCAGACGGAGATGAGGAGCGGGCTACAGCCGTCTGGTCACCCCTTTCCAATGCTGCACCCAAAGATTATTTTTATTTTTAGACTCAAAGTCTTCCACCCCAACTCCATCCTGTCTCAAGTGACATCATGTGAGGAAGTTTATTAGACTTCACAAAGCTCCCTCTGGAGATACAAAAGGCTTTATACAACTTTATCATATATGCAGTAGTACTCCCCAACACCTGTAAACAAACTGTATATCTGTGTTAACAATCGGTTTTGTCCTTGGATTTCTGTGTTGTATGTATGTGGATTTATAACCGAGTTTTGTTTTCAAAACTGCCTCTTTGTGCTAATTTGACTGGATTTCCATACAGCTGCTGCTAGACATATATTGCCTTAGATCAATGTTGTGGAAACTCATGAATTTTCATGTTGAATAAATGAACTATAGATTTTTAAAGAGAAGAGCCAGATTAGTTTGGCTCTTGGCTTAAACCACCCCATACCAGTGTAGACAGTGTTTGTGATGTCTCTCCTGTTCAATTTCTAAAAGTAGACAAATCAAAACTATGGGAAAGAAACATTTTAACTGTCTCATTGTGCGTTTTGGCAAATGGTTTTGAATGCTTCTGGAAATGAAAACAGGAGTGTCATTTTTGCTTCCAGAGAGTCCACCGTGAGAGTTATGAGTGAAGCAAGGTGTTTACTACATTGGCAACATTGCACACATGATTTTGTGTTTAGATTTTGTACATAGTGTAAATTAAGCAGAACTTTACACCTTTTTTAAAAATCGAAATATCTAAATGTCATCTATCTCTATTTAGCAAGTCTGAAATAAAGAACTGTTTTTGAAATAATTAAGCAGCATTGAGTGTATTTTTATGTAAAGAAAACAAAAACAAAACACTTCTGTGTGTGTGGGAACAGATCAGCTCTGAATGTGATCAGATTGGGTGGGTAAGTGTGAAATACCAACCATCAGCCACTCCTGTATGTGTCATACTCTACAATGAGTTCTACTTCCTGCCTTTAAAACAGCTGAGGAAAGCTCAAAGTTTCTTCACCAATTCTGAGATTTTAAAGTACAAAAATGGAGCTGCCTGTTTTCAAATGAGTTGATGGTTGACATCAAGCTCAATCAATCTTGTTTTACATTTCTAAGGATCAGTTAACACCTACTGAACAGTATCATGCTGTTGCCATTACTGTTATTGACATTACAGCTCATTGGAAAATGTGAGAGTGCTTTTCCAGTGCTTTGATTGGAGCATAAATTCATCAAACACAACAGAAGAGGCGGAAACATCACCCCCTGGTGGTATCATGAACCCCTCTTTTTTATTGTCCTTTTTTGTTTACTTCAAACATAATACATGCTTTTTTATCCTTCCTCTAATAGATAAACAACACATAAGTGTGCAGTCATGGTGCAGAGGGACTCTAACCGTGGACATTTGGGCACGTGTCTTGAACTACACAACCTGACTCTTGCTCAGTGTACATTGTACATTATACTTGTTTATGCCATGCTGAACAGATTATTTCTTTAAGTGAATGGATTAAATGCTATCACAGTTACAGAGATCAGCCAATTAACTAGGATCAGCAAGAGAAAGGGACAGTTAATGATGGGTAAGAAAGTCAACGCTTTGTGTAACAGTTAATAAAACTGTCTGGAGTAGTCCTCACTTTTAGCATATTGCATGTAGCAACTTCTGATTAACAAATGGGGTTGTGTGTGTGCAGTAAAATGCACTGGAATTAATTGTCTCTCATAAAAAGAAATACCTTTTTTTATCTATTATTCTGTCTTTTGTAGTTTCTATAGTGATGGAACGTAACAGTACATTTGCTTAAATATGTACTTCAACGATTTTCCTCTATTTAATTGTCTTTTAAGTTAATATCTATCAAAGACTGAGTTAAAGGAATGGTGATTGAGCACATGATCCACTAATGAAAGTTGTATTCCAATATCGTGTCTGTGGCGACATTCCCTTGCTAGATGTAAAAAAGGCCCAAAGTTAGTGAGTGACGCTGCTGACAAGTAGAGTGCCTCAAGTAGAGAACTGAATGTGCGTCAATATAGTTAACAAAAGAGAAAAAAAAAAGTCAACCCACAAAGTGAACGTGAACGTGAGAAGATGGAGGGCTCTGAAAGAACAGAGACTCGCCTGCAGTTACATCTTAACGTCTAAGAGGCCACTAGAAACAAGATATCTCAATTCTTATGGAATACAAGTTTCAATACCGTATGAAGAACAATGAGGTACTTGAGTGTATTTTCTACATTACACTTTTTACTCCATTACATTTATCTGACAGCAGTTTTATTATAGGCTTCATGAGTTTAGTGTTACAGATTAAACAGGTGGTATCGAACATTTTAGAAATGTGAACTCTCACAAAATAGCAGTGTCTAGTTACGTTTGCATCGCATTTTACATTCCAGGTGTCTATTAACCTGTTAGGAGTTCATCCAGAGTGATTTTCCCTCTCAACTCCTCAGAATTGATTTCAACCTGCAATAACGTTTGGCCCCTTGGGGGCAGCGGAAACAAGTTCAGCCATCTGGTGAATGTAAGTCTAATATGAACTCTTTTTTATCTCTGTTTTGGTATCTACCTGCTCTTTGGGGAAATATCTGGCTCTTCAGTTGCCCCAGGTTGTGCCCAATGTATTAGACATTCAGTGTTGTTGTTTTTTAACATCACTGGATTAGTTTTCTTTTAAGAGAAACCAATGGTTATGCTACCTCTGTGACCCAAATGTATGTGAAGGGGCTAATTTCTAGACGCAAAATACACTACTGTTCCACCATCTAACTTTGCACAGTGGGCTTTAATGTTTTGCACCTTGTCGCCAAAAACAATGCTGTGAGTAATGTTGCGGCTTGTTAAAAGCCTAGACTGTAAAAAATAATGGACATAGTTTCTGGGCCTCAAAAGTAGAGCCAATGTGTGATGACCCTTTGCAGGGGTCTGAGGTTGGGTACCACTGAACTATAGGACTACCTAGCCAACTGTACTGTAGATATTGTAAAACACTACTTAAGTATCGATGCATCTAATAATGCCATATATAAGAGACCACAAGAGTACGTTTACATTTTTTATTTTAGTACATTTTGCTAAATGTATTTCTACTTAAGTGAGGTGAATGCAGGGCTTTGACTTGTAAAGGAGTATTTTTACAGTGTTGTACTGGTCGTTTTAAAGATCTGAATACACCTTTCTTGTTTTGCTCTAACTCTCTAACCTGCAGTGAGAGCTGAGACATGTGTCCTTGGCTCTTTCCTCTGGAGCAGAACACATTTTGCTGCAGTCAGCAAATGACAACCACGTGCTTTTAAAAGCTGAGGGTGAACATACATGGGGGCATTTATAAATAAAACATGGGACACATAACAACTGATAACTGTATAGTACATACCATTTTTTGCGTGACTGTCCATGGGCATCCTCTGTGTGGTTCCAGTTGTCCTGCACAGGTCTGCATCAGCACCCTGTCTTTCTGCAGCAAAATGCTGTTGTGTTTTTTTCTTCTTCTTTGCAGTTCTGGAAGAGTTCCCACTGCTGCTGCATTGATACTCCAGTGGAGGGGCCTGGAGAGGAGAGCGGTGAGCCCGGCCACATGGTCTCTCACTTTAGAGCTCCACATCCGTCAATCCACCCCTGCTCCACCTACTGCCACCTCGCACCACACTTCACCTACATATATATGGTGTATGTTTGTAATCCTCATTGGATACACCATCGTACTGTTTAATTAAGCACAGGGTGGATTAACAGGGTGGATTAACTCTTTCTCACAAACCTATGACACGCATTAGATTTGGATATTGCTGCTGTGTTTGTTATGTTTTGCTTAGTCAATTGTTCCTCCCCCCTCGCTTTTCAGCTCTGCTATATCTTGCCTATACTATAAAGTAAATTGAATGCAAGAGTGTAGCAGCTGACATCTGAATTAGACATATTTCACTCAGTTGACACAAGAAACATGACAGGTATCGTACACTTTGCATGAGCTACTAAAGAGTATCCATGTGTGCCTAATAACCTGCTCAATGAATACTAGTTCACAGTGAATTGCAAATTAGGTAAAGTACAGTTTACACTTATATGGTCGATACCAGCATCTGACCACATAACTGAATCTGCAAAGTTAAATAAATTCAATTACAGCCCCTCAGTTGAAAACTTTACCTTTTCTTTAAGCAGAGAAAATAATCAGGATAAGTCCATGGTGGATGTATAGCTGTCCCCTTGTCGTCTGCCTGTATATCTGTACTTTGGCTCAGAAGCCACGCTCTGTCACATGGTCTCAGTTACATCCAGTTAACACTCACAATTCACCTCTTTTCAATTTGAAATTGATTAACCTCTTGCCAACCATTTTTCTAATGAACACATAAAAATAAGCCATTATTGCCATGTAATTTCAAGTAATGGGCGGAGTTTGACAGGCATATAGTCTTAAGTGTATGAATGCAACATTAGCCAGGTCTAAAATTGACTAATCAAATCTGGAAACTTTGAGCTAAGCACTTCCAGCATAATGTCCTGCAGCAGTGAGGAGTGCAGACATGCTATTGGTTGGCTGTTGATGACTGATGTGTTTGTACATTTATGGGAAAAGAGCTGTCCCGTTGTGAGAAATGGCTGCACACCGACACAACCTCATATCATAATGCACTTGCAGCTGCATTGCACTGATCACAAGAGAGTAATGAATGCCTCATGATATATAAGATGGCTTGACCTTCTAGGAACTGAATGGGACACATAGACATCAGCCGTGGATGTGAATTATCCTGAGCCAGGGTAATATGAGTCCCGGCAGGATCCTGCCTTTCAGGAAAGGAGAGGAGAGTCATAGAAAAAATGCTTCTCTGTCCGGCCAGGAAAGGATATTCAAAGTAAAAGAAGGGAAAGCTTTCAAAGTCATGTTCCAGTTAAAAACTAAGAAATTTTTATGTTAATATAGAGATAGAGAGATGAGAGAGGGAAATGTTGAAGAGTAAAGTTTGATACCTTAAAGGTGATGTGATCAATGATATAACATGTCTATTTATGAATGGAGCATTCTGATATGGGACTGTGTGTCGGGCCTGGCCCCGGGGCTGCATTACACAACCTCCTCCTCAACCTGCACTGCAGAACTTTTCTCTGATCTTCACCAACACACTGACAAAAGTGCCTGAGTCTGCATTCACGCCCCAAGTCTGGAGATGGGGAGGAGGCTGAGCCAGGGAGGGGAGCAAAGAGAGAGGAGGAGTGAACGGGAGGCGATGGAGGAGAGAAAGAGAATAAGAGGCATTTGGGGGCAGGTAAGGGAGGGGAGACATAGAGATGGGGGGGGGGTGAGAAAGAGAGAGAGAGAGAGAGAGAGAGAGAGAGAGAGAGAGGTGGCACGCAGCCAACGGAGAGGACAGGGAAAAGTTGTGAGGTAGCTGAGAGGGACGGGCAGGGAGAAGAGTTGGCGTCATTGGTGCTCTGCCGAGGAGGAATAAGAGCAGCTTCTTTTCCTCCTGTCCGTCTGTCTCTCTATCTTTCTGTCTGTCTTTCTGTTTGTCTCCATCTCTCCTCTCTAATTGTCTCTCATCCTGGCTGGTGCTGCAACGTGGCTGGCTCTGCAGTGAAAGTGCTGGCAGGCGGATTCTCCTTGAGTGAACCCTGACTGTGCGCAGTGTTTGCCGCTCCGCCACTGTCCTGTCCACACTGACTCAGCTGTGCAGGCAGGCTGCCGGCCTCTAAGCGAACACCGGCTGCAGGAGCAGGTAGGCAGACATAACTTGAATTGTGCTTTTATATTCAGGCAAAGAGATACAGTATGCAGACTTATGCATGCAGGTAACATGCTAACTATATCTGGGGAAAAGTGTAACTTTTTACTGTACTGTGTGCTTTTATAGTGACTAATTTCAGATGTCAGCTGATTAACTTTTTCCTTCTTCCCTGCTCTCTCTGTTTCTCCTCCTCCTCCTCCTCCCCCTCCTCATTTGCCCTCTGTCTAACCTACAGTCTCTTCCACAGGAGTGCCGTGGGGGCTGGCAGGCAGCCTCCCTAGCCCCTTGGACAACTGTGGGTTACACGACTGGAACGTGCCTCGTTTTGGGTCCAGACACCCAGACAGCAGCTTCCAGATTTAATCTGGTGTACCAGAGAGGCCAAGTTGTGCTAAAGGATATTCTGCAAACTATCTAGAGCCTGCTGGATCCTGCAGCAGTATTTTGTTTTGGAGCAGATCTGGCTGCCATGGAGGTCCAGTGGGTTGGGGTTGAACTCCCGAGGCTGGGCCCTCCACACGCAGCTGTCAGCCTGATCTTCTCTATGCTGCTTGGTAATGTCTGGCTCTCACTTTACGTCACCTCTCTTTATTTGCTCCATGTTCGATGCCTCCTCATCCCTCTTTTTTGAAAACATATGTTGTTTTTGTTTATTAAATCCCAAAAGCTTGTGTTGATAGTAGTGTTTGTTTGTGCTGTAATGCAGCTTGAAGCCATTGCTTTTTCGAATGTTACACTGACCTTCATCAGTTTCTGACCAACATAGGGGTTGGCTGCAGTTGTGTAGGATATGCATCAGTGCACTCGGTTTTGCTTTGGTCACAGGACTAGTTTGCTTGTGATGAGTAGTTTTTTTTTTCTGAAGGTTGCACCTCACAAGCAAAATGTTTTGCTGATTCTGCCTGGAAACACAGAAAGGAGAGGACTTATGAAGGTTTCGTTAAAATGTGGTTGTCCGTAATACATTTATTTGTGATCTATATTGGTTTGGACTATAATCGCATGTCCACAAAAGGAAATGTCAGCAGAATAGTGGTGATGGGAAAGCTGTGTCATACTGTAAACATTCTAGATGAGGCCCTGCTAATCACAGCATATTGTGCTGGACAAGAGGTGTATCTGCAGTAATAGTGCAGCAAAGTCACTCGGAGCAGTGTTCAGTAAAACATCAATTTTATTTCTTTTTGAGTCATGAACCCCTGAATCAAGGTATTGGCAATAAATACTGCGACAGTACAGTAAGGGAACAGAACTATTATCTAGTATCCAGAGCTGACATTGTTGTCTTGAGCAAAACCACACGCAGATCTGTGACTGAAAGTTAGATAGATTCCTAACATATGGGATATGGTGTTTTAAATGTAGATTACCACGTGTGAATACTGGATTCTGTTTGCCTTAGACAACACCCACTCATCCATCCATCTTCAACCGCTTGTCCCTAACGGGGTTGCGGGGGGCTGGAGCCGATCCCAGCTTACATTGGGCGCGAGAGGGGGTACACCCTGGACAGGACGCCAGTCTTTCACAGGGCACATAGAGACGAACAGAGACAGACAACCAGTCACACTCACATTCACACCTACGGGCAAATTACAGTCCTCAATGAACCTAACACTTGCACGTCTTTGGACTGTGGGAGGAAGCCGGAGAACCCTGAGAAAACCCACGCAGACATCTCCAATTAAGTGTTTCCTTAACCTCTTTGACTGAAAAAGCATCCCATTAGAATCCAATGTCAGTCATATAATTGACACTTATTTATCCTGTGTTCACTGGCATAGATGTTGCCATCCTGCATTTATCAAACATTAGCCTTTATCTCACGATTAATTGTTCTAAGTAAAATACATCTGTCTAACATTTTTCCTAAATTCATTACTTACAATAAATACTTCTTGAAATTGTTTAAACCTACTTATGTGTGTGCAGCATCGGTGCAGCAATAGTGCAGCAAACATGCATTAAAGAGACCAGGGTCTGTGACACCCTGTGTACGAACGGCAGGCTCTAACATTACATTATAACATTCCCAGTCTAGTAAAATTCATCACATTAATAATTCACAATAAATTAAAATTAATTATGATAAATGAATCTCCCATTTACGCACACAAATGTGGACCTGTGTTGCTATGTAAACATTTTAATGTTACTTTCAGAACAATTAAATCTATTTCTATCTCACAGGTGTTGTCTTTATTTAGAATGAACAACAGACATTTTGGCAACCTAAACAAAAACTGCATGGTAGACCAACAGATGCAGGTGGCTTGGTAGCAGATAGAAATAAGCAGAGGCAGTTCTTCTATCGGGGATAAACCAGATCAGATCATATTTGTTCTCCATTTAGGTGAGAAGGTAAAGAAGGTTCCTAATCGTACATTACACTTGTGAAGCAGAAGAGACAGTGCTGCAGTGAGCTCATGTCTCTGCATTTTGGAGTCCAACCGAAGCTATTAATGTTCATGTTGAATTGTTGAATAGGAAACATCCTAACTAGTATACTATATGTCTCCTTTCACACCCTTGACCTCTAATGAATAAGATTGATTCTTGCCTCTTAACCTAAAATCCTAGTCTTGCAGTGGCGCGCACACAGTTTTTGAAGGGCAAGTGCAAAAAGGAAAAAAAAAGGGCACATATAGTGCATCCTCGCCATTGAAGAAGGCACTGTAGCACACATTTTGGCCCCGATGAGGACATTTAACGTGCATTTTGGCTCCAAGGGGGCACTTTAGCACGCGTCTTAGAGGGCACCAGGCGCGTCTTTAGCTAGTGAAAACATTCGGAGATGTAGTCCTGAGAAATTTTAGAAATTGGGCTGTAAAAGTAAAACATATCTCAGAGTATCTCCTTTGTATACAGTCTATGTGTATCTCTCTATAAAAACTTAATCCTGTTTTCATCATCTGCAACCGCAGAGGCACTCAGCTGAAAGTTTCCAGTTAACAGGGTCACTCATTTAAACCGAAACACCGACAAGATTGATTTTGAAGTTATCACTTGTCAGTGTGGACACGTCAGAATATTGCAGTTTTCACTGCTACAATTTTGCATCAGTGCCTGCCACTAATGCAACCACATAAAAGTCTCCTGTACGGGGCTTTTTTCATCATCCATCGCACAGCGGTTCAGGGCTATTCCCAAGACATCCGGGGCTATAGCCCTGGATGACCAGGTCTAACGACGCTCCCTTAAGCACGCATTATGGCTCCTAGAGGGCACTTTAGCACACATTTTGGCTCCCAGGTGGCACTTTAGCATGCATTTTGGCTGCCATGAGGGCACCTTAGCAAGCGTTTTTCACCAATTAGCTTATTGTAGATACTATATTAGTACAGAAATGCCAAAGTGGGTGAGAGGTAATGTATAAATAGTGTCAAATTATTATGTGTCACCAAAGAGCCCTGACAAGTTGCGAAAATGTCCTGTTCAGCATGTATATTGAGCTCAATATACAGTTTATATATATATTTTTATCTAAATATCAAATTTAGTATCAGCCCCTTAAATCCAGTATTGCTCGGGCTATAGTTTTTTTGTTTTTTGGATATGCTACATATTTTTAGAAATGATGTGGAGAGCATATGTAGCCTATATGCATTTGAGTTGCTCTTAAGTTGACATAACTGGAGCATCACTGTTCTACTTTCATCTGCAGCGCCAAATCTTTACCTTGTAAAACGCCCCAATAAGAATTTTAAAAACAAAAGGGATATTTAATCATGTATTTCTACATGTTTTGTTCTTGGTCTCTTGTCAGCAACTTTGATAACTACAGTGACAGAAAAAAGCTACTCTTATGGAAACAAAGATTCACTGAGACATACGATGGAAAGAATGAAAATAGAAGATTACAAAAATATTGTAAAAGGTTGTTAAAAAAAAGTGACGCTATAAAATGTACAAGAGTAAAGAGACGGGAGGGGTGTTGCTGTTGCTCTCTCCTCACTGTTTCTATTAACGTTTTTTGCAAGCTCATTGTGCTGCATTGGACCAGCTGAGGAAATGATAGCAAGGGTGAGATGAGAATGAATCAATAACATTCCCGAATACAGTATGCTACAGATTCTCTGTGTGAAGCCATATCTGCTGCTCTTGTTATTCCTATTTGCTGCGATGGTGCTTGTCAGGTGTTGACCTTGACAGTGTTATGAGCAAAATGTAACTCATTGTGCACAAAACAGAGGGCAGAATCCTGGGAATGTTACAAGCTGTGCAGAAAATACAGCTGCTTCTGAAACCATTCATCTTCTTCAGGTCTGAGCGTCTCCATAACCTCTGCATATGTGTACTAGTTCTGCACAGCATCTTGTGCGCATGTAGTTTTCACCTCAAGCACTAGATGGAAGCATTAAGCACAAGGAGCTTTAATGGTGTAAACAAGGGTGTCAACTGACCTACAGTACAGTCTGTCCTTTACCTGCTGAACTGATATACTGTAACTGTTTGCTACCTGCGACCTTGGCACATGTCTGATCACAAACCTGAGCAGCTAAATGTTAAGGTGGAATACCAGCTAAGTTTAGAACTAAAGAGGGAAAGGGAAAAGACAAACAATAAAAAGACGCAGCGGTTTTCCTATTTCGGCATAAGAGATGTGTTCAGTCTAGTATTCCAGTGTCTTGACGGTATAAGGCAGATTTCCCATCACTGTCCATGAACCTACTCTCAATGTTCACATGGAACTGGATGAGCAAACCAAACTTGTTTTGTGATCTGACCACAAAATGAGTTTAAGGAGTCAGAAGCATTTAATTTGGACTATTTTCAAGTGCAGGTATTGTGTGGGGCAGCAAGATAATTAATGTGGTTTGATCATATATGAATCTGGATCCTGGACTTAAAGGAATAGTACAGCATTTTGGAAATATTGAAAATTTGGTTTGCTTTCTTGCAGAGAGTTATAGAATATTGGTACAGATACCTTGCCTGATATCAGACAGAACTTGACTTGGTTGTAATTGGCCAATGAACCCAGTCCAGAAACACACACACAAGGTAAAGAGACAGACAGACCCGGTCCACCTGCCCACTTGTGCACTAGTCACGCCCATGGGACCGATGGCTGAGGCCGCTAATTGGCTAATTGTTTGTCTCCCTGCAGCGCTCACTGGCTCAATTGTTTTTTCAACCAGAAAACCAGTTTTACTTCACAATGCCAGACAATTCAGTCAACACAGTAGTGTTGATGGATTTAAAAGGTCTGGACCCACCCCTGACCCCTGACCAGCAGCTGATGGCATTGGCTTTGGCATATCATAAAAACTGGGGGAAAAAAGAGGAAACAGCTAGACTAGTTCTGTCCAAAGGCAACAAAAACAAGACAATTTCTTGACCCCAGAAGCAGCAATTTCCTGAAATGTTTGCTGGTGTAGAACGCCCCTGCTCCCACTTATTCCAACGAGATAGAATGTGATAATTAGTGAGCTTCGTTAGCTTCAGACTGAACCAGTCGAGCTGTTTTTGGTCTTTATGCTAAGCTAAGCTAACTGGCAGCAAGCAGCAGACTGACTTTGTGTTGACACAACACTGCTCCACTGTAAAGATGAGTTATACCCTGTGTAGTCTTATATTGTTGTGTTTTCTATTCTCCTTCCTCCTCAGGCGTGTGGTCCGTTCATGCACTTGAGATGTTTGTTGGGAAGATTCCCGTCCTACAGGCAGTGAATGGCAGCACAGTCATGTTGCCTTGCACATACGCCAGCTGTATCGGCATCCAGGACCTCTACTTCAACTGGCAATACAATGACAACGGCACCATGCAGAAGGTAAGAAACCTCTGTGTGAGAGAAAGGTTCATGTTCAGGTACTTGTTTGTTTTGTTTTGTTTTGTTTTGGATGACTGACTGCTTGTTGGTCCTGGCAGGTGTGTGATTCAGTGATAGCATCAGAGACAGCGCATCCACATGTGAATATATATCGAGAGCGAGTGGAGTTTGTGGGGAAGAACGAAAAAAACAACATTTCCATCTTGCTGTACAACATCACCTTCGAGGACGGAGGCGAGTACACTTGTTTCGGACGCAACCCCAAAGAGAAGGGCAGGAACCACAGTGCCGTCTTCCATCTCATTGTGGTGGACGAGTGTAAGTAGTCAAGATCTATGCTGATAATGTGTGTGCATAAATGTGTGGAAGTGTTCTGATTCATTTCCCTTTCATTATACATATAAATGAGGCATTCAGGCAAAATTGTATTCTTATTAGCTGTTGAGTATGGGAGCACTAAACGGTCATACATAGCATACATTTTATTTCCTCAGTTACGTCGGTTTTCTAGCAATGCCAGAGAGAACCATCGATCACCATCACATATCTCTTCAATCAAGGCCTGACAGGCTGAAATAACTTTATGCCTTTTTATTACAGATAATGTTCAGATTAATGTGCGTCATCTAAGAAGACAGTTAGTAAAGCTTCAGCTTGATCAGAGGCACGATTGAGCCTGATGTCCTCATTAACTACAGTTTTTTTTTGTTTTTTTAAACAAACTTCATTGTCAACAATATTATATTACAACAACATAAACACCAGTGCAGGGAGGAGTTTTACAATGTGAACATAAATATACAGATTACAGTTTAATTTAATAACAGTAAATAACCAACTGAAATCATCTATCAGTGTTGTCAATAGTGTCCTTCAAGATATGAAGAAGTCAAGAAGTCCTTATGAGGCATGAACTGTCAGGTGTGATGGAAATCTCAAGCCTATTACATTTCATTCATTATCTGTCAAATGAATTATCTCATTATCACGAGAAAATGGAGGAAATAAAATGTATGTTATGTATGACCGTTCAGGGGTTCCGTAGTTTAGCTATATATGCGGTGGACATTTTTAACATACATCTTCAGCAACAAATTGATGTTAACTATGTGGAAAACTGACAATCTGACAACACATCACTAAAGATATTACTAGTATGCCCGGACATTGTATATATTATTAAAATGCATACACACACAATCCAGGAGAGCCAATTATCTTTCTTTCCAATTTAACTAAGCATTTCATAGTTTTTAGGCATAAGTTAGTTATAATCATGTTATTATTCATCATTTTCAACAGTCTGAAGTGTTGTTTTGGCAAGAAGGAATAGAAAACATAAATAAACTGATAAATCTGTAAAAAAAAAAATAATAAAATAAACCTATCTATGAATTAGTCCCTAAAATTGGAACAAAACCAAGATTTCTTAAAGTATAAAGTAGCCCAGCCGTGTACATTTTTCACAGCACATTTATCCTACCTGACAGGGTATAAAGAAAATTCATCAAATATTATATAAAAAGGTTCTGGGAAAGTGCCACCAGCAGCTTTAAAAGTCTAAACGGCCCAAAAGTCACAAGGGATGAACTCCCCATCATTCTGCATATATCTAAAAGTCTATGCTTTGGTGTGTCAGGCGTAGGTGATGGCTGCAGCCAGGGCCACATGAAAGCTCTAATGCCCTGTGCACGCACCAAGTTTTTTCTAAGTCGAAGCTTTTTTCTTTTTATTAGCTTTATTCTTTAACCTGTCCTTAAACTAGTCTGTTGTATGTAGATTATTTTTTTCCATCATAATGCCTTTGGTGTTTTGCTGATGTCTGCAGTGAGAGTGGTGGACAACAAGCTGCCCATCTTAATTGCCTCAGCTGTGGGCGGAGCCATCGCAGCATTAATGGGCTTCATGTTGCTCAAGAACTTCACCCTCTTTGTTCTTTCCAAGATGGAGGAGAAAAAGTGAGTTTTCCCAACCATCTGGATATTTAACAATGCAACCATTTCATTCTGTTTCATCAGAGTACATTGCTGGTGCTTGGCAGCATGTTTCGATGGCTCAGATACTGTACATGCTGACGTAGATAAAGGTCCCATATTGTAAAAAGTGAGATTTCATGTTGTTTTTGGTTTTGATTATAAAACACTCAATCCACAGTGAGATGCACAAAAACTGTGCCTTCAAATGAGCCGTTAGGACGGTTGTGATGTCACAGCTTTACTATATATAGGTAGAAAGTGCTGCTACAGTGCTGCTACAGTCATTCCCTGCTGCAATGACCGTTCAGAGATGTTGAGAGCAATGACATGGATGACCGGAAACACTGACCACATCTGCGCTGTTTCAGGAGGAAAGAGACAGACACTGAAATAGAATACAAGTTCAGATACAGTATGAGAAAAATAATGTGTTTTGTACATTAAAGGGGACCATTTAGATTATTTTTCAGGTTCATACTTGTATTTTGTGTTTCTACCAGAACATGTTTACATGCTTTAATTTTCAAAAAACACTTTATTTTTCTCATACTGCCCATGGCTGCTGCCGCTGCACCTGTATTCACCCTCTGTCTGAGACGCTCTGTTGCAGCACCTGTCTCTTTAAGACCTCCTCCCAAAAAAAACAGTTTTCCCCGGCATGAGAATGTAGCTATAGTTAGCAGTGGACTGTAAGAGAATATAGCAGCAAATTCTATCATCAAAAATCACAAATTAAGACTTTTAATCCAAACACTACACAAACAGACATGTCCCAACATCAATGTGATCCGATGGTTGAATATTTCTGACTGCAGGGTACACGGATGTATTGCAAACCCATGTGCAAATCATCCTATAGATTCACAAAACCACGTCCTGGAGTTTAAAACAACTAGTTTCGTCCTGCTTGGAGCAACGATAGGATGGATGGAGCTTTGCGTTGCTTTACTTTGTGGGCATGGCCGGCATGCTGTGCCTGGAATAGAGATGAACATATATAGAAATCTGGCAGCGATTCACGTCAATCAGAGCTGAGAGTAAAGAAAATACTGTTTGAAACAGAGGGTTCAAGATGATGTTTTGGGCATGTTTAATTTGAACATCCAACATTGTAACATTATATATTTATATGACAGAAAATAAGGAAAAGCATAACAGGTCCTCTTTAAAGCCTGTAAACATGTTCTAGTGGAAACCTATGTATGAACCTGAAAATTAGCATAATATGCCCCCTTTAAATGGAGTGAGCTTGAGATATTTTTTTGAGCTGCCATGCATGTACAGTCCTAACTTTGTCATCTTCTTTTTCCCTCCATCACCACTGCAGTAAAGAGTGCCTTGTAACTTCATCAGGGATCGACAACACTGAAAATGGCCTCTCAGGATCCAAAGCTGATTCAAAACCAACGCCAAAAAAGAAATGAGAAAGTGCATGTATACAAAATCAGTTTAGTACTCATATTTACTGTATGTACCTTTTTGCATATATTTGTATATGCACACGTGTTTGCATAAATGCAAATTCATTATGTTTAAGTTGGAATCCTAAAAACTACCTGGCTGTGGCCTGCAAATAGGATATATATACATTGTGCACACAATGCTACTGCATGTGCACGAAATAGCAGCTGTGCAGGTGATATAAGGCTAAAGAATGTGCAAATCAGTGCACACATAATTATTTAAATCACAATTTAATAATTTACATCTAAAGGATAATTGCACCTACCAGAGGCACTTCAGCTTTATTTCAGATTTATTTAGGATTTACATCTTATGATCTAATCTTAAGTACATCTCCCTCCTTTGCCCACATTGGTCAACACAGTACCAGAGGGGGTGTGGCCAGTTAAACAGTTGACAAGTAAAGCTAGTGTGCACTTTTAGTTAATGAAATGTGTACTGGCACAAAGAGCATGAATATCAATTCCCCGCTATCTTAGCAGGTTCTGTATAATATCGACATATGCAGTTTGGATGAGATTGGTGGATATCTGGTTGTTATGTATAATGATTCACATTGGTAGTTATCATCTGATACATCTGCACCAAGCAAGTGTTAGCAAGCTCTGTGTTAGTACAGTACTTTGACCATTATATACAGTATTACTATAAATACTCCATGGAGCCACCAAAATGGTACAGTAATGTATTTTAAGAAAGATCCCATTTACACAAAGGGAGCCGCTTATCAGGTATTATACTGTGAGGGTAAGCTAGTGAAAGCTTGTTAATGAGCAGTAAGCTAAGTGCCTCTGGCAGATGGTTTCGTTTTGAACTCATTAGATAAAAAAAAAATTATGGGCACATTTTATTAAGTTATGGGGATGTTTGTGTGAATGTGCATTTAAGTGTGTATGGTTGTATATCATTTTGCGCAGTCGTTTGAAGTGCTTAAGTGCTTGGTAACCGTGATACATCGATGATAGTCACATATAGCCACAGTCAGAGTTCATAAACAATGTAAACTTTGACTGTTTTTCATCTGAAGTCAAAACTAAAATTACAGCTGGGCTGAATCCTTCTTTAAGCACTAATTCTCAGTAGCCCTTCGATAATATGCTCAACTACATTAGAATCAGATTTCTGTCTCACAAATGTACTGTACAGATCAATTTGTGGCTACTTTCCACAAAACACCCCAAGCATGATTTATTCAAACAACTGTAATAAAACAAAGAGTGTTTTAAGCAGTGCTAATACAAATGGTACTGGCAGAACATCGTAGGAGTCAGCCCAGCTCTTCATCCTGTACCTTCTCTTTGCTTGATACAAAACACAGGTGCCTGTTAGTGCTTCTATGCTCCTCTGCCAGCGAGGACAACCACATACTGCAGAACAATTTATAAAGCTCAGCAAAACCGTAGTAATATAACAAGCTTACTGACATGGTAGACAACTCCCTAAAACAATCACCCCGCCCCCTAGAAAATGAATGACCCTCTGATGCTGCTGCTTTTAAGACAAATAACTTATGTATTTTAAGCATGTGCAACACGGGACAGATTCTAGACTCAGTGCTTGAAAACATACATTTTTTGAAGAAAAAAATTATATATACTCACACTGGTAGAGTCAACTCTAAGGTTAACTGTTAATCCCATTTTATGCCATGCTACTTCCATTGTGCTAACCCTTGCTAAGACTAAGCACTATGTCCTGGATACTGTATGCCTGGGTCAGACTCAACATATTTGCTTAGTATGTGCCTCTTTGTGGAAATGGCTTGTTTTTCACTGACAGATATTCATTCAGTCAGCATTTTACTCTTTGCAATAAATAATCTTTACCAGCTGAACTTCAGTGAAAAAAGATCAAACTGATTCCCCCCTCCCATGCATACAGCAAATGACCCATAAATGAATACTCTAAATGATCATGGGATCAGGTCTCAGATAGCTGGCTGAGTAGGGGGGCTGTAGTTCAAGTATAAACTCTGTTCAAGCAGGAAATAAGACAAGTGATGCTCTCAGTGTAGCCCACTGACTGCCAAAGAGGGATGATTCCTACTGAGCATCATATTAGGAAATGAATGTATCTGCATTGCACTCAAACAGTGAAATACAATTTCACCTGCATTCGCAATATACATTTGTTGCACATTCAAGACACTGAATGTCTGCTTTAAAAAGAAATACCTCTGGAGAGCGGGGCAGGAGAGTGTACTGTACAGTCAAGTGTGAGTTTCTGGAGGTTTCTGAAGCTCACTGTTGTGTTAATAACAATGTGCCTCCACATTAAAGTGACTTTAGTCACTGGCAATATTATAAAGTGGATGTGTTGAGCACTGTCCAAATTATATTTTTGAGTATGTATAATGCAATTCAGTGTTGGTTTGTCTCATTGATCATCTGAGTGAAATAAGAGGAAACCAAGCAGCACACAAGAGGAAATATTCAGGGTGCTAAGGATCTTAAAGGTCCCATGAAATTATATCATCAGTTACTCGATTTAATGTATTTCCTGTTAAAACAGTAGATGGAGCAGGATTAGACTTAAAGGAATGGTTTTGATGCATTGGAAGTATGGTTGTTTACCTTGTTGAGCGTTCAATAGATTTATAACACTTGTGTCTGTCTGGTAAAAATGAAGCTACAGTCATCAGTCAGCTAGCTTAACTTAGCTTAGCATAATGACTGGAGGGAGACATAGCTAGCCCGTCCCTTTCTATGGTAACAAAATCCACCTACCAGCACATCTGAAGTTCACTAATTAACATGTTATAAGGAATGGGAATTGTAGCACCATAATTTATGGGAGATATCATACATAGCTAGCTGTCACTATCCATCACCCGTGATCTGTCTGCTGCAGAATTCTGACGACACATCAGATCTTCCGCAGATTTTAAACGCCAAATGATACCGAGAAGCTCTCAGCAGAGGCAAAAGGAGATATATATCACAATTTTGAAGTTAATTAATGATATGACCCTTACAAAAGAAGACAGCTTGCTACCCATTAACTTTACCATCACTGATGTCAGCCTATCTGGAGTTTGCTGATCAACCCAAACGCTAACTACACAATCATCCGAACAAAGCTAATTTTATGCTAACTGAATGCTAACAAAACATAGGATAATCATGAATCAATAATTTACTGTAAAGGCCAATACTACATTTTGGGTTATGAATCTTACTCCCTATGTAGTGTTTTGTCTTAGTTTAGGTAGTTTCAACACTTACAGTCGCCTAAAGAACCAGCGGATGTAACTCTTAACCTTATCCTCCAAAAATGGCCAAAATACTGTTGATGAGGACGCATTCCTATTCTCTGTATCGCCTTTGTTTAATCTGAAGTGGGAAAATGTTTTATCAAAATTGTGATTAAACGGCTATGTGCAGTGATTTGCTGTGTGCTAGTTGTTGCTAGCCGTTTCCCCTGCTACAGGTCTTTATAGCTCTGCTAGCCATTTTGCCAACCAAAATGTCAAACTATTCCCTCAAGTATTAACCAATGGACTATTAGTTTTGAAAATATATTTAAAAAGAATGAAAGGCAAAATTGCTGAAAACGTTGTAATGACTTTATTGTCCCATTTCACGGGATCTTTGAGAAAGATATTGGTACATTAATGTAAAGGAATATTATGGATAATATACATTCGTCATGGGCATATGTGTGTTTACTATATTCTCGTTTGATTCAAAGAGAAAATCCACCCACGTGCAGGAATACAGTATGAATTGTGTTGTCAAGAAATCAGGTATTAACCTTTGGGCTGTTACTGTGACCTTGAAAACGAAGACAATGTTTTGCAGGGTCACACGATCAAATAATTTAATCGCAATAATTTGACTTAACTGTTGAAGAGTGGGTTTTCTATGAGTGGCCAATATCTGTCAGTTGTCACTTTCTCACTGAATTAATGACTTCAGTAAACAAAGCTTTTGGGTTGTGCTTGGGATGAGATTGTGTCATTGAGGGCCATATGATGACAAGTAACTCTATGCAAATCACAACAGAATTGACAGTTTGTCACACTTTGAGTTACTGTGACAGTTCTGTGAGCAATACAATAGGAGATGTCCTGGATCAGGGAGTTGTGATGATGGGATGCAGGGTGGATGGGGAACATCCAGAGAGGAGGACTGGAGCCCCTGTACTCGATCTGGAGCCCCTGTACTCGATCAGGCCCTGCAGAGTGTATAGACTCACCAAGTCATGCTCCGCCGCTGCTCTCTGCACACAAATATACCATACAGCTTTAATGCCCTGGCTCGCCCTCTAATGATGTTTCCATTTTCAACCTCTCATCCATGCATATCAGCTCTTAATGTCTTTATTATAGAAACATGAAATCTAATAAAGTTTTTGAATAAAATGTTTCCTGTCATGTTTGTATAAAGAGTACAACACGCAATCTGACGACGCTGCCTACTGTTGGACTGAAGGAGGGAGAACAGTGAAAGCAGATACGATCTTGCTGAAAAATACTCATTTTAAAGTAACTCTCTTTTTTAGTTTGAGAAAATGCCCCATGATTATTGTCATCAGGGTCAACTCATGTTAGGCTTAGACTAGACTTAAATAGACGTGGGCATTTTCATTTAATCAATTAATCATATTATTTATACCTTTCTAACTAATCAAATGCACTTCAAAGTGTTTTAACAAAAGTTTGACAAAAGTTGAAAACGTTAATAAAAGATAAATCATAATTATTAACAGTAAAATCTTGATAAAACAAGAAACAGTTATATAAATAATAAAGATGATAATAGAATAAGTATAAACAGTAAAACCACAACAATATAACACTACATAAAAGCCAGGCTAAATAGATGGGTCTTTAGATTACACAAAAAATATCACTATTTTCATTATCAAGTGTTTTTCTAACGTTGGCCCATAAAAGGGACTAAAAAGTCCGGTGCTGCTGCATCAATCTTTACCGTTCTCTTTTTTTAAAATTGTGCGAACCTTTATCCCTGGAGTTCCAACACACAGAAGAAAGGTAAATCATGCAGCCTGCAGCCAATGTTGGCCTGCACGAGAGCTGGAAGTTGTTGATGAGTTTGAATACTTGGGTGTGATTATAGACTCCAGACTCTCTTTCAAAAACCATATTAAAATGATATCCAAAAATATTAAATTCAATCTTTATAGCTTTAAGCAAATCAGAGGATCTCTATCAGATGCAGCTGCTATGATGTTTCTGCACTCAATGATACTCTCAAATCTGAGCGACTGCATCACCAGCTGGTCTATTTCTGGTTCCACCGCCCTGAAACCAGTTGAGCTTCTGTACAAAAAGGAAACTCTGGATAAACATCTTTCTCTTATCAGCATTGCAACATCTTAGAGAAATATAACTTACTGAGTTTTAATCATTTTTGCAAATTTTCCTCTATATGCATAATTTCTAAAGTACTACCTGGCCTGGCGTCACCTCCACTTCAAGAGTTTATTAAATACAGACAGACTTGGATCACCAGAGCTGTTGTAAACAGGGAGGTTCCTTTAAAAAAAACAAAAAAACTCTTTCAGCCATAAGTCAAGTCAAGTCAGTTTTATTGTACAAAGGAATCGAAATTACGTTCCCCGCTATCCCATGCGTAGACATACATCCAGACAAGACAGAACATGACACCACCAGGGCAGACAGGACATGACAACAGTAAGTGCAAAAACATACAATAAAGTGCAGAGAGCTTAAGGCTTGTTCTATAGAATGGCAGGGTACACATATTATGAATAAAATAACAAGAAAATAACAAGACACAGTAACAGGGTAAGAGGTAATATGAATACTTTGCTTTGTTGTCAGTGCAATTTCTTTAGTGAAAAAACAGTCATTTGGTGTGTGTGTGTGTGTGTGTGGGGGGGGGGTCAGATCTCTAGACTCCAGCCAGTCTGAGGTTTCTGATGGCTGGGGCTGGTGCTGGGGCTGAGGCTGAGGGAGTGAGAGAGTTCAGCAGTCTCACAGCCTGATGGTTGAAGCTGTTGGCGAGTCTGGCTGTGCGGGAGGGGAGGCTCCTGTACCTCCTACCAGAGGGCAGGAGGTTGAACAGGTTGTGTCCGGGGTGATAATGCACAATACATCTATTAAAGGTAGTGCGTTTTGGAGCATACCCCCAACTATAAGGGAATGTCCCTCTCTGGCCACCTTTAACAGCCAGGTAATAGTGTGGATTAAAGCTGACCAAACGTGCAGCCACCCCTACTGTATGCTACCATACTAGCCCAGTAGAGCGTATTAATGAATTGTGTCTTAGTTGTATTATTTACTAATGACTTGTTCTGTGTTTCTTTTTCTCTCTTTCTATTCCTGTCTGCTTTTCATAGCAAATTTCTCTCGTAACATCACCCTCGGGCTACAATCTGGCACATTTACGCGTACTATTATATATGTTCATTAATGTGCATTGTCCAGAAATAATAAATAGATAAAAGGAGCATGAGATCTACTCTGATGTCAGGGGGGAGCAGTATGTGAAGGGAGATTATCCCATCATCTTGTCAGTAAATTAACATTAACACCATCATCCATGCTCACACTTCAAGCAAATTACTATTTTCTATTATTTCGCCTTTGTTTTCTTTCCATGGACTGCAACACTGCACCCCTCTGATATGTGGAGGGGTGGAGTGAGGGAGTGCAGGTAGCAAACAATTGCTACATTTTTCTACATTTTGGGCTGAGAGAGTTCCATCCTGTAAGGATGTTGAAACAATTATGCATTGCTGTGTTCACCCCAGATACCCCTTCTTCTCTATTACTTTCTATGAAACAAAGCATCATACTGCAGGTTATATTTTAAAATGTATGAAATTGCATTTAAAAAAGGACATCTTCACATCAGAATTTGATTTTTTTTTTATTTTTGTATTTTCATTATTAGTGCAGTTCATTCCCATAGGACATCTTCAAGTGTTAAAAAAAGTTTGAAATAACTAAATAAAAAGTGCCAAAAACGGTCCTGTAACAATAAATGTGCATGTGTTATTCTAACCAGCAGATGTCAGCAGAGACCCGCATGTGGAGTCAGAGGTTTGAACCTCCGGTCAGATCAGACCGCAGCCTGCAGCGCCTTAAGGGCAGGAGAGAAGCTGATGCTGTCCTTTTATTGAAGTTGTTTAAGTTTAAAAACAACTACGTTTGCAAATGTTTACCCATGGGCGTCAAATACAGGTCTAGATTAGGCTTCTACTTTATTGATTGCTGTGAGGCTACAGGCTTGTGTTCATGTGTTCATGCAGAAAACCTTTACCAAAGAGCGGGAGCTTTATTTGATTGGTGAAAAAAGCAATACTGATATCATATATATATATATATATATATATATATATATATATATATATATATATATATATATATATATATATGATATATTATATCACATTATATTACATATAAGATTATGATGAATTAGAAACCATCTGATTCAGTCCACGTGCTTGCCTAGTGCAGGGCCAGTGGTGTGGAGTGTTATGAGGCGTCTTAAGATGTGTCTGAACTACAACATAATGCCAACAGGCCCATAGGTTTTATTGAAGGCTAACGGTGGCAGAAATATGTTTTCTGTGTCAGTCATCTGTAAAGTGAGTTCATCAATCAGACAACATTTCACCCAAACGTACATTGTTTAAATTAAAACGTGTCGTGATTTCTTTCACTGTTCTTCCTTCGCCTGTGGGTTGTGCGGGTGTTGAGGCAAGAGGATCACTTCTCAGATCCGCCACTGGCATCCACAGTGACTTTAAATATTCCATGAACTGGGAGTCTCCTGCAACTTGCCGTCCTAATTTATGCGCATGCAGGGGAGCTTTCCACATCAGGCGCAACAGCAGCCGCGTGAAATGGGAAATGTATAAAAGTTGCTCACTATGCTTTAAGAATTGACTGCAACCTATGTTAACGGTTTGATTCACCTGCTGTGTGTGGAAGTGCCATGCCCCCACACCCCGTTACTCTCTTTCTCTCTTCTCCTCTCTATCTGCAATGCATATCTGTGCGCAAATGTCTACGCACGTTTCATGGCTCCGAAAGACAAAGAAAAGCAGTCATTAGTCTGTGCTGTAGCTCTGCGTCACTGTAAATAAGGCCCAAACTTAAAGGAAAAAACATTAATACATTTTGCAGAGTCTTCGCAGCAGCCTGAGCGGTTTTAGATCCATATTGCGCAAAGAAACGCAGTCATCGGGGGCGCACAGGTGGGTGCGCTCTCCAAGGTGCCAACAGATCTGTGTGCGCAGCTCCACCGCTCACACAAACTGCCACTTTGGACACAACTGGACCAAAATCCACTGTTCAGCTCACACCAACCCTCGGCTTTGCTGTGACCCATCGTTCCGCGGTGTTTGATTAGTGTAGGGAGGATGGATTTGTATGCACAGTAGTCTTGGGAGGAGAGGAGGGACATGGGCGGGGCTGAGGCGCCTCTCATTTCCCCTCCACGCTTAGCGGGGCAGCAGGGCTGGAGAGACCTCCGGGGAGCACAGTCGCCAGTCCAGCACGGAGACCCGCCTGGCCAAAAAACCGCGCCTCACACTTGCCAGGATTGCCAAATATTCCTGAAAAATATACCTGCTATTTATGGCATGTGGCTTGTAACTTTACTCCTGCTGTACTCTCTCCAAGAAGGTAAGAGGAGGAGGAAAAATGCTTGAAATGTTTAAAATCCCCTGCACTGGATGCTGGAGTCTTTCTGTGTTTAAGTTGAATGAAAAGTCATAATTAATCGGAACCTTAATTGATTTGTGGCGGTGTGTGATGTGTGCGTCTGGTGCTCTGATGTATCATCGGATGCCTTGTGATGAGGAATTGATTGAAAAATGATTCATTAAATCAAAATGTATGAACCTTCTGGGGCTGAAGTGATGGAAATATTATGAAAGTAAATGTGTAAAGTGTTTTTTTCCCTCCTTTTTTTACCTGACTGATTTGTGGTTTTATGCAGCGGCCTCAGATGGTGCTGATAGCACGGATTGTTTTCGCATTACCAACTCCAGTTATGAATATGTAAAATGGCTGAATAGGGAGAATGAGGTGCAAATACAGAGGGAGGGTGAGAAAGAAACGAAAACATGCATCGGCCTGCAATAACATCAATTGATTGCCAATTTTAGAACCAATTCACTCAAAATGCAGCAGTCCTGTAAAGTTTTGGTGGGGATTCTTGTGATTTTTGATATCTTGATGCTCTCATTGTGTAGCCTTTTGCTAATTGCAGCTGTTTTCATGGACTATATTTGGCACACGCGCTCTATTCCACAGAGGTGCTAATTTTTTAGGATGAGATTTTTTGGTGTGTTTTTTTGGGGGGTGTTTTAATAATTTTCTGTGTCTGACTTGAATTGTTGCCATTTTAAATTGGATGGCAAATACCCCCCCCCCCCTTTTCCCCCCACAACGGCCTTATTAGTTTAATAGATGAACATAAAGGCCGTAATTGGTGCGTTCAGTTTTCTCGTCCTTATTTAATTC
Source organism: Echiichthys vipera (assembly GCF_963691815.1). Taxonomy (NCBI): domain Eukaryota; kingdom Metazoa; phylum Chordata; class Actinopteri; order Perciformes; family Trachinidae; genus Echiichthys; species Echiichthys vipera. The sequence continues at coordinate 18,264,899 of NC_139839.1, read as the reverse complement.
ATTCGGTCTCTTCAGTTTTCTTCCCCTTTTGTTTAGTTGTGTTTATAAATATAATAGGTGGGTTATTTAATTAAATGGCTTCCTTCTTGTTCAGTATATGCAGTAAATCCCTGACCCTACTGCAAAGTTGATCCTCTGCTATAACAGTGCATTATAATAATCCTGAACAAATCTGTGTCGAAAATAAGATGAATTCAACACTGTATGAGAGCATTTTCTAGGCCTTTGTGTAGCCTGTCTGTTTGGAGCCATGTTTACATGTTGTTTTGTCCTTATTAGCACAGGGCCTGGCATTTATTTAGCAGAAAGTCTCATCTGGTGGATTGGCTGAAAGGATGAACATGGCTGTTCTCGATGCAAACGAGTTGATTAAAATAGGCCATTGTGTCCATTAGGGATTTTAAGACCTGGTATTTTCTTACATTAGATTTATTTTTGTGCAAATATAGCCTATAGGTGATTGGTAGTAATTAGTCACATATGTGCTGCCAGTTTTTTGTCGTCTTCCTCAACTCTCTTATATTCGTTTTTCAAATATGTTCTATTCATTTAAAGCAATCATTCAACTAGAAAGCTGTGAGCATCTCTGGGTGTTGTGGAATCATATTAATATGCGCAAATTTATTTCACAAAATGAGAAACTCCAGGGGCGTGGGTGCAGATTACAGACTTGCCCGGTCATGTTCCTCGCTAATAGCGCACCTGGACCCCGCGGACGAGAGCGCGCGTGTGCCAGCGCGTGCATGACGGCTTGTGCTGGCGTGTGTGTGTGTGTGTGTGTGTGTGTGTGTGTGTGTGTGTGTGTGTGTGTGTGTGTGTGTGTGTGTGTGTGTGTGTGTTTGTGTGTGTGTGTGTGTGTGTGTGTGTGGAGCGATGGGGACACCCCTGTTGTTGTTAAGTGTTGGACACTTTTTGGATGTTATTTCTGCAGAAGATCAACTGGAAGCTCTCTTGTTTATTTATTAACAAGATGTTAAAAATATATTTACACATTTATACACGTCTATTGATAAAAAAAAATGTCATAAACACTTTTAGGAGTCGACCAGAGTGTAGGGCAATTAACGGATCTTTGGGGAAAAAAATGTTTGATGGATAATAACGGTTAACCAATTAGTGCACAATGGCTATAATTTTTCTTCAGTAATTTAAAATAAATGATTTGATTGTGATTTTTAATTGGTCATTTCAAAACAAAATCTTGTGTTTTCTTGCAGCTATCATTTTAAATGAAACATTAATATTCTAAAAAATAAAGTATTTAATGCAATCGTGGATTAATTAGCAGTGAATAAAATCCTCTTTGACATACAGGCCTGCTGTAGGCCTATTCTGAACTTTGAATTTAAAATCACATTCATTAAACAAAATTAAAAAAGGATTTGTGTAACAATCAAATGATACGTCTTGGATTTTAATTTGAGGTGTGTAAAGCAGTAAGGTGATCCCTCACCCTGGCACACTCTTGTCCTCTCCACTGCTCACCCGCTACAAATAGAAATATGCAAACCCCTCCTCCCTCCTTCCCTCCCCAGTCCAATTCCCTGTGCTGCCTTTGCAAGGCTGCACAATTAAAGCTGCAATCTGAGCCATAGCACAACTCAATGACAGAGCTGTGTGCTCCACAAGGGTGCCAATCATTACTCAGGCAGGGCACAGGCCTATGTTTTACCAGCTTATTTAATTTGACAAAAAACACCCATTATATTTTGACATGAGTCTGATTCTTTAAATTTAAAATGAGGGAACTGTGAAGAATAAGAATATCGAAATGTCTTATGAACAGACTTGCTGTTTTTTAAAATAGAAAATATCACTGACTGATCAAACAACTTGACTTACATCTCCTACACTTTTCCCTCCACAAACCAGCAGTTCAATACAATTCAACAACACAAATGTCAATTATTCTTCAGAGATCAGCAAAGAAAAAAAAAGATTTGCACACACATTTTTTGATCAGTGTTTTTGCCTAATGGTGGGCAAAGTGTGCTGGTGTAAAACTGTCAGCAGAGAAACGGAGCTCATTGCACTTCCCAGCTCACCAATAGGATGTCACAGCTCTGTCACTGGCATCCCTGCTCTCCCATTCGTCCTTCAATCTAATATAAATCCCAACAAGATTACGAGTAATCATTTAAAAGAACAACAGAAAAAGATGCAAAATGAACACCGTCGACAGTAAGATTTTTTCTTTTTCCAGCAAGAACTGCTAAATTGAGCCGGACCTCCTCCAAAATTTTATTGGATGCTGGGGCTGCACATTTTCAGAAGGAGGGTGTGTTCGGCAAATGTCAAATATCTGAAGCAAGTAGTTGTTTTGGTTGGATCTCTCTCTCTCTATCTCCATCTCTCTCTCTATCTCTCCCTCCCTCCATTGCTTCCTCTCGCAGTAACTCCCCTCCCTCTCTCTCCCTCATCACTAGGCAGAATTAAAGGTTGGGGGAGGGGCAGTTTATGCAGACTGTGCTGGGACTTGTGATCCACAGATTTGATATTCACATTAAGAGAGAAACTGGCTGCTTTGATGTGAGGGGGAGCAGGTCCCAGGGGACTGCTGAAGTAGCACACTTTTTTTTTACTGACACAGCACAGGCCGGGGGTGGGTGTGTGGGTTGGGGTGTTAGTGATGGTGGGTGGGGTGGGGAGGCAGATTGTTGGGGACAGGGTGTACAGAAAGACAGTAGGTGTGTGTGTGTGTGTGTTTGTGGGGGGGGGGGGGGCAGTGATACCCCTTCGTTGATTAGATGTAACCCCAACAACCCTCCCCCCTACTTCTCCGCCCACCGACCACCTACTTATGCCAGACCCCTGAGGATTATCCATAAGCTTACACCTATCTTCATCCCCCTGCATCCCACCAACATTCAATTCACACCCCTTCTTACGGTGCGTCTCCTGCTCCCCCTTCCTCCTCATGCTGCTGTATGTTTCCACACACAGTTTCAATCCTCTTATCAAAAACCCAACTCGCAACTTCTGTCCCAAAAAGCACCTCAATGATGAGTGATGAGTGATGGAGAGGTGGCAGCAGGACAGGAATGTGAGGGGGGAACACAGGAGTTCCAGTCGAGGTGGAAATGAAGCTGCTTCGGCTGACGTGCTGTTGTGTCTGTTAAGTTGAATCCTACTTTTGACCTCTACCGTGTTTTCTTTCACTTAATCCAATGAAGACAGAATGCTGTGAGAAATATGGAGGTATGTGAGAGAAGAACAGGAAGAACACATAGAGGCATTGAGCCTCTGGATGTGTGTATGTGAAACATTGGAGTTTGTTTACCTCCACATCACAATACAGTTGTGAGCGTCAAGTGTGTGTGTGTGTGTGTGTGTGTGTGTGTGTGTGTGCACTCCTATGCGCACTCACATCCTGGAGAGGCGTAGATCAGCTGCATTATGCATGATGAAACCTTGCATAGGTTATGACTTCTACCTCTCTGACATACATATTCATGCATGGCTCTCTGGCAGGATGTATAAAATAGTGGCTGCGACTCTGACAGCCTCAGCTTTAGCGGCAGCAGCACCGTCAGTGCTCAAACACCTTCCAGCGAGGGCTAGTTTTCTCTCTGGTGCTGTGTCTGAACGAGGTTGATGAAACCTCCTGGGTGCAGGTGACCTGCTGCAGTAACACCCACACAGGAACCCCTACAGCTTTGGTCAATACTGATATCAGGGCACTGACTGTCCACACGCTGCCGGGGTAACATCTTTGTGAGTGTGCATGACGGAGAACGGGGGTGTCATCGCAATGTCACCACAGGGTGGGATACAGTTGTCTCAAACAGTTAAAGTCCACTTGCAAGTTTTTATTGTATTCCTATGAGGTAAATCAGAATAGATTAATGTAGAGCTGAAACAACCTTTGATTTAATATTTGTTCATTGTTGGAAAATTGAACGCTAACTATTTTGACGATCAATTATTCGTTTCAGCTTCTCTCACGGGAGGATTTGTCACTTTTCTCTGTTTTCTATCACTGTAAGCAGAATATCTTTGGGCTTAAGACTGTTGGTTGGACCAAATCACACAATTGAAAAGAAATTCACATTGATGATGAAAATAAATTGTGATTTGCAGCCTTAGATTAGGTGGGCATGTGAGCTGATGAGACTTTAAACATGGATGACAAGATAAAGATTGGTTCAGCATTATTTTTCTTTTAACTCAGATTTTAACCCATGACTTGATAACAATATGTCCATAAGATTCAAATCTATTAGAAAAACACTATTCTAACTGACAAACACTGTCTGTGTTGAGTTCAGAGAAGATTCAGAGAGGTGTAAAAATATTAACGGTTGCCTGCTGTAAATTCAGTTTAGCGGTTGGTTGTAAGTTAGTCTGGGAGCATACTGGTTTGAACAGGTGTTAAAGTTGTACTCAATGAGAATTGAGATAGCTTGTTTTCAGCAGCCTCTTTGGCAGTAAGATGTAACTGCAGGTGAGCCTGTTTTCTCAGAGCCTCCATCTTGTCACCTTCTCGGTCACTATGTGTGTTGATTTTTTTGCTCTTTTGTAAACTTTATTGAAACACATTCACCTCTCTACTTCCAGATGCCCCCCTTTATGTTACCCTCTTAAATCCACAAACACACACACACACACATGTTCTTATTACACTTCTGCCCTTACTACAAGCCTGACTCAGAAGTTGGAAGTTCCCGATTTCCGATTACAGATGAACGCAGCATAACGTTAGTGGCGATCGGAGCCCACAGGTCACTAACATGGCGGCTTATTTAGTATTTGGAATACTCGGCAAAAAAGGCAAGTAGAAGCGCTTTCATTAGTGGGTCAGTTGATCAGTCATCATTGATTTAACTCTTAGATAGATAGGAACTTAAAAGAAAGTTAAATAGATATGACCTATGATAGTATGACCTTCAAAAAAGGCCTACTACATGCTTTTTGTGGTCTGTAATCAAAAAATCGATCATGTAAAGTGTTTTCTTAATTGACTGTTGGAAATTATATTTAAGTAGGCTTGAAAGAAACACACACAAAAAACGTATTAGTTTCCTAGTATATGTTGGTTTTGAGATTACAATTGACAGGCCACACACAGACACCTACTGTCCAGCAACACAAAGTGCAAAACAAATCTGTCAAAACCAAGATGGCTGCCATAATGGCCACCAACGCTGTGCAGCTCAGGAATCTCTGGCCAATACTTCTAAAGCAGGAGCTCCTTGCTGGTAAAATTATCGTGTTGTATCAAGTAACATATAAAGAGTAATATAACAAGTAATACAATTGTTAAATTTCAAGTATTGATTTTATACATGGAGGGAATTACAGTTTATCTTGTGTGCACTAAAGTGGACATCATGCATTGGCTTTATTTTGAACTACAATTTGCTTTTACTGCAACTGTGTTCTTCTTGAAAACAGTTAGTCTATTATATTTCACTATAGTCAATTTAGATTTTCTGCAGATTAGTTCCATAATGTGAGTCTTTATTTGTTGTGTGCAATGTGTGTTAGAAATACTTTAGCCAATACTGTCTGAGGATGATGCTGGTGGCAGTGATGATGTACAGCTGACAGAAAAGAGAAGCATTAGCAAATGCTAGCAGAAGCTTAGTGACAGTGGAGCTGAGGATGCTAATGCATTAAAATATGTTAAAATCAGCCCGTTCTCATTCTCAGGGCGTCAAATACCCCCATTTGTCACGCACCTTATCATCTGATACAGACGCATTAAACCCCCCTGAGCTAACCATAACCAAGTTGTTTTGTTGTGTAAACCTGTTTTAATTCACAATGTTTACCACGCATTCCCCTTGTTTAAAACAGTGACTGTACTGAGCCTCGCAGGGCTACCCAATGACAAGTGACGTGAAAGGGTCCTGAAATGGGAAATGAGAACATGTTGGTTGCAATGCGTGAATATAAATTTTTGAATTAGTTTGACAGCTTTAGAACTATACTACACTGATTTAAAGTTTTTTTTAACAAAAAATATCTAATACAAATTTCTTCAGTTGAAAACTCCAACACATGCTAAAAAATATGTCATGCGTTTTTTTTTAAACATAACCTGAGCTGTTTCACCAGGGACATAGTTCGCTGATGTACTTCTGGTCATGAAGATGAATTTGATTACGGAGGTCTGCTGAGGAATAATAGCCGATAGATTCAACATTATAAACATTGAACAGCCATGACAAATATACGTTTACCATGCAGTCTCTGTTGGTTACCTCACCGTTGGTGCATGTGGCATTTTGTTTTTTTGCCACATGAGCCATGTATACAGGTTGGAACAGGTGGTTTGTAATGTTTCGACTGTTGGGTTTCAAATGGAGTGGAAAGTCCGCCAGTCTGGCACAAACCTGACTGTGCCAGTTGAGTTTTGGATCACACCCAATATTGCTGTCCCTGACCACACCTAACCAAACAGCTCTGTTTCACCATATCGCTGCATGCTTGGCCACTGCTGGCTTGTCAGGCACTTATATATTATTTTGCAAACTACAAACTTAAATTAACGCTTTTAGCATACACTTTCTTTTTTCACGTCTATGTCATGTAAACATATTTGCTACATACTTTTAAGCAGCTTTTTTTTTTGCAACATGCAAATAATTTTTTTTATTTGAGACAATGTGGCAGAAATTTGGTGACTAGAAGTTTCTAAATTTAGATTGTTCAGTGGGTCACTGTTGTTAGGTTAATTTGTTGCGTTGTTCTTTATTCAGTCACAGCTTTCAAGTGCCAGCGCCACCATGGCAACCCGCGCTGTCTCCTCTCAGTGTGACTGAGTGCTGGGAGTTGGGAGTGTGTGTGTGTGTGTGTGTGTGTGTTTGTGTGTGTGTGTCGGGTGAGTGCGTGTGTGGTTCGCCTGGTTTTGACAGGCTCTGAGTGGTGGGAGTTTGCTCTGATCCCCTTTCTATCCCACTTCCCGCTCCATCAGTCCCAGTGCTCCCCAGCCCCCAGTGCCCAGGCCCCCAGGCCATATAATCTACTGTGTGAGAGGTTCTCCTGCTGCCCAGCCCCCCGAGCTCTCAGGGTGACCCCCTCACTCCTCCACTTTAGTCCTGTCCCCCCATTGGGAGATTATAGATATTGCAATCTTTAATATGGGCTTTATGCTCAGGGGCCATTATCAGTAATCTGCAGAGGGGAGGGAGTCTGACCTGGTTTTTGCAGCCCACCACTGGACTGCCAGACACATTTTCATATACCATCTGTAACATTCTGCCCAGCTTTATCAATCTCTACTCTAGTAACACTTCTTTGAAAGGAAGCTGGAATTATTAATGAACCCTCCAGGATGGAAGAGATCGCTGCCTCTTTCTTCAATCTGGCACACTGAGCTTAGTGCCAGCTCAGTGACACTGTTGATTGTGGTGATTGATTCTGTTAATGTTTGTCTGTATACATCACCCATAGCTTAACGCCGCACTTCATTAAAGATCTGGGCTAAGCAGAGTCTTAATATTTGCTTTCACTATTGATTTCTTGGACTTTATGAGTCTCTGTCACAATATCACTTAACTTAACCGTCACTGTTGGTTTTGACTGCCACAACTATTTTGGGTATTATGCTTCGTGTACCTGTGAAAACCGAATCACAGCAGTGATATTTCTCTCTCGTCCTCTCCCCTCAGCCTTACAGCATGATATCACGATCATTTTGGGACATCATTAAGCTTTTATAGCAGAACACCCATCATAAAGACAAATAATGCAATAATCAATCTAAGCATTGAAACTTCTATCTGACATTAGCTGGTGTTGGTGATCCAGGACCACGGGGGGGCGGGGGGGGGCAAAACAACCTTTGAGATTTGAAAGAAATGAGTCAATCAATCAATTAGTCAATAGAAAAATAATGGCCAACTATTTTGAAAATAATTAAATCGTTTTCAAGAAAAGGCCAAGTACTCCCTCTTGCCTGTCAGGTGTAAGAATAGATTGAATATCTTTGTGTTGTGTTTGACTTGAGTGTTGGTCAGACAAAACAATCTATTTGATGGCATCACCTCAGGCTGAAGAGAATTTTGTAGCTCATTTTTCACTATTATCTGACATTTAATAGACCAAAATGATTAATCCATTCATTGACACAGACAAAGATTTGAAGTTAATCAATAAGGAAAACAATAATTGTAAATACTCTATTAACGTATTTTGCAGTCATTTCTCTAACTCCATTGTTCTTGATATTTTGGTGACATTCAGGGTTGAACTGTGATGTATTGGACATATTCTTGAATACATGTGAATCCCTGAACTGTAACTGTCCATTCATGTAGGTTTTCACAAGATGTTTCCAGGATAGAAGAAACGATCTGAAATGTTTTGTAACTGCAACATGAACATTTTGTTTAATTAATGAATGTTCATAAGTAAGTTTAAAAGCACAAAGACCATCTCCCAAAAAATAAACTTATGGGACCATCGAAACACCAGGAGCTGTATTAACTGATGATAACATATCAAATAGGTTAACATTGAATCATTCAATTAAATGCAGTTTAATCAATCAAAAGCATAAAATCAAGATATTTAGATTCTACCACTGAAAATTTGCATTTATTTTTATGTAATACATTTTGGCCTTGTTCTGACAATTCCACAATTTCAACAAGTGTTATTTAACAGGTGAAAAAAGAAAAATCCATTTGATCCATTTTGTAAAAAAGCAAGACAGAGTCCTAATTTTAAATGAAGACCACATTCACTTGAGTGGTAATTTCATCCAGTTTGGATCAAAATCCTGGAGCCTTCAGCATCTGTTAGCATCTTCCATGAAGTTTTACAGACTTCCTGTGCCGAGCTGAACATTACCAGGGTGAACATGCGGTGGTGTGGTGTGTATTAGATATCATTTAGAAGCAGTAGTGGTTAACGCCCACATCTGTCCATCAGCAGTGTGCCCCCCCCCAAAAAAAATCTTCTTTATCTTGATCTTTCCTTTTATGACCCCATATTTAAGAGACTCCCCCTCTCCCCCTTTCGTCTTCTCACTCTCCTTTCTCTGCTAAAACTGTATGTGTTTAATCTGAATGCCAATGAGGAACATTCCTGTATACGTGTGTGTGTGTGTGTGTGTGTGTGTGTGTGTGTGTGTGTGTGAGTGTGTGTGTGTGTGTGTGTGTGTGTTAAATATGTAAGGAGATTAAATAGACTTAAATCTCTGCGTCTGGCATAGAAATTCCAATCACATAACCTATCATCGAGTTCCCTCTCTCTGTCTTTGTTTGTGTATGTGCGCACACTGTACAGAGGTAACAGGCTCCTCCTCCCTCCGATCCATCTAAACCATCACAGGCTTTAGCCCCAAATCCCTGGCTTTCTGGATCACATGACTGATGTTTGCAGCTGGACATTTGACATATATTTGTTATGATTATTTTGCAACACATTTGAAGGGCATTCCCATTCTGCCCATTTTATTGTCCATTAATGTGATGCCGATTGCTTTAAATCAGTATTGTATATGTGTGTTCACAGAGTGTGTACGGCACACGACAGGTGCTCATCGTTGGCCTCTCACCTCCACCTGGGCCTGTTAAGTGATGTGTTGTTTGTTTGCCCCTACAGTACACAGTGAGGATGTGGGCTCCACCAGGCTGTACTTTGTGAATGCCTCCCTGCAGAGGGTCACCTACTCCAGCTCGGTGGGGGTGTCCCTGCCCTGTCCAGCAGGGGGCACCCCCAGTGCCATACTGCGCTGGTATCTGGCCACCGGCGACGACATCTACGACGTGCCCCACATCCGACACGTGCACGCCAATGGCACCCTGCAGCTGTACCCCTTCTCGCCCTCCGCTTACAACAGCTACATCCACGACAACGACTACTTCTGCACTGCCGAAAACCAAGCCGGCAAGATCCGCAGCCCCAACATCCGCATCAAAGCTGGTGAGTTGAGACCACAGTCACTTTTGTAAAAGTAGCTTTTACTATGTGTTTTGTCCTTTCATCCAAATGTAAAAGAGTTTTGGTGACTGAAAATAGTACATTTTGAAAACTCGGGCCAGGCGAATGATTTTTAGAAACTTCTTTTTCAGTGTTGTCAAACTGTGAGGCATCACAAATGCTGTGACATTTCATGCAATGGCAGACGTGACCAATGTCTTGTTGATTCTAACATTGCTAACAGGATTTTTCACATGTGCACAGATGTACAATCACTCTTCCACTATATTATGAATCAGAGGTGTCTGAATGTGCTACGGAGCAGTTTTTGCACCGTTGCAGCAAGGTGGCCTTCCCATTGCTGGGAATTTGTTTTAGGACAAAAGTAGGGGAAAAGTTTTAAAGCTAAATCAAAGGATCTGAAAGATTGAGATCAAACAGCTCAAAAGGCCAAAATGAGACGCAACACATGAGGAATGGAGCAAAAAGAGATGGTTGCGAAAGCATAAAGTAGAGCAGATGTGATTGACAGCTGCAAAAAGCCCCGCCCACACACAGAATCACCTGCCCTAAAATAGCCCGCTCGACCTGAACACAGATTGACCTAGAACACAGTCTACAGAGAGAACATCTGCATCACATACTACACCGGGCCACGGCCTTTGCTCACACCTATTTGACTGAGCTGGTGATGAACCACTGCACTTTATACCGACATAACCCATTCAGCTCCATCTACTGCATGGCACCAGCTGGTAGGATGAAATCCAAAACACAACCCTGACAGTACTTGAAGTTAACTCCGATGTGATTTCAAAATGATATAACCAGATCAGATGAGGAGAGAAAAGTGTGACAATAGGTCATATCACATTACGAGATCGGTCTCTCATAGTCCTTTACTTTTTCAAAGGGCAGTGTCATGAAGGCCTCCAGGAACTTAACAGTCAATTAGATATTTTTAAAGGAATGCTTTTTAAAGCTTTGCGACATGAGAAAAGTAATTCAACACGTAGTGATAAGGAGTTATGGTTCTAAGTTTCAATGACCTTATCAACATATTTTACAGCTATATGCTAAGCTGAAACAGAGGAATTTGAATTTATAAACTAATTCTTACAACAATATCTCATGTCTCTTTTCAGTAAGAAAAGAGAAGTATGTCGAGGCATCAGTCAGAAAAGAGAAATATTTGATAAACACTAGTAAATCTTATAAGCGGTCTATTTTTGGACATTTTGACCAGAAGCTGCCTCTGTTGCCATCATATTCTCATTTCTGTCCTCTTCCTCCGTCGCTCTTCAAACTGTCCTCTTGTGCCAGACTAAATATAGCCACAGCACACTTCTTTAATTATCCCTCATTAACAAACCTAATTGGCGCTTTTCATTGATTGGACCGTGTGAGGCTGCTTTAATAAGCGAGACCTCATCTAAAGTAAAATGGTACGTCTGGGGGGGTTATATTCCTGCAGAACCTGCAAAGATACGTGAAGAAGAAGGTGATTTCTTCTTTTCCTTTTTTCTTTTTTTTACCAAACAGACAGTTACATCAAACGGCAGCTGGAACACAACTACAGCTGGATGTTAGTTAAACTGCGTCTTCTGTCCCGCCTCCTCCTTTCCATCATTCATTCAGGCCAGTCAGTCCCTCCCCCTTCCCTCCTGCCATCAACATCTGTTTTCATATTCTGCCTCCCAACACCGACCTGAACTAATACTCATATTCATTCTAATACTAATACTAGCGCCAAGTTGAGGATTTGAGCCAGGACTCTGAGCTGCATGCCAGCCGGTTGCTGCCTTCATTCCCACATGACCCAAAAGCCTGGCCTCAGGAGACGAGGGATTAGCATGAACCAAACATCCTGCAGCCAGCGGCCTCTGTTGGGCTGCGGCACCTCTGTTGCACAGGTTATAGTCAGACAGGATGTGAACGCTTTGTCGCAGGGTTCAGTCTTGTGTCTATTGTGTTGTACTTGCTCTGCCATTGAACAATAATTGACAGGATTCTAATCTGAATCCTCTTTACCGCTTCATGTACATTTCTAAACCAAATCACATCAGTGTTGGTTCATTCTATATTATTTCCGAAGAACTTGACAGATCTGCTTTATTCTGCTCGAATGTTCAAAGGAGATGCAAATTTCCGTGCACTTGCATGTGTTTCCCTCAGCAGCAGGAATGTATGCATGCTGTCATCGTGTCTGTTACCAGGGAAGGGATTCCGAACCAGTTTCTTAGCAACCTTCGGATACGTACTAGCTTTCATGTGATTTTGCTAATGAGTCCCAGCTCATTCACCAGAGTGTAAAATATTGCATGAACCTGCATAAACTGAAGCACCCTTCAGTTTACTCGATTTGAATGTGCATCTCACTCTGTTATGTCCTGAATGAAGTTCTGTGCAAAAAAACAGGATGTCCGTCTTTCGTGATGATGTCATGCCCAAGCTAGGAAATAATTTCAATGATCATCTGGCTTAATGGCAGCTAGTACTATTTATGGCGAATGTGGAGGCAACATTAGAAGAGTTCAATCAACACGCGCCAATGAATTCCAGTTCTGTGGTAATTGATGAAACAGCGATTTGCTCTGGAGTTTTAGTGTGTTGTTTTTTAGGATGTAAACACGTATATAAACAAGTATATTTGTGTTTTTGTCCCAGAACAAAAAGGCTCACATTGTGATGATATCCTCAGATAGATGAAGATATTCTATGTAAATACTATCTTTAAATAATAACTTTTATGTAAACAAAAGCATGTTCTATTTGTGTCTGGAAGGGAAATCTTCTCAAAAAAACATTTACACCAAAATGGTTCACCACACGTCAAGCTTGAGGTCTCACTATGATTTGTGCATTTTTGTAGTTTTCAGGGAGCCCTACACTGTGCGGGTGGCAGACCAGCGCTCGATGCGGGGCAACGTAGCTGTGTTCAAGTGCCTCATCCCCGCTGCCGTGCAGGAGTACGTCAGCGTTGTGTCCTGGGAGAGAGACACTGTTTCCATCGTACCAGGTAAGACATCACATGAGTGGATCTCGATTCTGTTGGGGTGGGCAGGGTGATTCATTTCATAGGATTTAGATCTTTACCCAACGCTGTCTCCAAGAAAATTAAGTTCCCATACAACAAAATTACAATTTAATGCTCATGCTGCTTTAAACACAAAGTTAATGTGGTGAACTGGAACAAAACTACTTGGTGAGGTTTAGAAAAAGGTGATGCTTTGGGTTATAATAAGCACATTTGTAAGGTAATTTATGTTACATTCGTAAATTAAGTACATTATGTACGCAAGTCGACGCTGACTTTTGGTTTCACATGGTCTCCTGGGTGAAATAGTGTCAAACTATTATGAAATGTGTTCAACAACAACCATTTTTTTTTAACATGACTAAGATGAAAAGATGAAAAAATGGCACCAATGGTATTAAACACTAACTGTGACAACATCAACATGCAATATTGTTGACGAAAAAAGGACGAGACCTTATTTTCGTCAACTACCACCTTTTCTTTCCATTTCTCTCTCTCTCTTTCTCTCTCTCTCTCTCTCTCTCTCTCTCTCTCTCTCTCTCTCTCTCTAAAACACACCTCCAGGGCAGCCGCACTCAAGCTAACTAAAGTAAAAATTATTAGTGAGACTTGATTTACTGCAATGTTCAATATAATTAGATATCTAAAAACAACATTGGACACACGACTAAGACTAAATTAACGACAAAAGTAATAAAGAAAACATTTAGAGTATGTCAACAAAAATTTAACTAACGTCGTCAAAATGCTAAATCTGAAATAGCTGTCCTGTGTTTGTTTGACCCTCCTATCTGGCCTGCCCCCCCCCCCCCCCCCCCCCCGTGCAGACTTTGATTAGAAGCGTTGTAGTGATACGTCAAAGACACATGTAATCCAGGATGAATTATGTTTCCCTTGAGTCGTAATTGAATGTATTCATTGTATTTGAACGTAATTTTCTAGGAGACAAGGTTGCTTTATCTGCTTTGTGTGTCTGTGTTTGTGTGTTTGAGGGTGACCGATGCACCGCTGTGCTCTATGTTTGACCGAACTCTTAACTCGTGTCTTCTGTCGGCTCACTGTTCTGGATCACTGGATCTGCTCCTCCTCCTCCTCCTCCTCCTCCTCCTCCTTGTCCTTCTTCCTCCCTGCTCAATATCTCCTCCCTCACTCTCTCTGCAATCACTGCTTTTACATCTCATCACATACAATTGTTTCCCCCTTACATCAAATCCTGCCTTTAGATATGATTGACAGTGCATTAGACAGACTCCGTTCCAAGTCACATGACTATTTCACAGTTTCTCCTCATCAGATCTATTCCTGTCCTCTCCCTGCTTGTCTTACCACCATGTCCTTGAAGAACAGGGCCACAATTAGAGACATAGGATGTCAATAGGACTGGGCCCCCACATTCATCTTCATTAACCTCATTTGTGTGTGTGTGTGTGTGTGTGTGTGTGTGTGTGTGTGTGCAAGAGAGAGAGAGATAACTGTAGTGTTCAGTCTTTTTTAGTTTTTATGTTCGTGAATACATGTTTTATCATGTGATTATATACTATTTGTAATATATGTTTGAGATGTATGAATGATTATTTTCTGCATCTAAAATGCTTGCAATAACAATGTGGGAGAGAGGGATAAGAGGTAGAGGAGAAAAATGAACCAAAGGAAGAGAAGCAAGGAGGGTAGTAGGGCAAGAATGGCCTCAGGTCCTAGCAGATGGCGTTTTATATTATATGTATGCAAAACACACAGACACTGTGTCACACATACACATGCACAGAGGTTGCAATCATTTGTTATTGTCAGGCATTTAAGTGTGATTTTTTTTAACTTCATTTTCAGTTTTTATGCACGGTATTGTACTGTTTTTATTGTACTTTGTATTACATTGTTGTCTTCAGTTGCCATTGTGGCAGAAAGCTGCTCCATTACAAACGCATTATTTGAATTTAACAAAACATCCTTGTAGCACTATTAAAGCTCTGATCCAAGGATTACATCACATTTTAGCGTCTTTCTGCTCCAACATTACTCCATGCCTTAATTTGACTTTATTTTTGGCTGCATACACTCACAAAAATCCCTTTTGTCAGTTAATTCTTAATTCTTAAAGAATTGTTATTTGATGTTTTCAAATTACATTTTAAATCTTTTTTCCCCTCTATTCTGATTTGGTGTTTTCACTCTACAATCAAGAGTGATTCTCCATTTACCTTTCCTCTGCAGTCACTTTTTACATCAAGAGTTTCTGTCATGTTTAGTTCACAGTGACCTCCTGTGCTTCCTAAACATGAATACAGTTGATCTGCCTTGGATGTACCAGTCCTCTGCGTGTGTATTTATGTTGTTTTTGTATGTATATGGGATTCTGCTGCTGCTGCTCCTGTGTGTACCGTCATGAGGCGGCTGTGTGTAATTAGGGGTATGTAGGTCAGTTGATGAGCAGTGAGTGTGAGGATCAGATGTTGAACATGATGAGCTGCTCACTGAACTTTCCTTTCCCGACCACAGCGGGCGCACACAAACACGACAAGCACTCGCGATGCGGCCGTGTTCAACCTTGACCACGACCTCCGCGCTAATCAACACGGTGACCTCATCATCCTTACAGCCAATCAACCTAACCTCTAAAAACACGACACGTCTGCAGAACACGTTCGAATCTGAATATTGTTAATGCACTCTCACATGGATGCACGACAACTATGCCAACATGCACACAAACAGTGAACATCAATACACAGTAGATACATGTGGTTATATAAACTGTCCAACGCGGCATTTCGGATGCTGCTATCAACTCCTCCGTAAACCATCTCTTTGAGTTGCTCTAACGTCACCGGTCAAACTCTCTTTCTCTCGCTCTCTCTCCCCCCGCTTGACCAGCAAAGGACTGCCTGGATAGGTCTAATGAAGATGTGAAAATTAAAATTGATTTTGTGAGTGAGAGCCCTCCGCATGCGATTGAGCGGGTGGTTGCCTGTCTGGCCTTTCACTATTTCTTTGCTTAAGAAACACTACGGGACGAGTTGCAATTGATTTTGAGTGAGTAAATCCATATATGTTATGGTTCTGCACACATGGATCTGTCTATTTTAATCAAACATATGTATTCCATCATTTTCTGTGCATGCTTGTTCCTGTTCCTGGGCCTTTGCCAGACTGCACTGGGCAGAATGCAGGAAAACACTTTTCAGTGGTCAATCATACAGCGAAGAGAGTCACACAACTGACGTGCATGTTATTTTTTAGCTGTCCCTGTGGTAACAAATACTCTGCCTGGGATGCTGTCTGGTATTGTATTGATAAAGAGGACATTGTCCGCTGAAATCCTCTGCAAACAGCAAGTCAAGGCACTCAACCATCACTGAACTTTCTTTGAATTGCATAAAAACAATACGCTAGTGGGCTTTGATCGGCTGGTCGCATCATTGCAACACAAAAGAAGTAAATAGGATCGGTTCTATTTTCCAGCTGCACGAAGGTTTAGTGCTGGAGATTTCATTTGGTTCAATACATAAACTTATGTTAAAGATGCATTCAAGTCATCTACCCTCAGAGCAACATTTATAACACCACGGACCTGCGGCTGAACCCACCCTCTGAATACAAATAAGATTATAAAAGTGAATCTATATTTTCTGACTCACCTTCCCTTCATACCTGGGCCTGTGTACGAAGGAGTCATTATGTGCAGACCCTGATGAGTAGCACGATCACATACTGCTCTGAAGGTTGAGTTGATGACATAACACAATGCAGCTGTGACCTCCGAACCCCACACGTTCCCCATCTGGAGCCATGTGTGTTTGTGTGTGTGTGCGTGTGTGAGGGTCCCCCTGCCTGTCCCACTTTCCTGTCCAGCCAGGACAGTGAGGGGGTTTAATAGGGGAGGGGTGCAGGCAGACTGACCTATTTCCCTCTCACTTTCCCCGTCCCATGTCATCCATGTGTTTAAGCTTTGTGTGTGTGTGTTTATGAGTGTGTGTGTGTTTGTGAGTGTGTGTGTGTGTGTGTGTGTGTGTGTGTGTTGTGTGTGTGTGTGTGTGTGTGTGTGTGTGTGTGTGTGTGTGTGTGTGTGTGTGTGTGTGTGTGTGTGTGTGTGTGTGTGTGTGTGTGTGTGTGTGTGTGACCCTCATGAGACAATGGAGGCCTGCTAGTCTGAGCAGCGATCTGAAGGAGGAGAGCTGGAGCAGAGACAGAGAGATGGAGGGTTTGTGGACGGGAATAAAAAAAAAAAAAACAGTGGGACACAGAGAGGGTTCAGCTTGCAGATCGAGCCCGTCAGTCTAACCAGCAGAAAGCTAATGAGTAGCTCCGATGAATAGAGACTGGACCAGCAGATGGCTGCGGCCACATGGTGGTCCACAGAAGATGCCTAACCATGCTCCGTCTAATCCACCTGCCACACAGTTTGGCCTTGTTTATGTATTTGCACAGTAATTTAAAACACGTGCCAAGAAAACCCTGAGCTGGAAAGCGATGACAGAAGGGGAAAAATTACAATTCAAGATGAGATTAGAAAAAAAAAACTCTTGACACACAGCAACATTTCACCTACTCATCCTTTGTACTCTTTTTTACTCTCGTCCTCTCTTTTTCTCTCCATCTTGTTTTACCCCCTCTGGGACAAATTGTACAAGATACAGATGTGTTTTGCATGCGTATACACTATTGACAGACAATGCATGTATTGTGTACATTTGCAGAAAACTGTGAGAGGTGTATTCGATCTCATCAGTCTTGTTAAGTCCCTGTTGTGTTGAAAGTACGGTGGGTTTAACCTGTCGGTATGTAAATGCAGCGTTATCAGGCCTTTATGTGAACTTGGTTCCTAATGGGTGTCACCGGGGGGATGAGGTCACTTACAGGCTACATTACAGATCAATCCTCTGCCCCTGGGGTCCCTGCTGGAAGTCAAACGGTTCAACAGAGACACAACCATAAACATACGCACACATACACATAGGGGTTAATTGGGAGCACCTGTGAAAATATGGTTTAAAAAAATAATGATATTAATAATAAATTACCAAAACAGCTTCCAATCAAGTTTCTTTTAACTGACTAATTGATAAATCAACTAACTGCTGTAGCCCTAGTCGTTACCAGTGTGTCACTGGCAAATAGTCGAATGAACAGAATATGAGAATCAATTTTATTTAATTTTTTTTTTTTAAATAATCTGAACAGAATAAAAGCACATGCTGAGATGTTCAAAACGAATGGCATCAGTCTGCTTCTTAGTGACGTTGAAGACAAAGTGCTCACAATACAGCAAGCTTGGTTTCACATTCCATGAATAGTTCACAGCACGTCATAGCTGCGTGTACATGGTTGCTGTTCGGACCCTAACATACACCAAATATGTGTTTATTAAAATATAAGTATGAAATATATATTGAGGTGAACTTAATAAGTACGATGTCATATATGAAAACATATATATGTGGCTCCAATATGTATTTGACTTTTCTGCAACAATTGTTTAACGTAACGTTTCGTCACACTGCACACACTGCAGCTTTTCTCTCAGTAATTAAAAAGTTAGTGTCATAAGGCTCCGCACAGGTGCAGTGAGGAGAGAGGTGAGAAAGGCAGAGGGACCTCATGGAGAGCAGTCGTGTAGGACACGATGTCTGTTTGTAAATCTGTGCTTTTGCACTCGGAGCAGGAATACATTAATAGATACACTTGTCTGGGACACAGCATATTCTTGTAAACACTGCCCTGACACACGCTCGCTTCTGCAAAGTACAAATGTACAAGCCTGCCCCCTACACACACACACACACACACACACACACACACACACACACACACACACACACACACACACACACACGCACACGCACATACACACACACACACCCACACACACACACACACACACACACACGCATCCCCCCTCAAAAGAAACACAATAAAGCCATTTTCAGTTTTTACATGAAGCTGCCGGAATATGAAGCGCTCATTAAACATTAACTCAGGATACATTAAGGCGGAGTAGCGCTCTGCTCTGCTGTGTGACGACTGTCCTGTTGTTGTGCTCGGGCTGCCTGGCTGCAGCAGGACGTGGTGTGACAGAGGAGGACGGGGAGCACGTGGTGTCCCCAGGGCTCATTGAACATAACCCCATCGACTGTTGCCCTCTGTCACCCCCCACCCTCGAGTCTCACACCATCCCTCCCTAACCTCTCCCTCCTCTGTCCCACATGGCACACAGCATGGCCATGGGGGTTACTGGGGGACATTAATGACTAAATCATACAGCTGAAGGTGCCACTGCTGCTATTACATTCACATGCAAACATATGGCGGTGACAACAAAACCAACAATGAGCAGCTTCTAACCAAATCGAAGAAATGACAAAACAACATGGTAACATATTACATTTTAACTGCTCAAATCCACTTTACAGTGCAAATACATAACACTGCAGTTTTCTTCACCTCTATTTCTTCTTTCACTTTCTCTGGATATTTTTGCCCCTCTCTCATTTGCCCTAGTGTGCTGAGAGCGATGGGCAGGAACAGATGGGGTGCTGGCAGCCATCTTTTACTCAGTCAGGTTGAGTAGGCACGTGGGTGGGTGTGTGAATTAGCACAAACAAGTGTGTGTGTGTGCGCGCAAGGGGCACAATAGGCATAATTATCTCTGCTTGAGAGGCCCAGTTTGGGGGCGGGGGGGGGGGGGGGTGGTGGCTGGCGTGGAGAGGCGAAGTTCAACAATGGCTCAACCACGGGCTTTGTGTGTACAGAGCAGAGGGCTGACAAGTGTCGGCTATTATTGACTATTTACACACTACTACACACGCCTGCTCACGTGCACATAACACAGAAGTGTACACACTCTATCGCTGCCTGTCTGCCGCCGTCGCTCTGCCTGCGTCGCCCCCTGCCTTTTTTTCCTCTTTGTGTCTCCATCAAACACACTCAGGCTCGCACACACACATGCAGTATTTGAGCATGTTTACAGTGCATCAGTGTATCAGTGTCAATCAGTGTAAGAGGGAGAGATGGGGAAGCCCCTGCGAGCACATCACTCTGACAGAAATCTGGCCACTATCTCGCCCTTCAAGCCAGGCTGTGTGAGAATATATCAAGTGATAGAGAGATGGGAAGAGAGGGATTTGGGGAAGTCTGGTTTGGAGTCACATATTTTTAGGATTTCTAGTCGCGTGGCTTAAAAGATCATTACAGTTTATTAAAATCGGGTTCTTATTTTCTGCTTTTGCTGTTATTTCTACTGGTTGAGATAACGTGCATGGAACGCAAAGATTTTTCTACAACAAGGTCTGATGGGACAGACAAGTCAGAAAAAAAAGAGATTTGTTGAGTTAGTTTTAACTTACTAGAAACTTTACTGTAGTTTTTCTGTTCCTTGGAAAGCACTTTGTAACTTTGTTAAGAAAAGTGCTTTACATAAGGGCGTAAACTGTGCCTTTAAATGAGCCATCAGGACTTCTGTACACTTGCGATGTTACAACTATACAGTACTATACATAGATGGATAGTGCCGCTACAGCGCTGTTACAGTCATTCCCCGGCTGCAATGACAGTGCAGAGAGCGCGGATGCAGAAAAGCGCAGATGTGGAGACACTGACCAATCAGAGCAGACTGGGCTTTTTCCTGAGGCGGTCTCAAAGACACAGGCGCAAACACAGCGTTTCAGACAGAGGTTGAATAAAGGTATATACAGACAGACCGTATGAGAACAATAATGAATTTTTGAACATTAAAGCATGTAAACATGTTCTAGTTGAAACCCACAATACAAGTATGAACCTGAAAAGCAGCATCATATAGGACATTTAAAGACATTAGCAACACTACAACTTAAGCTGTGATATAGTTCTAACATGAGATACAAAGCACACTGATGTATGAAAGATGAATTGATTGTTTTCGAGGTAACGTTATAATTTATCTTCATATATAGGATATCGTCCAGTCTCGCTCCTGAGTCATCACTGCGTTCTCATCACTGGGAACCTTTTTTATTTATTTATTTAATGAGTAGCTTATTAATGTCTATTTACTGGCACTGTGAAGGATAGATGTTAATCTGCACTGCTAACCACATCCAGAAAGGTTAAGGAAAGTGAAAGCAGGAAGGCTTGTGTCAAGGCTTAGAGTATAAGAGTTGGAGGGTTTATGTGGCCTGGATTGGGTTAAGAAATAGGATTTCAGTAAAGAGGTTTTACCACTTTCCTCCCGCTTTCTTCTACTCTTTTGTTTAGGATAACGAAAGCAGGATTAGTGCCAGGAGATTACAGCAGGCTCTACTAAGAAATTGTATTTAAGGAAATGCTTCTTTACTCAGAAGCTCAAAGCAGCAGAAAGAAGTTTGGTTCTGATTTCCCCCTCAATCTTTATTTCTGTCTTTCTCTCAGTATGACAAGTCCAAATCCTGTCATAACATTTCATGGGATAGTCTAAATTATACTAAATGTATAATTTACATATGGAAAGAAAAGATAAAGTAATATAGAAAGAAAAACACTAGAAACTGAAAGTGTAAGTGGATTCATAGTGCAGACTTCACACTTTAGTCACCCTAATGGAGAGATTTCATTTTTACAGTGTTTCTGTGAATGCAGCTGGTCGTCCAGGGACGTATGGAAACATGATCAGGGATCAACGAGGATCCCTGGTGGTCATCCAAGTGCCATGTTCCTACATGACCTCTCAATCAGACCTATTGATCTGCCTCACTATTAGCTGTCCAAACACACATAAAGGCCAGATCAACACAGCGGGCCATGATTGACGGCAGTGGGCGGGGAGGTGAGCGGATCAGGACTACTTTGGGGTTAATGTGATAGAAATGTCTGAGGAAAATGTTGTTGATGTCGTTTGTGGCTCAGTATGTAAATATGTGTGAGCAAGTCAATAATTCAACATGGTTATAACACAGGAGTTGTTTGCTCTCTGTTTCTCTCTACAGAGGAACTCTGTCAAGGCTTCAGTCAACAGTTTAGCATGTTGTGCATACAATGGGGACGATACAGAGCAAATAGCTGTCACTTTTTTCTTTGACGATCAATAAAAAAACTAGAAGGACACTCGGAGAGCGCAGACAGCCACCAAGGCCTTTCCTTATCACTTATCTAACAAAAGGAAAGAATAATCAGTCCTGCTTTGAGGTGCTTAAGCCTATCAAAATTCATTTTTATTATCAATTAATGTAAAAAAAAAAAAAGTCAATCAATTGAATGGAAACAAACTGGAATCTGTGCTCAATATTGAGATACTTACCTTGAATACTTTCTTTTTCTGCTACTTTTTACCTCAGCTCCTCCACATTTCAGAGGGAAAAATTGTTTAATTATCATATATATTGTCCTCTAATGCTTTTATTTGACAGTTGTAGTAACTTCGCAGATTCAGAATACACAAAACTATCTGATCAGTTTTTTAATTACATATATTATCATACATTAAACTACCCAAATGTATATAGTCAAGAGTCAAGAGATCCCTCTTTATTAGAAGCGTATATATTGAATCAGTAATCACAATAAGAATTTACACCAAGCACCTTTTTGCTGATATATTTACATCTTTTACTTAAGTATGTTTTTTAAAGCAGAGTGTTTGCTTGCAATAGGGTAGTTTAATACTGTGGCGTCTCAACTTTACTCACTGGATGGTTGTGATTGTGCAGAAGCAGTAACCAGTGGGCGTCACTGGCACTTTCAAAATATCAGTGATCCCTGCCTCAGAGGGATGACAGAGACAATTTTGCACACCGCTTTCCAACAGCAGGTTACTGTTGGTGTCTCTGTTGTTGGTGATGATGGTTTCTGCTCTTTCATTTTGGTAAATGTGAGAGATTGTGAGATTTGATGCTTTCATTCTGAGTCTATTTGTGGTCATTTGGCGTGCTGTTATGGATTTCAACTGTGCTTCCTGGTAAACAATGTAAATGCGTGTGCGTGTGTGTGTATATGTGTGTGTGTGTGTGTGTGTGTGTGTGTGTGTGTGTGTGTGTGTGTGTGTGTGTGTGTGTGTAGCAGCAGTTAAGCTCTCTCTCTCTCTCTCTCTCTCTCTCTCTCTCTCTCTCTCTCTCTCTCTCTCTCCATGCTGGGCAGTGACACTCCTCTGCCACCAGCACTCTAATAGGGAGGGACCAGGCCGCTCACTCAGTCCCGCTAATGCAGCTCACTGCCCCGGGCCATGGGCTAAGCTGAAGTACACCACATCTCACACACACACACATACACACACATATGATGGCACCCAACTCTTATCTACTGCTGAATCAAAACAAGGTTGAGGGGCGGGAGATTTTTTGCCGCCGGATGTTTACTTTGACTGAGTGACATTTTTGTAACAAACAGAGTTACTTCAGCGTTTGAGCCTCGTGCGATTAACAAAACAATAAGTTAGTTAATTGGATATCTAGTTGAAGGGTAGGTGTTTGGACCACAGTGGCACATTTCTGTATAGTGCGGTACATCAGGGTGTGTGTGTGTGTGTGTGTGTCTGTGTGTGTGGTTATCTCCCGGGACTCTCATTATCACTGCTGTCCCAGATGTCACCAAGCACATGAAACACACGTCATGAATAATGGAGTCCTATTTCTACATCTTTCCCCATTTCTCTCCTATCCTCCCATCCTCTTCCCCTCCATCCATCGTTTCCTCTGATGCTTCTACTGATGCTTAATCTCCTCGGCGCTCCCTATGTGAGATGGTCCATTTAGCTTTATGCAGAATGGTCGGCCTGTCTGGTTAGGATGGGTTTATGGAGAGGAACATGGCATCTCTGCAGCATTGCGTTGAGTTATATCTATGCAAACAACGTCTTTTGCATACGATCAGTTTTATGTCTGTCCTCGACTGGCCGTTCAGCTTCTCGATACCACCCCCCACCCCCCCGCATCATCCCCTCCCCCAGTGTTTACTGTTTAAAGTCACACAGGGCAAATTGGGACAGAGCAGTCAAGTGAAGCAGAAGAGACATGGTCCCAACGCAGTGGAAACTGGACTCTGCTCTGTCTGTCTATTCTTTCTCATCCCTTTTTTCTCTCCTCAACCTCTACCTTTGTCCGCCCCTCACCTCTGTCCCCTCATTTCCCAAATCCTTTCCTATCAGGGTGAGTCGGGTGCACCGCACAACACAGTGGTGAGGGGCAAGGCAGGGAGAACATGATTGAAAGATGAGGTAAGCAGTCAGAATTGGTTAGGAGAGAGGACAGCAGTTAGGATCAGACAGTGAAGCGTGGCTTTTTAATGAAAACATGACAGAGCCGCGGCTCCTTTCTACGTCTTGCATCTCGTCCCCCCCTTCCAGAAAATGAACAAGCGACAGAGAGGAAGCGAGAGGGCGAAAAAGAGGGAAGTGAATGCTGAGATTCATATATTGCTCATGCAGTGTTGGTCTTAACTGGCAGCGTGACTCGTGCTCCATCTGAACAGTTTGGTCGTGTTAACAAAGTCCCTTTTATGGAGGAGATGCAGTGGGGTGGGCATCCCATTGCACAATTAGTTGTTACGAATCAGTTGTGCCAATAAAACCTGCTTTGAATGTGAATTGAAAGGAGTTAAGAGGGCGCCATTCATAGATGTTAAGTAAGTGTGCGGCAGAATAAAAGCCAGGAAAGTGTATATATTTAATTGGCTGACACCTGCTTCTACTTGGGCTTTTAATGTACACAGCAGAGAGAGCTAAGGGAGGCTGGAGTAGGCTCTTGCTTTGAATACAGATGCAACACCCCTTTTTTTGCATAAAGGTTTGAAAGGAGAGGAGAACACAGACGTGGACTGTTATCTCCTCCACAGTTTACCCTCCATCTTTCCCTTTGCTTGTCTCCCCTACTGTCTTTTCTCCACTCTTTTCTCTCTGAATCAAGTCATTCAGCCCCACAGTGTTGATTTTCTGCTTTAACACATTCCTCTGCTGCAAAACTGGACCACTGCCATTCACCGACTCCACTGGGCTAATTTTATAACATAGTTTATTATTTTTCATTTCAGCAGGGAAAATATGTTTTGTCCTATTTTAAGCCCGGTAGGTGATTCTGTGTGTGTGTGTGTGTGTGTGTGTGTGTGTGTGTGTGTGTGTGTGTGTGTGTGTGTGTGTGTGTGTGTGTGTGTGTGTGTGTGTGTGTGTGTGTGTGTGTGTGTGTGTGTGTGTGTGTGTGTGTGTGTGTGTGTGTGTGTGTGTTTGTGTGTGTGTCTGTGTGTGTTTGTGCCTGGCATGTCTGCATTTGTGAGCACCAAGCATATTCCAGCACCGCAGAGAATATCTCCGGAATATACTGCGTTTTTTTCTTCTTCTCCTTCTTCTTTCTGTGACAGACACACGTCTTTGATCCACTCCTCCTACCCTCTCTCTTTTCACCTTCTTTCAAATTCTCCTCTGCAACTTGCGGTTGAGAGCCGCGGCATAAGACAGAAATACAGAATGCAATTTTTTTTTAAGGTCAAAGTCAGAATATCCGCCCCTCACAACGCCAAGACCACGTTTTTCATTTTTGATGACGTTCTTAGGATTATAATTTATTTATGTAATTTACAATGACTTACTTAATGTTGATTTCCATGTGCCATATGTGTTCATTTGTGTTTGTGTGTATCAGTTTTGACTAGACAGTAACCTTTAACACCACAGGAGGACTCAGGTTATACCTCCAAAGCATTTTTTATTGTACTTGTCTCCCATTCCAATTCTTATGGTTTATTTTTTTAAATATATTAGACTACAGGGTTAAAATCTTTAAGCAGCTGTGCTTGGCTGTTGTTATGTTATTTCCACGGCCTAGGAAAGTTCAATCAATATTTGTGAACATGAGCTCCTCTCTCTCAAAGCCACAAACTAGAGAAGTTAGTCCCACAATGAATGGGAGACTGATTTAGTTTGTTTTCTTTTTTTATACCAAAATGAGCTTTATGGTATTGTACTCATGATGAACATTTTCATTCGCCCTGATATCTTTCACAATTCACTGTCTATAGACCTTCTCAATGGAATTCCATTGCTAGGCACTAGCCTCGGTCCTTGTTAACTTCCTGTCAGCTGATGTCATTCACATTCACTGCAACAGGAAATAAACTAGGACACATTTAGAATGTTTATGTTTACATCTTTGAAAAGGTATACATGGAGCAGCTCTGCACTTTAAACTTGACTCTAGTTTTTGGATCTGAGAGAGAGTTGTTCATGTTTACTTCATAATATGCTTGGACTTATTCACTCTCCGTATCAGTGATCCCTGCATATGTCTATATGTAATAGAATATGTGATAGATGTGTAGATATTTCAGCTCACGTCCCAGCGTACCTCTGGACAGTGAAAACCCCTTCCCATCTTTCTTTTGAAGCGTACTGGTAAAGGTAACCATTCTGTTTTTGAATCAATCTCCTTCTAATCTTCTAACTCCAGACCACATCTCTTTAATGGATAAACATGCTGTGCTGCAGGCATCTATCTGAGGATTTTTACTGTTGTTGTTGTTGTTGTTGTGGAGGAGTGAAGCCTCTGACCCTCCGCTGCCTTGACACATTTTCTCCTTGTGTTAGCATATAGTCATCGTAATGAGCAATGAAAATAGACTAACCTTCATTTAACTGGGATAGCCCTTCAAGGCAAGGAACCACTGCCTTTGACCGTCAACAGTATTGGGTAAGATGAAGACTCCAGGGATCAGATTGTAGAGCTCTGCCAGAAGGAAAACAGGGATGTGAGTTCGATATATCTCATTAGCCTTTTCCAAACTGATTAGATATGGGGTCCATACTGGGAACTCCCACAGGAACACCAGCGTTTGTATTTAGAGCTATGAGTGCCGCACGATCATGCAGTCATGTTGTATTTTTAGTTTGTTTTTGTTTCGCTTTGTACACAGGAAAAGCTTAATTGTCGTAGGTTGTAGGTTAGTGTCATAAGATAATTCCTGCTAAGAGAGAAAAAAGATTGTCTCTTAAAATAGACTAGATAGTGTGGAAATGTTGCCCCTTTAAAGCATGTAGGTCAGAGTCACATCCGAGAGCTAGATTAGTTTCCTGCTGAGGGTAGAGAGGTCCAACTTAGTTCCCAATCTGCACATAAAACTGCCAATGAACAGGCCCTGACTCCTTTTTTTAACTGATTTCTGCGTCCTGAGGGTTTAAAAGCTTAATAAGTTCCAGGTATTATTCTTATTTTAAGGCAGGAAATTGGACTAAATTGCCTTTCAAACCAGCATACTCCAGAGTGAGACTCAGGAAAACGGGAAAAATATAAGAAAGTGTATTTTTTGGGGGGATTTTATTATTATTATTATTTTGTAATTGGATACAAATCCTACTTGCATCTGAAAAGTTATATTTAGAAACTTCACACTGATGCGATTTTCCCCCCATTAATTTCACTGACATCTGCCAACCGATTGGCCGTTAGAATTTCCGCAGTAACACAACACAGAGGTTTGCACTGTTTCGTCCTCGATGATTGCAGACACGTAGTGCTTGAATAATTGCTGAAAGTACACCGAAATTGTAACAGGACGGCAGTGAGAAGACCCTAGCAACAGGGAAAGGATGAAGAAAGCGTGAGAGTGGGAGGGAGGGGGAAAGATGCAGAACATCAATAAATAATGGCCCCACTGAGGAGGTGGAAATATGGGCCTCGTTATCTTTGCGCCGACGCCTTCATTTGCATGTGAGAAAATGAGGCTGCTACTAACTCACACACACTCTTGGACCCACACGGGCTACAGTATGTATCCTATTTATAGACTATCGTGCCTTTATTTTTTCCTGTTCTCTCTTGCACATTTACACTTTCATTATTTTCCCTTTTCTTTCCTGCTCCTTAGATTTTGTCATATAGCAGAGGGTTATGTGACTGCGAGGCCACAGACCATTTTGTTGGATTAAAAAAATAAAGCTTTATAACACAAGAGGGGTTCACTAAGGACATACAGCATGATTCATCTGAGTAATGGCACCTTTTTTTTAAACGTTATATACAAACATATCACTGCTGACCAATACTGCCACAGAGAAGTCACAAAAGCAGTTAGTTTAGCCTTAAAACGAACAGTTATTATTGACGTATAATTTGAAAGGTTCTTTTTAAAATATTGTTTTTGTTGAAAAATTATCATATTTTTAAAAACGTATAATTTAGATCTTATTATTCAGTTTTTTTAACGGTATATAATTAACTGATATTCTGCTCCAAACAATTTTAGTTTTATTAGAGTTTTAGATATAATAAATATTGATATGATTTATGATATACAGTATATGATATATTCATAAATGATCAATTATGTTATTAGACAAATAAAGAAATAATTTACAATAGCATCCCCAAAGCCCTAGAAATATGCAACTGGACTGTAATTACTCACTGTGTACCTCTACAGAGAAGATCTGTACAACTGAATTTACCTGAAATGTGACTGGTTGTTGCAGATTATGATTTTACAGGTTTATTTCACATTTATCTGCAAAAAAAAACTTTAACTAATGCTGTTTGCTGGATTATGTGTTTGCTGGATAACTGTGAGATGCTTAGTTAGGTTCAGAAAATGTGGTGAATCTTATTTTATGCTGTAATATTTTTTCCAACTTAATTTGTCGACCCCATCCTTCTGGTTAGCACTAGCAAAATCCCCAAACTCAGAAGAAGAGACCCACTCAGCTTTTAAGAGTTCTACTGTTTTTGAATGTGTTGCATGTCCAAATTGCACCAAATTCGACACTGTGCATCCTTGGGTCCCCAGCAATACGCCTGCCAAGTGCTGAGTAGATTGGATTATCAGTCTTTGAGATATGTGAAGAACAAACACACACACAGAGAGATAGGGATTTGTTGCTTTTATAGTAAGATGCCTTACATGTTTCTGTATCTTTAAAAACAACTTCCTGTCAAAAATACACCTAATGCTCCAGATCCAGCACTTACAAGTTAAGATCACAATAGTTTGTCTCTGGACCCCATCTGCATTAGGAATACACAAACAATTTTGCACAATTTCTTCCATGAATGCGTCTCATTGAGACCCTGACCGTACTCATAGAAAATCCAACAATGTTGACATCCTCTAGGCAATACAGCTTCTTTCAAAAAGCTTCTTTCTGGGTGAAAGACTTCTTTACAGAGCCATTTATAGTTGGTAGAAACTACTTAAACCTCTAAATGGTTCCTTTAGAGCTTTTTTGAGGATCCATGAATACCTCCATTTGTTTCCTAATGGTCCTTTTGGTTTCTTAGTTCATTGTATTTTGAAAAATAAAAAGCCCACATGATGTTTTTACAACTATCTAAAGATAATAAATAAATACCATCTCTGATCATCTGCATTTTCCTGTGTCCCAACTAGGGCCTTTCCCTTTGGTCTTTGTGTTCACATGTGTTTCTTCCATGTTTGAGACATATTCCCGGGTGCTCATTACGTATGGATGAAAAAGTTTGCGTATGAGTATTCATTACTTGCCAAAAAATGTTCATACTCCTATATAAATAAAGAGTGTAGCATCACAGTATCATGGGAACGTGGTGCAACTGAAAAAAGAATTATGCAACACTAACAACTGCTGCCGTTTTTAACACCTGCGTGCATGCATGTTTGCATGTTTTGCCTGTGTGTGTGTGTGTGTGTGTGTGTGTGTGTGTGTGTGTGTGTGTGTGTGTGTGTGTGTGTGTGTGTGTGTGTGTGTGTGTGTGTGTGTGTGTGTGTGTGTGTGTGTGTGTGTGTGTGTGTGTGTGTGTGTGTGTGTGTGTGTGTGTGTGTGTGTGTGTGTCTGTGTGTGTATAATGCACATTGGCTCAGTTTCTCGTTATCTAGTCAAGTCAGCATGAATAAAAGCTGAGGGAGCACAGTGATTTAGTAATTAATATTTTACTCCGTCTGCCACTCTGCTTAGAGACTGAATAAGAGAGGAAAAGGGTGAGTGAGATGATGAGAGGGTTCACACAAAGAGATGGAGAGAGTCGACCGCAGATAGACTCGTGGACTGATTCTATCTACAAACGGCTCACTTAAGATGGACAGATAATAGAGGGAATAATGTGATGTGTACTGTTTAGTCAGTGTTGTTTCAGAGGGATGAATGTCGTGCCCTGCTGAAAACACAAAGTCTGGCTTTGACAGATCCAGCTGACTCTCTCTCTCTCTCTCTCTCTCTCTCTCTCTCTCTCTCTCTCTCTCTCTCTCTCTCTCTCTCTCTCTCTCTCTCCCTCTCTCTCCCCTGTGTCAGAGTGTTGTGACAGGCGAGTCGTCGGTGTTGTGGGAGTAGCAGTCTTAAAGTGCTCATTATCCTGTAAGGCTTCATTCTTGGGGGCAAACAAAGGCTGCTGTGAAATTGCAGCATGTGCCTCCCTCTCGGGTCATGCGGTATATTCCATGCAAACACATGCACAGTCCATAACTGCTACCTTCAGTGTTCGTGCTCAACCCCATCCGCAAGACCCCAACAAACATAGAGCTTGTAGATAAAATATTGATGCTGATAAACACACAGCTGCATCTGAACGCAGTCAATCCAGCAGGCTGGGCAGTAGCTTAGTTGCTAAAAGAAACATTGGATGGTTTCAAACTTAAACTAACCTTATTGTATAGCAGCAATCATTTTTAAATAAGTTACAGTAAACAAGACAATTCCTATTGCATGTGTTTTCCCTCTCTTCCCACAGTCAGTGGGCACAGCATGAAAACTTTGGGTTATTTACATAACTGCAGTTATAGTAGCATACAATGTGAGATATGCCACAAATGCTGTTAAAGAGAACAGGCAGCACTTATCACATAGTGGCAAACACCATTTTTGTTACCTCACTTGAAAGGAAGAACATTTGGATAGTTTGGTGCATAAGAGTTTTATACATTTTGTGTAGAGGTGCAGTAAATCTGTCTATGGGTGGTGTAAGTGACCGCTGTGTGTCCTCCAGGCCTTGAAAGAGTGCCAGGTTTTGGGTTAGCAACATTATCAGGCAGGTAGTGCCAACTGTTCAGGCAGCTGTTTGTTCTTAGCACAATACGGTTTCGCAATGAGCACAATGCATTTTACCTGAACGATCATCGAGTGCAGGTTTTTTTCTGTGTCTTTCTGTCTGTCAGCAGTTTTCCTTTGGGGAAATTAATGTGAGTCCATACTGGATGTGTCTCCCCCAGGTAACAGGTTCTCGCTGACATCCTTCGGGGCTCTTTACATCTCTGACGTTCAGAAGGAGGACGCCCTCTCCACATACCGGTGCATCACCAAACATAAGTACAGCGGCGAGACGCGGCAAAGCAATGGCGCCAGGCTCTCTGTAATGGGTGAGTGACTCGGTGTTGTCAGTGAACTCTTGTAAGTCTGATATTTCCCTTTTTCTTGACAATGAAAATGACCCTATCTTCCCCGCCAGACCCCAACGAGTCCTCACCCACCATCCTGGACAGTTTCCAAGCAGGGGAGGTGCACGCAGGCCAGAGTATCGAGCTCCCCTGCATAGCGGGAGGGTATCCCAGCCCCACTGTGCGTTGGCTGAAAGATGGTCGCCCACTGCCCTCGGATGCCCGCTGGACACGACGTTTGACAGGGCTGACCATCAGTGACCTCAGGCTGGAGGACAGTGGCAGCTACGCATGCGAAGTCACCAACAGTTTCGGCTCAAAGGAGGTGTCTGGACAGCTTCACGTTATAGGTGTGTAAGCCCAACTACACACACACACACACACACACACACACACACACACACACACACACACACACGCACTCAACTCTGTCGCTAAACAACCTGACAGACTCCCACGCTGTCTTGTCAATGAATCAGCCTGGCAGACGGACACAGTCACAAACTCCTCTCCTTTTGGTTTGAGGCACACATATAAGTTGCACCTCGAGTGTGTCTGTAACAAACATGTGTGTGAGTTCCCCGATGCCCCGTCATATCAGGTCTCACAAAGAGAGACAGGGCAGTAATTCACTGAGACTGAATCCGTTACACAGCTGCCAGGGCCGTTCACCATCATGGAGGAGGGTGTGGAAGACGGAGATAAATACGAGGGGTCACAGAAGGGACGATCAGACATCCAGACAGTGCTGGAATGACATTATCTACAATGTAATAACAAGATAATAAGAGAGGCGGAGATAAACGTACATTGTGCGAAGTATACAAGGAAACAAAGAGCGGGAGAAGGCGAGACAGAGGGAGAGAATAGAGAGGCGGCAGGCTTTGCCAGTGGGCACATCATGGCAGCACACTCTGTGACTCTGACAGGGTAAGGGGGGGTTGGGAGGGAGGCACAGCAATGCCCCCCAGCACACACCACCAGCTGCCTTATTGCTCACTGACATTTGCACACACACACACACACGTACACACACACACACACACACTACACACACACACACACACACACACACACACACACACACACACACACACACACACACACACACACAAGTGGACAGAGATGTGAAGAGATATCTCCAGCTGCTTTTTTAATGAGCGCGTCGAACTGATTGAGTCACCACCACTGATTGTGCTCTCTCTCTCTCTCTCTCTCTCTCTCTCTCTCTCTCTCTCTCTCTCTCTCTCTCTCTCTCTCTCTCTCTCTCTCTCTCTCTCTATGAATGTAAACGCCTGCTATATGTATGAATTCATGTGTCGTACTTTGAATCCAGTTGAATGATTTTACAGTTTTTGGTATCATTTGACAAAAAAAGATAAAGGATCTAAATTAAGTTTATAAATCATTACTGTGTTGCAAAATGTATTTTTGTCTCATGGATCAAAAAACAACAAATCAATTAACTGCACAGTGGTCTCAGCATTCAATAATATTTTCCTTTATGACAAAAAACAAGTTCAATTAATTTCATGAGAGCAGTCAAGCAAGAGCAATATATGATTAGAATATAAATGTAATTTATATAGCAGTTTTACCAATTTCTTTTCAGTGAGTTAATACAGAAAATGCAGAAACAAAAAGAAAGTCTGTTTATTTTTATACATCTGTGTTCTAACAAACACGCGTCCTTCTCTCAGATCCGCTACGAGTGACCTTGTCCCCGAAGAATCTGAAAACTGGCATCAGCAGCACACTGTTCTTCACCTGCACTGTGGAGGGCTCTCCAGAATACACCATCAGCTGGTACAGCAACACAGAGCCCATCGTCCCCGACCAGCACATCTCCATCCAGGGACAACACAACGACACCTTGCAGATCACTGCGGCACAGAAGTTCCACTCTGGGGCTTACCAGTGCTTCGCCTCCCGAAAGGGCCACACTGCTCAGGACTTTTCCATTATTCTGCTAGAGGGTATGTAGACACTGTCGGGGAACTCAACAAGCAGACAGGGATGCAGCAGGAAGTTTATTACAGCTCTGTAACAGCAAAGTTAAACCATGGCCCATGCTACTTTGAATGCTGACTTTTATTCTTCATCTGAATACTTGTGCATAAATTGCGCGCCATTGCAAATGTCATTGACATTTGACATTGATGCAGAAACAGGACACGGAGCTTGTTTGTTATTGAACAAAAATCAAAAATCACAAAATCATTTGGCTTTAAAAATGCAGCAAGGATGGACATACATTCATCTGTCTGAACTTCTCACCACTCTGCCTTAACGGCCTTTATTTTTTCATCTTTCTCTTCCTATCCCTCTCTGTCTCCTCTCAGATGGTACTCCTCGTATTGTGTCTTCCTTCAGCGAGCGGGTGGTGAACCCCGGCGAACCTTTCTCCCTCATGTGTGGGGCCAAAGGAGCCCCGCCCCCCTCCATCACCTGGACGCTGGACGACGAGCCTGTGGTGCGAGACTCCACCTACAAGACCAGCCAGTACACCCTGTCAGACGGCCTGACCGTGTCACACGTCAACGTCAGCAGCCCGCTCATTCGAGATGGGGGAGTGTATCGTTGCGTCGCACGCAACTCGGCCGGTAGCGCCGAGTACCAAGCGCGCATAAACGTAAGAGGTGCCTGTCTGCTTTTCAATATAAATGCACTCTACACCTGATTCTATACAAACACACAGGGGCTAGTGAGAGGCATAGATTACTTTGCATTTCACACACAGTTAGTATCTATCTATCTATCTATCTATCTATCTATCTATCTATCTATCTATCTATCTATCTATCTGTCTCTGTCTGTCTGTCTGTCTGTATGTCTATCTAAATAGCAGTAATGGTGACAAATAGAGGTTCGTTTTCAGGCTGGCAAACGGCAAACCATTAAGTATTTGTCTCTAGGCCAACATGATACCTTTTTGCTTAAGGAAACCAATCTTGTTGAGATGGTGGCTACTGCTACTCAGGCAGCTAAACTAACGTTAGTTAGCAAGGGTTTAGCTAGGTCTTTAGCTTGTCTTTCTCCATCATAATTGGATGTAGCAATTGTCTAGTTTTTGTTGTGTAAATATTGTAAATAACCACTGAGATGTTGGTTCATTAAAGTGGATATTTTTCAGCTGGGGAAAAATTCAGTAAGTAAGTAAATTTATTTTAAGCTTCAGCCAAGAATAGCCGTGGCTAACTAGCTCTCTTGCCATAGCTGTCCTTTTGGCTTTTTAGCTTCTTCTTTTTTGCAGTGACAACAGCTTGGGGACTACACAGAGTGCTTTTGCATGACTTTATACACTTTTTTTTCATGGAAATAATAGTTATTTGATTTGATATGAATTAATCATAAAAAAGAAATTCGAAAGTTAGATATGGGTCCCACTGTAACCAAGTTCTGTCCAAATACATTATGTTAGTTGGCTTTGAAAGGTATCTATCTATCTATCTATCTATCTATCTATCTATCTATCTATCTATCTATCTATCTATCTATCTATCTATCTATCGGAGGGTAACTTAGAGAAACACAAACAATCATTTAGATTCACAGAATATTTTATTAGATTAACAAACAAACAAATATCCTCAATCAGATTTTAGTAAAGGGAGCATAACTAACCTCCCTCTCCACCTGTCAACTTGCCCCAATCACTCTATCCCTCAACCTTTATCTCTTCACCTCTCGTCTACGTGGCTGTCCCTTACTCGGCCATGACATCCCTCACCTCATCTGCCCTCCGACCTCTGTCTCTCTCTCTCTCTGTCTCCTCCCTCCATCCCCTCCCTCTCTTCCCTGTGTCTCCAGGTCCACCCCGAATCAGACCCATGCGGGACATCACCGCAGTAGCGGGCAGGAACACCTACATAACATGCCGCGTGATTGGCTACCCATATTACTCCATCAAGTGGCTGAAGGATGGCATGCAGCTGCCTGATAATCATCGTCAAGTGGTGTTTGAGAATGGCACCCTGAGGCTGACGGACGTGCAGAAGGGCGCGGACGAGGGTACTTACTTGTGTAGCGTTCTGATTCAGCCCCAGGTGTCAATCAACCAGACCGTTCATGTCACTGTCAAAGGTAAGCTTGAAGAGAAGAATGGATGAAAAGGGATAAAACCGCACGGGGCAATGTCTTTTGGTCAATTACACCAAATCTATCCAGATAGAGTGACCCACGACCTGATTGGGATGTACTGTGGCTTAACTTTATTTTCCCAAGAGCGGTATTCCTGCTTTTTGTGTGCATTTCTTTGTGAACTATCCAAAATGCAAAATGTCTCTTAAAAGTGGGTAGTTCTGAGAATGCAATCTGTCCAAACAAAGCTGAAAAAGTTGATACTTCTGTTGCTATTTGCCTTTATTTTACCTTTTTTTTTCTACTTAAAGTATAAACAGACTGAACCACTGTGGTTGCTAAAAAAAATACCTGACGTGTACAGTTTACAGATGTTAGCAAAAAGATTTCTGGGTATCAGAGTACCTTACCACTGCCATTTGGAGACACCAATGGTCAAAGTTGTGCAGTTCGGCTTCACAGTAATGCTAAACAGAGGTAGATGGTGTTTGAGGAAAGATTTATGTTTCAGTGTGCGCCTGTATTTTGTTTAGTCTGTGAGTGGGGTAACGATGGTAGCAGTGCAGCTGCAGAGGTGTTTAAGGGTGTGTGCATGTGCCTACATGTGAGTGTGTCTCTGATTTAATTAGATGAATAATAATGAAGCCTAGATTAAATCCCCCAGATGTCTCAGCTGTAGTACCCCCACCCCAACCTCCATTTCTATGGCAACGGAATGACTTCTTCCTGCCAATTGGACTCTAACCAGAGCAGCTATTATGGGCTGCAGGAGATGGGGGCTGAAGGGGGGGGGAGGGGGTGAAGGGAGAAGAGGTGCCCAATGGCCAATGACCTTCTCTCTCTCTCAGCATTGCTCCAGATGGCCACACTGCCACTCTACCACATCTATCGCTACCTTTATTCTGATTTCTCTGCACTCTTCTCTCCCCCAGTGCCGCCACTCATCCAGCCCTTCGATATCCCCTCTACCTCAGTGGGGAAGCTCATGTACATCGCCTGTGTGGTGTCATCTGGGGACATGCCCATACGCATCACCTGGCACAAAGACGGCCAGCTCATTGTGCCAGGCTCCGCCTCTGGTGTTGCAATAGAGACCAAAGAGTTCATGAGCTCCCTGCAAATATCCAAGGTCACACTGAAGCACAACGGAAACTACACCTGCATCGCCAGCAATGCCGCCGCCACCGTCAGCTGGGAGAGACAGTTGATTGTCACTGGTGAGGGACTGAGCAAAGAGAGAATGGCATGATGATGAATTAGGTCAGATCAGATGTGATATGTAATGTGCAGAGGGAGCTTAGAATTGTATGTGTTATTTTAGGAACACTCCCATTTTCTACCTTTTACTGTAAGACCTTCTTTTAGTTCCTCCATTTAGGTTAATGACATCCTTTTGTTTCTCAGTGCCACCACGTTTTGTGGTGCAGCCCAACAACCAAGATTGTATCTACGGCAAAGCTGGCGTTCTCAACTGCTCTGTGGAGGGCTACCCACCTCCAAAAGTCATGTGGAAACATGCCAAAGGTAACATCATCCCTCCCTACAGTGTCATAAACAGAATCACATGAACAAGGAAAAATCAAGCACTAAAATGCATTTACTTTGTGTGTTGTGCAGGTGTAGGAAACCCTCAGCAGTACCACCCAGTCCCTCTGACTGGCCGTATCCAGATCATGTCAAACGGCTCTCTACTCATTCGACACGTGCTTGAGGACGACCGAGGGTACTACCTCTGTCAGGCCTCCAACGGAGTGGGCTCAGACATCAGTAAAAGCATGATCCTCACTGTCAAGAGTAAGTGTCAATCAAACTCTCTTTGGATTGAACACTTTCATAACCACATCTCTTGGGTTGCTTGTCTCTGTACACAGGCAAGCCTTAGCTTCTTAGAGGGGAATCAGCTCTTCTAGATGCACTTTTGCCCCAGGCTACTGCAGCCTATACTGAAAATAACAAAACCTTGTCTCCATCCCGCACATTACTAACTGGGGGTATCTTATTGATTGATGTGTTCCGGCTGCCGGCCTGCATGCTCCTGAATGTTTGGTGGGGAAAAGGACTGATGAATTAGTGATGAAAACAAAACCACAGGAACCCCTTCAATCAATAATCTATGTCTGAGGAAAGGAGGTGGAAAAGAGTCAGGAGAAGAAGAAGGCAGGCAGGGAGGAGGTAGAGTAAAAGGGCCAGTGGGGCTTGAAGCGTGAAATGAAAATGGAGAACGAAGTGCAGAAATAGAGATGTCTATACATCTGTAATATATCCTCAGTTTCCAATACCACATCCATGCTCCCTCGTCTCATTACTCAATATAAGGCCATTCGTCACACTGACATACGTCTGCGCTTCTGCTCAGTTCCCGCCATGATCACCAGCCACCCCAACACCACCATGGCGAGGAAGGGCCAGACAAAGGAACTGAACTGTACGGCACGGGGCGAGCAGCCCATCATCATCCGCTGGGAGAGAGGAGACACCGTCATAGACGCCGAGAGAAACCCCCGTTACTCCATAACCATCAACAAGAAGGGGGACGAAGTCATCTCTACGCTAAAGGTCAGATACAGAACAACCCGCAGACCCTGAAGTCAGCATAACGCCCTCACACCAAAACTGAGAGGGGTTGTTTGATGCTGTGAGTAGAATATACAGCAAAGAGTAATGTTAATTAGTAATTAGAGAGTAATTTAACCTAAAACACTCTTTTTGTGTGTGTCAAATAGATTCTGCAAGAATTTCTTGTCAAATAAGAAGTCTATATAAGAAGTCTACATTTTTCAAAACAAGGCCACATGAAAGTCAAATTCAAGTCACTCAGTTCTTAACTTTTGGAAAATACGCAGAATTTGGAATTATTTCCGAGAGTTATAAAAGATCAATGTGGCACATTGTAACCTTTTGCTGTTTGTGATGCTCACAGCTGAACCCAGCCGAGCGGGGAGATTCTGTCTTCTTCTCCTGCCATGCCATCAACTCCTACGGAGAGGGTCGAGGGCTCATCCAACTCACTGTGCAAGGTACCTCTACCACATCCTGCACACATCTCACAACTCCCTTTAATATATTGACACAATGGGCCT
The DNA here is from genome assembly GCF_963691815.1 of Echiichthys vipera. Classification (NCBI taxonomy): domain Eukaryota; kingdom Metazoa; phylum Chordata; class Actinopteri; order Perciformes; family Trachinidae; genus Echiichthys; species Echiichthys vipera. Next base: position 18,226,562 of record NC_139839.1, on the reverse strand, counting down.
CATAACACAGTACATGTGGATAAGTCCAGTGGGAAAATATCATAGAACCAAATCTCCAACGCTTTAGTTAACCAGTTGAAAGCTCTTACCTCCTCTTACCTCCTTTCTCTCTCTCTCTCTCTCTCTCTCTCTCTCTCTCTCTCTCTCTATCTCTCTCTGCACACAGAACCCCCAGATCCCCCTGAACTGGAAGTGAGGGAGGTGAAAGACAGGAGCATGAATCTGCGCTGGATCCAAAGATTTGATGGAAACAGCATCATCACCAGCTATGACATCGAGTACAAGAACAAGTCAGGTGGGAATCCTACATTTAAATATTTGTGTCAGATTCTTTTTTTAAGGTACATGTCTGAAAAATCTCAAATCTTTTTGTATGTCACAGACTCCTGGGATCACATGTACACAACTAGGAACATCTCACCAACCAACAACCAGGCCAACATTGTGGAGTTGCACCCGGCTTGTGTTTACAGCATCCGCATGTACTCTTACAACAAGATAGGCCGCAGCCTTCCCAGCAAAGAGCTCACAATCAGTACTGAGGAAGCACGTATGTGATTGTTTTCTCCCCTAGAAATCACACTGTGTTTTTCTTTTTGTCTGCCTTACCTTTCTCTGTATGGAAGAGGGCTGAGAATATTGTCAGCATTACCTTTATTTGACATCTTTCATCAACAGCGCCTGACGGGCCGCCGATGGAAGTAATCCTCCAACCGATGACATCTCAGAGCATACGGGTTACATGGAGGGTAAAATGACTACTATACGTATTATTATACTCAGACATACCTCTGTATGCACAACAGTTCAGTTAAATGTTAATTGTGTCCTGAAAACTGAATATGTTGTGTCTTAACATACAACTTCTACAAGTTCAGGCAAGCCTAAACGTTTCACTTATTAATAGATTACATAGTTGTTAATGGTCCCATATTGTAAAAAGTGAGAATCTCATGATAATAGTAACCCATAATATGGGACCTTTAATAATCAATATATTGTATCCTTAAATAAGAATTAAGGGTCAAAGGTGAAAATGTTGAAGTTTTTGCTGCTTGTAGTAGCCCATGAGGAATAAACACATACAAACCGCTTAGTTAGTTAAAAAAAAATGGAACGGCAAATCAATTCTGAGCTAACGACTAAACATTAAGTTACAGTTATGTAAACAGAGCTCAAATGATCCAATCACTGAAGCAACAGAAAAAAAATGAATACATCAACAGAAAATATTACTGTACATATTACTGTCAAGGTCCAAAATAACTCACCAGTGGTTTTAATGCTACTAGACAGGGTTTAAGTTTGACATGGACTTTAATATGAACTGCTATCACCACATTTCTTTCAGGCTCCTAAGAAGGAGCTGCAGAACGGGGTGATCCGAGGCTACCAGATCGGTTACAGAGAGAACGGTCCGGGCAGCAATGGCCAGTACAGCATAGTGGAGATGAAAGCAACAGGGGACAGCGAAGTGTACACCTTGGACAACCTAAAGAAGTATGCCCAGTACGGGGTAGTGGTCCAGGCCTTCAACAGAGCTGGGACGGGTCCATCCAGTACTGAGATCAACGCTACCACGTTGGAAGATGGTAGGAGAGCCGGGAGAGAAGGATGGATGAAAATGCAGATTACAAGATGAAGGAAAAGGAGTGTAGATGCAACTGAGAGAGTGGGCTGCTAGACTGTGTGTAGGAGAGAGTGTGGGAGGACATGTGGGAGAGACAAAAATTAAAAGATCCATAAAGTATAGGTCTTTGATTTTCCGAAAAGAATAAAAAAATATTGTCAAAGGGCCGCAACAGGATGGCAGACACATAAATTAACGCAGCTAACATAGATATATAGACACACATGCACCCACATCAAATAAAATGGTAGAAATGAATTTGCAGCACATCCCCCATTCTTCTTTCCACTTTAATTAGCACCCTCATTAGGCTGGTAGAGAGCGAGAGAGGAACAAGGAACCCCATTACTCTCTAAATGTCCGCCCTCTCTGCCTCTCCTTTTCTTTCCTCCCATTGGTTCCCCTCTCTTCCTCCTCATCCTCCCTCTGACTCTTTTACATCTTTTTTTTTTGTATTTCCCATATTTTTCTGCTGATCTGCTGCTGATCCTCTGATCCTTAAACAGAAATGTATATCCCCTCCCTGTCTGTGTGGACAGTAATGACCGACACCCTGATCATGTAATAGAGATGGTGATTGTCCAGATAGGAAGTCTGAAGCTGCTCCTACAGCTTCAATTACCTTAAAGATGAATGTCGTCTTCCTTCCAGATTTTTATCCTCCACCTCTCATCTCACTACGCCCTCCTCATCTGCATTTTAACCCCTTAAGGTGTAGCTGTTTTACTATTCATGTTGTGCTCTTCCCCCCTCCACACCTCCTCTCCTTTTCCTCTCTGTGCTCTAAAAGCTAGCACTGAACAAGGAGCTATTGAGATCTAATTTGAGCTTATTTGACTGATTTGTTTCAGCAGAAATTGCCTGTGGGTTGTTGGTGTTGATTAGTCATTAATTAACTGCGCCTCAGCCGCCATGTTAGATCAGTCAGGACTTCTCAGTGACAGCAATAACCAAGGATTTAAAAACAGTTAAAATAGCTTCAAACGTCATATATTTGAACTGTGCAGCACTAACACTTGCCCCCCTGCTCTCCTCCAGTGCCCAGTGAGCCTCCCCAGAATGTGCGAGCCATCTCCGTGACGTCAGACGAGGCGGTGATCACGTGGGCAGAGCCTCCACGGCTGACGCTGCACGGTGTGCTGAAAGGCTACCGGGTGGTGTTTTGGTCCCTCTTCCCCGACGGAGGTGGGTGCTGTGGGGGCCAGGCCCAGTGGCCAATGCAGAGTAATTATCACCTATCTCATTCTAAACGTCACCAACCCCAACCCCCCTCTCTGTCAGTGATGTTCGTCAGAATGTGTTAATGTGTGTCCGCACCTTTCTCATAAAGCACTTCCTGTTGCTGTGCGTCCTTGACTTTGTTGTTGTTTGCCCTTGTTTCTTTGTGTTTTAGATTTTGAACACCATCAATATTGATGGATGAGATCACAGCTACCGTAGTTGTGTGTTTGAGCTCCTATGTCCGTTCAACCCTGAGTCCTAAATATTAATATTCGTTCATATTCGACATATTTGCATTAGAGAATATGTTTTGTGGGAAATGACGTCCAGATAATGGCAACAAAAGCACCAGTAACCTTTTTATGGTTATGTTTAGGCCCCTAAAGCACTCAAGAGTGTGGAGCAATGTGTGACATGTTGACATTTTTAATATTTTTGTATTTTAAAGATTATTTATTTTTTGGCAGTTTTCAAGCCTTTATTATATAGAACAGACAGGAAATGGGGTGAGAGAGCGAGAGACATGCAGCAAAGGGCAGCAGGTCGGAGTCAAACCTGCAGCCGCTGCCTCGAGGACCTTCAGCCTCTTTACATGGGGCGACCGCTCTAACCACTGAGCCACCGGCCACCCTGACATTTTCAATATTTAACCAAAACCACAATCTTTTCTGAACCTTAACAAAGTGCTTCAGTGGTCTATAAACTGCAAATCAGAGGCTGTACTTGAAGGTGCCATGCTTTATATAACCAACCATCCACCTCAACGTCCTCCCTACAACTGCTGCCATTGAATTCAGGCTTGCCATCACGTTTCCTCCAAAATATATTTAACAAGGCAAATTAGTCGTATACATTTATTTTGCAAAATACAGTTTTTCCCTTCCTATTCTCCTCAGAATGGGGAGAAATGCAGAATATCACCACCACACGCGAACAGGTGGAGCTGCGAGGGCTGGAGAAGTTCACCAACTACAGTGTCCAGGTGCTGGCCTACACTCAAGCCGGAGACGGGGTCCGCAGCAACGTCCTGTACATCCAAACCCGCGAGGACCGTGAGTATAGACACAAGCAGAAAATGTCAGCATTTAATTTAGCTGTCAGTATAGCTTAGTGCAGAAAAATCCAAACAGAAGAAAGCATGAACTACACAGTGCACAGTGTATGGGGTGATGGTAAAGGTGGTAGGGACACAGGACGGGGGTGTATAAAAATGAGTGTTGGGCTGTATCTTAAACCCATGACAAAAGCTCATTTATGCTGGGAAGCTCCATTAGCAGTGCTAATGAGAATTAAGAGGCTTTGGGTCCACGGCTCAGGGCTGAGGGAGGACTAGCGGGAGACTCTGATGTGAGAGGAGGGGTGCTCCCTCGGAGCATATACCATCCAGGAGTCAGCCACCAGCCTGGGCCTGCATCCTCTTCCACCAGCCCTCTTGCCATAGGCATAGGGATTAACTCCTCTTGGATTATAGAGAATTAATTTTCTGCTTACACCATTGGAGGCGGGATTACAGCTGGATCCATGTCTCTTTAGAGATGGGGAGGAGGGGCCTGGGGGTTGAAGATGGAAAGATAGAAAGGTGATCACACAGCCTATTGTTGGCTTAGAAAAGGAATAAACCATCCACAAAAAAAGACATAATTGAAATGTCATAGCCAAGAATTTATTGTTCTCAGACAATTTAAATCAGACCGCCAGACTAATTGTATTTGGTTGAGTGTATTACCTCTTCACTGCGGCACACCCTCCTCTGGTTGGCACAGTAGCGTATAATATATTCATGTAGGTTCATGTAATGTTCACCACTGTGCCTCGCTTCCTCGTCATCCTCATCTGTGTATCAGTCTGCATGTCTGTCTGCAGTCCTGGGCAGATTTTGGGCACCATATGGGACTCAACCCCCCGCTTCCCACTGCCACTCCTACTTTGACATGGAGGTCCAGTTATGATGATGATGATGGGCTCCTCCGCCCCTCCCCACCACCACCACCACCCTCATCACTCCCCCAGGAGCTGCACCTATCGTTCTCGCCATTCTTTCATCCCCGCCTCCTTCTCTTTAAAACATCCCTTGCTACTTCTATCCTTTCTCATGAATTTTTTTTATTTATTTTTTTTATCCCTGCTCATGTAATGTGCAAAATGAAGGCCTCCGAGCACATGTGCTGGTTGAATGACTGGATCATGGGGCCTCACATAAAAGAAGAAGAGGAATAGGGGGTTGGATTTAGAGAGCTGGGTCTTACACCTTCTATAGAGCCAAGATGAGGCCCACTGTCAAGTGCAAGTCATATATATACTGGGGATTGAATAGGCTTGACACTGTGAACCCCATACTGTAAGGCCAATGCCACAAAAGCATTATTGTTCACCTTTCACAGTACCCAGTGTCCTGATGTGTCTTTTTGTAGTGTGCATCCATTTTAAACCCTTCTTGCGCATTTAGATGGCAATGAGAGTATTAAGTGATGTCCAGTGTCAAGCTTAAGTGGCTGGCAGATGATCAGACACTAGTGTCTAATCTGTTTGTGGTTTGAGAGTTAAGAGAAGGCTGGGTGTCACAGAGTCAGAACTGCTGACCAATGTCTGATTGAACATATGTCACCCCCGTCCACCCAAAGGGAGTTCTTCCAAGTCCTCTCAGAGCGGCTTAGTGCTGGATAAGACTCGCAATCTGCAAACAAGCCTGCTCACTTTAATAGGCAACAAACACACACACACACACACACACACACACACACACACACACAAGCATTTATGCATGCCTGCTTTACTGATGTTTCTTTGTGTTTTCTATAGTTCCTGGTCCACCGGCTGGCATCAAGGCAGTTCCCTCCTCTCCGAGTAGTGTGGTTGTGTCCTGGTTGCCTCCTCACAAACCAAACGGTGTTATCCGCAAATACACAATCTACTGCTCCAGCCCAGGGTCTGGGCAGCCGGTAAGTCCTTCCTGTGTGGGTGTGACTCAAAAGGGACCAGTCAAAATGTTCCAGGTGACTGAGAAGCAAGGAATTTGTGAACTTCATAAAAAAACCTACCAGTAGAAATAATTCATTTCTAACCACTGTTATTTATCAAACCTGTGTGTGTGTGTCTGTGTGTGTGCGTGTGTGTGTGTGTGTGCGTGCGTGTGCGTGCGTGCGTGTGTGTGTGTGTGTGTGTCTGTCTGTGTGTGTGTGTGTGTGTGTGTGTGTGTGTGTGTGTCTTTGCGAGTGTCTCTCTTTCACCGTGTTTGCACCATCGCTTTATTTCCTGCCCTCCCAGATGAACAGATGAGGTTGTCTTGGCAACGTGATGAGACGTAGATATGCAAATGAAGCAGAGAACAAGCTCACACATGCACACTGCCGCATCAGAAACACACACACACACAGACATCACATTTCAACATTTTCTATTTATACACGCGGGTGCTGCATTTCAGTTGTGGTTAGATCAGGTGCATGCAAACACCAGCACACAGTGAAATCTGATCTCAGGATAAAATCTCACTTTCTTATTATTCACAAATACTCCTCCCTCTCTGTGCATGAGTGCCATGTAAATGAGCACGGGCAGTGAGGAGAGAAGGAGGAAGGGGGGGGGGGGGGTGAGAGAGAGAAACAGAAACACCATTAGAGGTAGGGAGAGACCAAGAGGGAAATGAGAGAAAAAGAGAGAGATGAGAGGAAGAGAGTGAGAGACAGGCTAGAAAGAAGGGAGGAGCAGAGGAGGGTATCAGTCACATCGAGATGAGAGTGCTTTTGTCCGTCTTTTCATTATCTCCCTGTATCACTCCCTGGATCACCACAACACTATCGCTATGCTGGAGGAATGTTCGAACGCACCCCCTTCACGCACACTCACGCACACACACGCACACACACACACACACACACACACACACACACACACACACACACACACACACACACACACACACACACACACACACACACACACACACACACACACTCTCCCTCCTCCATCCTCCCCTCTTCACTGAGCTAGACAGAGAGGGATAGAAGGAAAGAGAGAAAAGCAAATGGTGAAGCAACTGAAGATGAACACAGAGATGAACAGATTAAAGAGAGGATCGACTTGAGAGAGAACAGTGTTTTTGTGTGCGCGTTGGTATGTGTGTGTTTTTGTGCCTGTATGTGTATGTGTTTGTCGGAAAAATATCAGGACAGGAACACATCATTTAATCCAGTACAAGGCCTAAAATTCTTCTTTTTTTTTTAAGCTAGTGAATAAATCTGCCTGTGTGAGGTGAAATAATTTAATTTGTGTCAAATGTATTTTGGTTAGTGGAGTGATCTAATCAATTCTGTCATTTTCCCCAAAAATGTTATAGTTGAAATCAATGCAATCAGTCTTGATGCATGTTTTTCTTTCAGTTACCTTACGTTTTTTTTTTCTTAATTAAAGCATACAGCTCCTAAGTACTGTTTCAATCCTCAAAACATTAAATGCAATTGCCACATTTATATATATACTATGTAGCACAACTCTTAATGCCTCCTGCAAGCAGCTGCTACTCATTCACACAATTGTGTCAAATGGAAATAAATTCATCAACGAGCGAATCACTGCCACCTAAATTATATTTACCTTTATCACAGTTTCACTCAAGACAGTCAGACAGTCCGCTTCACAGTTCACAGGGAAATCTGCATGAACATAGATGTGGAGTCTGTAGAGAGGTAATTTATAGCTGAGAAAGGCCTTCAATGTCAGCGTGTCACTGTTCCAAGAGTCACAACAAATTAGAAAAAAATCTAGATGCATAAATTCAACTGAGCCATAAGGAAATTCATAAGGAATATGAACACATATCATAGTTACACATACAATTTTTAAGGTTAACCAAAGACAGAAAAAATAATTCTAAAATGAACAACAGGCCGCACAGGAATATATATACAGGAATTTCAAATGGAGAATCTATTTCTGTGTTTCTGTGAACTATGTAATTGGAAACACCTGTCCTACACACTAGTCTATTCCATAAAGCCATCCATCCATCCATCATCTGCAAACGCTTGTAACCCACGCAGACACGGGGAGAACATGCAAACTCCAGAGTTTTCCAGATAAACCCGGCTTATCTCGGTTAGTCTGATTCATTTTCAGAAACCAAATACACTGAAAGTGAGTCTGACTATTTGGTAAACTCTCTTTTTGAAATAGGCCTCGATCATTTTAGCTTGAAGAGAGTGAGCTGTGCTGACATGTTGATCTATAGAGTTTAAAATAACCAGTTACAATGCTGTAATACAAAAATATATTATTAGCAGCGTATTGTGACCAATCACTTTTCAGTACCAGCTTGAGATGTATAACCTGTAACACTTTCTAGTCTAGGAGCTGCCACAAAGCCTGTCGTGTCATTATCTTATACTGTACTTTGTTAACATGACAATGCGTGCCCTCTGTCCCAGGCACCCAGTGAGTATGAGGCCAACCCCGAGATGCTCTTCTACCGTATCACGCACCTTACCCGTGGTAAACAATACCACATCTGGTCTGCAGCCGTGACAACTGCCGGCCGAGGCAACATCAGCTCAAAGGTCACAGTGGAGCCTGCTGGGAAAGGTGGGTCCTCCGGGCGAGCCTGTTGTGGAGGAGAAGGATAAAGAGATCTCTGTAAAGGTTATGAGGGAGAGCACTTTAAAGATGGCTATGAAACGGCAACGTGATCTCCCACACACAGATCACTTTCATCACTCCCTCTCCTTCTCTCACTGTCTGCTATCTCTCTCTCTGTTATTGATTGACAGCCGTAGTATTGATTGAGTAGCGACTATGTTGCAAGAAACGCTGTTGTTAATTATGTGGTGATGAACAGGGCCTATCCAGTAAAATGACCCTTGGGGAGAGAGGTAGCAGGCGAGAATCAATAGAGGGGAGGATCTATGGAGAAAAGATAGACTGAAACTAAGAGGTTAGAGGAGGGGCTACACTAAAACACCACGCTACAGCTTTTGATTCCCTCAGCAGTGAGTAAAGGCCTTTCCCCTTGGCAAACTGGGCCGCTCACAGACGGGCAGTGTAGAGATCTGAAAGTACAAAGAAGCATGTCATTGCGAGAGAGACGCCGAAGCAGTTTTTGTTTTGTCTATTATCTGTGTGACAGAGTATGTGTCAAAGATTTTTAACCACTTCCTTTTTTGTGTGTGCAGTCCCGGCTAAGATCCTGTCCTTCGGGGGCACGGTCACCACGCCCTGGATGAAGGAAGTACGTCTGCCCTGCGGCTCAGTAGGAGAACCCACCCCCACAATTAAATGGACCAAAGACAGGTCAGAGCTCATCATATACTAGTTGTATGTCAGCGTCAAGACTCACCCGGACAGTGACTTCTTGTGAGAGACAGAACTATGTGCTCTGGGATGAGATTACCAATTGTAACCTGTCTGTACTTTGTCAGTGAGGACTCTGCCATTCCGGTGACAGCTGACAGTCAACGGCAGATCTTATCCAACGGCACACTGGTGCTACGTTCAGTCAAAGCAGAGGATTCTGGGTACTACACCTGCACAGCCACTAACACCCTGGGCTTTGACACCATCATAGTCAATCTGGTGGTGCAAGGTGAGAAACAGAAGATGTATTTGAGTAGGACTAGAGCTGCAACAACTAATTGATTAATTGATTAATCGATTAATCAATTCACTCAGCTGTTCAATTTTTCCAGCTTCTTGAATGTGAATATATTCTGGTTTCTTTACTCCTCTATGACAGTAAACTGAATATCTTTGAGTTGTGGAAAAAACAAGACATTTGAGAACGTCATCTTTTTTTTCATAAACACTGATCAACATTTTTCACCATTTCATGGACCAAACAAGTAATGGCTTAATTGAGAAAATGATCGAAAGATTAATCGATAATTAAACTAAGTGTTAGTTGCAGCCCTAGGTGAAACGTATTAGTGTGGTTGTGTAGTAACAGGGGTGTGACGAGATATCGTCCCACGCAGTGGCACCGGCGTGAGTGCCGTAGGCTACACTGTGGCTAACACAAGCACTCTGCAAAGACACTTGCAGCCACCGCAGCTGCTGAAAACTAAATCAAGAAAATATTGAAAGTTGAAAAAAAATGTTAAAATCTCGTCTTGTACTCCTGAACTCAATATCGTCTCGTCCCCGGGGCTGAGGGACTCGTAACATTATCAGTGAAGGGTGTACAGTATATTTGCTTTGTGATGTTTCTACTCTGTTTTTGAGTCACTGTCTCTGTGCATGCACCCAGTTCCTCCCGATCAGCCTCGTCTGACTGTCTCCACTACCTCCACCTCCTCCATCACCCTGGCTTGGATCCCTGGGGACAATGGGGGAAGCTCCATCAGAGGTGAGACTTCATGCAAACAGATTTTGTGATGCATCTTTTTTTCAGTGTTGTTCAATCTCTTTATATTAGTTCTACTAATTTTCCAAATAACAGTGTGAACAATGTTTCTGTGAAAGAAGTCAAGTAAAGTAGAGCTGAGTGTAGCTGATTGTTGCCCCCTGGTGTCCACCAGACGTAGCAGCGGCTGGAGGATCCTCCACAGTCTTACATCTCTTGGATTTACATCGTTCTGAAGTACTTTGTGGTGTGATTCTGCAGGATTTGTGCTGCAGTATTCTGTGGACAACACAGAGGAATGGAGGGATGTGTTCATCAGCTCCAGTGAACGTTCCTTCAGGCTGGATAATCTGCGCTGTGGAACCTGGTACAAGGTCAAGTTGGCCGCCAAGAACAGTGTGGGCTCAGGGCGCATCAGTGAGATCATTGAGGCTAAGACTCATGGAAGAGGTGAGCTGTGGAAGCAAAACTGTTGTAGACATGAGTGAAGTGAAGTGTACAGACTATAACTCAAAACATAAATAATTTGCCTTCTCTTTTGCTTTAGCTAGTTAATGTTTGTTTAATGTTTTTTTTATGTTTATTTGTGTTTATGTGTCTTACTGTCCCTCACAGATCATGGGTATTGTAGAAAAACGTGTGTAATTGTAGTTTAGTAAATAAGAATATTTGGCAAGAATTTGTTGGCTGTTTTCTACCTACGTAATATTCATGAATGAGTAAGGATCACACCATCAACAAGATGTGTTTAAACAATTTATTAATGCAAAATGATTGGTGTGTGTGAGGCTTGAACTCGCTTGTAGTGCTTTCACTTGCTGTCTGCGTTGTGGGGAAACTTCTGTAGGGAATCAGCCATAGCACCCCGGCACAACCCACCACCCTTAGGACCCTATGGAGAAAAGGAAGTAACAGGAATAGAAACAGGGCGGGAGGAAGGGGAGCAGAATATGAGAGCAAGCATGAGAGGAGAGGGGGTTAGGTGGGTATTTATAGGAGGAGGTGCAGTTGAGGTGTGGTCCTGCTCTTGAAACTCTGCCAGACAGTTTCAATTAAATGCCAAAAATGTCTTGTAAAATGTTCAGTAAATCCAATGGAAAGACACAGAATGCCCCCAGAGCGTTGCTGTGATAAATAATTAGATATGCATCTACATGGAAATACTCACTAGAGACACTGACTTGTTGTGTGCGTATTATAATACTAAAATTCTTCACTATGACTAAAACCTTACATCTAGGGAAAAATCCTAATGTGAACTACTGCCTTCCCTGATGGTCATCAAAAAGTCAGAAATATATACAAACATATAATATTGTCTGTCTAACCTCCTATTGTTCTGTATCATTGCCACTGTTCTCTACAGAACCAGTGTTCAATAAGGATCAGCCGCTGCTCACCCACATCAACTCCACTCACGCGGGGCTCAACCTGCAGGGCTGGACCAGTGGTGGCTGCCCCATCACTGACATGATGCTGGACTTTAGGCCCAAGGGCACCTGGGCATGGCAGAGCCTCAAAGCCAACTCCACCACTCAGCTCTTCCTCAGTGAGCTGCGTGAGGCCACCTGGTACGAGCTCAAAATGAAGGCCTGCAACAGTGCCGGGTGTGGTAACCAGAGCTCCCAGTTTGCCACCACCGACTACGATGGCAGTAAGTGTATCCTACATCTTTTTCTATCCGAGTGCATCTCAAACTCAATTTTCTGTGATAAATATGTTCCCTCCTTCCTTCTTCTCTGCACAGGTACAATCCCTCCCATTAAATCAGCTCGTGGAGAAGGGGATGATGTGAAGAAGCTCTTCTCCATCGGCTCTCCCGTCATCCTGGTTACTCTGGGTGTGGCTTTGCTCTTCATTATCCGCAAGAAACGCAAAGAGAAGAGGCTTAAACGACTTAGAGGTGAGAGACAGAAGAAAACGAGAGTTCAGACGAAGAGATCAGTGTTATTGTGTGTAATGGATTAATGTAACACAGAATGACAAGTTGAAATGATTATCTTCACCGCCAACTATAATCTAATTAAAATATTGTCTTCTTATAGATGCTAAGAGCCTCGCAGAGATGCTTATCAGGTAAGAGCCAGCTTTTATGTGCCTGCAGAGTATTATTCCACATAGGTCAACCTAATAAATGCTTGGAACATCTTATAACAGGCTGACTATATGTGTCATTTCCATGTGTGTGTGCAGCAAGAACAATCGCAGTATAGACACTCCAGTGAAGGGCCCTCCTCAGGGACCGAGGCTCCACATCGACATCCCTCGTGTTCAGCTACTCATTGAGGACAAGGAAGGAATCAAACAGATAGGCATGTGTCTGCACTCCACTACAACACAAACTATAATTTATCCGTGTTATTTTCTAGTGGCAGAAGCCCTATTCGGACAGAATCATTTTAATTTGGGGACGTGGGGTGGGGTCATTTTTACCAGAGGTTTTAGTCCCGTCCGAATGCACCATGTCACTAATTATTCTGCCGAATGTCAGTAAAAATGACGGTGATTTTCACCTTCTGTAAAACCAGCTGGAAAAAATACCACAGGTATACTAGCCCCGTCCGAAAAACGACCTTCTGTAAAACATATGTTGATATTCCGTCAAAACGTAGTTTACACAGATTTTTGAGCACGGAGGCGATTGAAGAAGACCTCTGATCACTTTTTTTTAGATAATTGATTTTGTCCTTTACCCTTTAATTTCGTGTTTACTTAGTTTTGTGATACCAGGAAGCAGCGTAACAAGCATATGGTGACAGGGAGGTGATGTAGTGCATAAATCGAGTAACCCCTCCCATCTCTGGTAGAATACAGGAAGTGCTTAATCCTGTGCGAACTGGCCATTTATATTACAAATGTCCCGAGGTAAAATTATTTTACCCCATTTCCCTGCATTAAACTAATCTCGTATGAATGGGGCTTTATATTAGATAATTTCCTTTTTTTTTGTCTAACTTGTATATCTTCATCTCTTGCCTGCATCAGGGGAGGACAAGGCAGCGGTGCCAGTGACAGACACTGAGTTCAGCCAATCAGTGAATCCACAGAACTTCTGTACCGGCGTGTCTCTGCACCACCAAGCCCTTATCCAGAACTCTGGGCCTTTGATTGACATGTCAGACATCCGCCCAGGCACAAGTGAGTTTGTTTTTCTTCTCTAATCAAGATGATTTTTCATTAGATCGAATGAATGAAGGAATGAATTGGATTTTGCAGGTAAATCCAAGCTTTGATTTTTTATTAAATTGCGCTTCATCTATTTCATTAGATAAGGACATACAGTCAATGCTCTACATGGATACGCAGTCTTTGTAACACCAAGCTGTTCTCTGATCACTGTCACCCCTCTCAGACCCTGTGTCCAGGAAGAGTATAAAATCAGCCCACAGCTCCAGGAACAGATACTCCAGCCAGTGGACACTGAGCCGACCGAGTCAGAGCCAGTCGACGGCCTCGGCACGAACTCTGACTTCCGACTGGCGAACCATGGGCTCTCACGGCATCACCGCCACTGAGAGTGACAGCTACAGTGCCAGCCTGTCGCAAGACACAGGTGGGTCAATCCCAGCCAGTACCCTTGACACAATGACGCTGCTACACTTATATTCTACTCTTGTATTTTTATAATTTCTTGCACCAAGAAGCGGGTCTTTTATGAGGAATTAAAAAGTATTTAATTCTTCAGCAAATTTAAGCCTAATCCAGCGGCATATGAACGGTACTGAAATGGTGAAATTTCATGACTTCACTACTTTAATGTCCCAGTTAAGCCACTTAGTTTAATTTGGGATTCATTTGCAGATTATTTCGTGATTTATCATTTAATCGTTTGGTCTGTAAAAAGTCAGAAAATAGGGAAAAATGTCCATCCCAGTTTCTCAGAGACTAAGATGAGGTCTTTAGCTGTCTTTTTTTGTCAAACCCAAGCATGTTCAGTTTAATATGATTCCAAACAGAGAAAAGCAGGAAATCTCCATATTTGAGAGGCTGAAGACGGCATTTTATGCCATTTTTGCATGAATATTTACCTGAAAGATTAATTATTTTTCTGTCGATCAACCAAACAACTAGTTAACTAATCGTTGCAGCTCTACTTCTAACACTATTATGAACAAAGTTATACGTTACTTTAAAATGATTAGAGTAAAACAAGCAGATAACAAAATGACTATGTAAGAATGATGTCATTGTATCAAGATTACAATTTGATATAAAATGACAGTTTTCCCACTCACCAAAATATAGAAACCATAAACCATGAGCTCAATCAACTACTTTCTCTAAATACTGACTACTACTCTTTTTTTTCCAGATAAGGGTCGCAACAGCATGGTGTCGACAGAGAGTGCCTCCTCCACTTATGAAGAGCTGGCGAGGGCCTACGAGCACGCCAAGCTGGAGGAGCACCTGCAGCATGCCAAGTTCACCATCACAGAGTGTTTCATCTCCGATAGCTCATCTGACCAAATGACAACAGGTACCAATGACCCAGCAGACAGCATGACCTCCCTCAGCACGCCGTCTGAACCAGGCATCTGCCGCTTCACTGCCTCACCGCCCAAACCGCAGGACTATGACCGCGGTAAAAATGTGGCTGTGCCCATTCCCCACCGTGCTAACAAAAGTAAGTATGAAAAGATGTGTGAATACCTGCTTTTCCTTGATTTAGCACCTTTGATAATGCATTTTGTACTCAGTGCGCTTGTAGTACATATTGTTGCCGTTGCATGTTGTATGTATACAGGTATATAGGCATGTATTCATATAAGAAATAAGGACTTTAAGCTTTATACTCTTTTTTTGCCTCTCAGGTGAATTCTGCAACCTACCCCTCTACATGAAGACAGACCCATTCTTTCGCAAGCAAGGGGAGCTGCATGACCCGTGCCCAGCTGTGCCACCGCGAGAAGCCTCGATCCGCAGCCTGACGCAGCGGGCGTATCACACCCAGGGCCGTCACAAGACTCTAGACCCTGCCAAGCAGCAGGTCCTGACGCTGGGCCATTCTGGGCTGAGCAGCTTGGGCGCGAGCTCGGGCACTGCTACCTTGCCCCAAAGGACTCTCACCATGCCCAGCTCCAACACCGCAGCGACAGCTTCCACGTCCAGCACGAGCAGCAACCCCACTAACAGTAACAAGGTGGGGGGCTCCAGAGACTCGCTGCTAGAGAGCAGCTCCTCTGCACTGGGGAGACTGCAGAAGCAGAGTGTGGGGGCCTACTCCAAGTCATACACGCTGGTGTAGTCCGTTCACTTGCAAAGACTCGCATTGCTGTCCCGCTCCGCAGCCAGCCCCACTCTGGTGCTCTTCAGTCTGGGCCAGAAAGGGCATGCAACTATCTTTCTTTAAACCCAACTAATGGTGAACTGCCCAGCATTCTCTCTAATCGTCCTCGGGATAGATGCTGAGACCCAGCTAACTCTTCTTTTCATGTTCACCTGGGACTCGATAAAATAATTACTAACTCCAACTAACAGTTCCAGCCGGCTGGTGCTCAGCTCCGCTCAGTTCTCGCGGGAGTAGCACAGAAAAAAAAAAAAACAGAAAGTGAGTCTGTGGTCATTTGGAAATATTGACTATAATTGAGGAGCTTATGATGATGAAGACTACGATAGCCAGTATGAAGCTGTGTGGCCATCCTGTCTCTCATACGCACACACATACTGTCCTCCATAGTTTGAGTATTATTGTCAATTTGCAGGATTTCCAGTTAAGTTCCATATTCTTACTGTAGCTTTCACCCTCTATGTGTCTCTTAAAGCCCCAAATAGCTTAATTGGCAGATTTTCTTTTAATGATGATCCCAAAAGAAATGATTCAGGGTTCTCTTCCAAGAAGGATAACATTTCTATCACATCACATCTCTTTCCAGCTGAACAGTGTCTAACTTTTTACACAAATCATGACAACCCAAATGAACCAGCTATACGTTCTCACATTACAAATAGAGAATATTTGGTATTATAAAGAATTTACATATATATTTCTATGTAGGTATATTATTGACATTAAAGTGAAATTATGACAAAGTATAAATTGTATGTACTACGACAGTGTAGCAGTATATACAGCAATTCAATGTTAATGTCAAATTTAAGAACGAGACAATCGCTCAATCATGAAATTTAAAAAAAGAGAAATTTTAAAAAAGGTTGCCCTAAAGAAAGAAAAAGTTTAGTATATATACGGGATGTTCTGTATGTTACTGTATGTAGACCGACTAAGAGAAGAGTGTTTCGCTCCTGTAAGGACAGAGAGTGTCCCATGTTGAGATGGGAAAAACAAGGTACGCTATTTTAGTTTCAGTTCCTGAAAAGGCAGGCTGGCTGCACGAACAAATAATAACCTCCCAAGCTACTTCGCTGTGTGTGTTCGGCAGAAAGCCTTCTGTAACATTATTTAAGTCTGCTCATGAGAATATAGGTGCTTTGACTCTATTACGCTCAAGAGCCTGAGTGGTTGGTAAATACAATGACATTCAGAACGAAAAGAGGAGTGTCACAGGGTATCCACATATAAGATTCAAGGTGGGAGAAGGGGCGGTGCAAAGTGGTGCGCAGACTTGAGTTATGATACAGAATTTAGGCTTCAGGAACATCTTACCAACTTCCCAGCCTGCCTCGGTGTTCAGCCGATCTTCGCTAGCTGAAAGAATCCCAGTCATGATGTGAATGAAGTAAAATTATATAATGTTGAGCGATGTTATATGTCAGGGAGTTCAGTTTTGAAAATTATATAATGTTCACTCAATTGATATCTTTGTTGTTGCCCTGTCTGAAGTACTGTATATGTCCCACTTTCTTTATCTCCATACCCCTCCATTTTACACCGATGTACATTCACACAAGAACCTATTGGAATGTCTTTCTGAAGCATCTCCATGATAGAATTTTGTGCTTTCTTTTTATTTATCCATTTGCTTTGTTTGTTTGTTTTTGTTTAGGGGAGGGGGTATCTGTTGGTCTGTTGATTTTGATTCATATTATTTATTTTAATTTGTTTGGGGTTTTGTCAAAATTTAGGTTCCAGAGGCCAAACATTACTAAGGTATTAGGCCTGTGACTAAAAAACAGTTCAGCCAAGTGAAATCAGGGACTCGTAGCTCTTTCGGTCACACAAACTACTGTTGTGTATATATTGGACCGCAGTCGGTCTGCAAACCTGAAGCATTCTGGCTACCGTCCTTTTCCCCCGTTCAGATCAATTAAAGTAAAAATGCACCGCCCTAAACATACTAGATCCACCATCTCTACCTTTGTCAGTGTTGTTTATAGATTAAGTCTTGTATATAAAACACAGTTTTGTATGAAGAGCTATTTTCGTCAGAATAAATCAGGGGACACATCAGGGTTGAATGCCCCAGTTTCAAAATTGAAATAGTATCAAAAATAAAAATATTTTACTTCTGAAATGGGCAAAAAAAAACATTTTTCTTTCCCTTTTATGTTTTTGATACTAATTTGTTGAATTTTTATTCTTTTTTAAAGGTCTTTTGATGTTGTCATTTGTCCTATTTACTTTTTTATTATCATTATTTTGTATTTTGTTCATCCTCAAAGAATCATTGCATGCTTGCTAAAAGGGAAAAATTGAAGGAAAAAATGTATGAAAATCAAAAACAAAACAAACAAAAAAAAATGTTGAGGGTATCCCAGACATTTGTTTGAGTTGCTTGTTATAGCAATTGCTTGTGTTCAAAAGTACATTTTCTATGAAAAGAAAGCAAAAACTAAAAAGATCATTCTAACACCTTGTGCAATAAAGCTATCTTTCATACGTCACGGCCTCTGTCATTCTGAACAGGTTTGTTTGCATATCATCTGAAAATGTATGAAAAGCTAGGAGCTAGTCAGGACCACGAGAGGAGAGGAGATGAGATGGGGGAAGGTGCGGCAGAAGAGAGAAATTATATGAAAGGAGTGTGTAACCTGGGTGGAGTTTTAATGGACTGATCTGTGGCAGGTTGATATACATACATACTGTATATTACATTACATTACTAGATTGAAATGTAAAAATAGAGTGAAGCATTTGGTGTTTGGACAGTCAGCTGAAAATGGTAAAACCAAATATAAATGTAATATGAAAACAGAAATAATTATATAGTATGCAATTGGCCAAATCATTGTGAAAATTAGATATCTAATACGTTATGTGAACTGAACAATGAAGAGATCCATTACTCCAGCCATTTAGTACACTTCCATAAAGTTTGGGGGCTTATGAGAAATGGATTTTGGTTCAAAACTGAAGCAGCAGGAACTTCAAGCACATGACTTGCAGTCCCTAGTCACATGCCCAAAAACACTGGATCCTACACTTCCCATTATGCATCTTAATGGTGTTTGATTTTGACCCCACCCCTACTTCATAAACAGCCATCTCTCTTCATCACCAGTATGTAATACAGGCCTTGTTAGCCCCTCCAGAGCCACAGAAGTCATTATACATCATCACTATTAGCACTCATGACATGTAAATTGGCCGCATTGAGTAAAATGGTGGCTTCCCCCTTTAAAAGTCCAGTAAACTACATAGTGCCTTTTTCCTTGTTTCGGCCTTTCTCGGATTACTCTGCCTTCATTTTGTCTCAATGACATAAGGGATTAGTAAAATGTGTTATTTCATGTCTGAAAATATGTATACACTGGAAAAATAGCACAGTGTGTCGACATGTAGGTAGAAAGCTAGATCATTAAAGCGGTCCTCATGTGTCTGGACTGTATATGCACTGTAGCTGCTTTCACAGAGCTGCAACGTAAATTGTCTCAGTTTTAGGGCACCAGATTTGTTCTCATTAAAGCATTTGAACATAGAGCAGTCAAAAAACCTGGGGTTGAATCTGAAATGTAAGAAGTGGACAGGAAAAGGAAACCGCTTTTTAACAAAACGCCACCTGATAACCCACAGTGAGTGGTGAGATGTGACAGCCAGACGCCCAGCTCTTCTTACAGTAGCTCTACAGCTATGCAGCCACAAGATGGCGTCATAACATTATGTGACCTCTCCGCATGGGTTAACACTGTGAGGAAAGTGTTCTACCAAGAGTGCAGTCACTTGTGACGGATATGCTGTGAATAATGGATGTCTTTCAGAGTCACCTGCACCAGTGCCTAAATACTAAAGCTTCTAGTTACTACTTTATGCATGTAATATGTGTAGAATTAAGTTTATTAGGATTGCAGTTAAAAAAAAAAGTGCTTTAATTTCAGCTTTGCCCTCTGATTATCTTTGACGAGCAGCAGCCATATGTTCTTGATGTGTTTGTTAAGCAAGTTGCCAATCAAGAAAATAGTTTTAACCACACGTTACTATTCCACTGTGAAAAATGTGGATAATAATAGCCTGTCTAATATTTTGTCAGATGACAGAAGGGTGCAGCCCAGCTTTCCAGGAATCTGTCATGGGCCCTCTCCTCAATTTTCACACAATACTGAAAATCTTAACCAACAAAATTATATGCTTGATAGTCTGTCTTCCCTGGGCTCCATTGTTGTGACAGGATTAATCAAACTACCTATTGTAAGGCGTCGTAAATTAGGATCAGAGAAAGGATTTTTTTTTTTTAATGAAGTTCCAATTTGATTTCAACCTGAGGCTCACAAATTGTGACAACTGATGGAGGCAACTTTCCAATTGTAAAAGGTTCAACAAAAGACACATACACATGCACCACAACAACGCTGAGGACAATTTTACAAGATTTAATTTATTAACTATTATACAGTTCACATAAGGCCTTCATCTTCAAACACTATTCTCAGTCAGACAAATTCCATGGTTTGCTCTTGGTGCACAGTACATAAACTTTTCACGTTTCAGCTATTTCACTTTAGTATTCGTTTTGTTCTCGTACTAATTTCATGTTTTAAAAACAGGGAGAGGCTTCCATCCTTCTCCCTTGGTGTGTTTTTTTTTTTAAATCATGCACTAAACTTAAGTGGCCTTGAACCATTCACAAAAATTGTAAAAATGGACTTTCAATCATTGAAATACACACTAGAAATGTTTTCTACCATTGACTAACGGGTGGTGTTCCCCAACATACAAATAAACAACCATTATAGAGTAGTATGCACTCGCTTTTTGCTTATTGAACTGCAGATTTGCCAAAGTTGTGTCAGAAGTCAAGTAATGCGGAAACATTATATATACTAGGAATGGTGTTATAGTGGGACAATATAGTGGTTGGTTCTGAAGAGCCCTCAGTTTAGTCCGATGAAAGCGCAAAACGACTGACTTCCAACCGCGGTGCGATTCCAAAAGTACCAGTAGGTGATGATCCCAAATACTATTTCAGCCAATGATCTAACTAGTCTGGTCAGCATTGCAACCAAGAACCATAAGAGAACGACAATCATTCAGAAATTCTATATCTGGTGGTCCATTTTTTTTTTTTTTGTCCCCACTGAAAAAGACAGTGCTTCCTCCCATAAGGTTAATGGTTAAAATGATCAGGTCTTTATTAACAGTGCTACCACTGAAAATCAGCCGATTGTTTTCCATGAAAAGGGAAGGACAATATTCCAGCAGAAAAAAAATTCACTAGATCAGGTAAACGTCCAGCGGTGCTTCCTGAATGTGTCCAATCCACATATATTTCACCTCTACTCATCATTGTATTGTAAAGCAGGACTAGCAGTAACAGTGCGTTGAAAACACTAAACCTTCTGAGTTAAAGGTCCTTAATATTAGATGACTACAAAGAGCTTGGTTTGATAGACAGCCACAGCAACACATCCAGCAACCTATCATGTTTCAAGCGTTTGGTTTCAATAGACACCAGATAGCAATGTAGAATTGTGTTATGGTGCGATTAGGTTACACATTCAAAAATGGCTAAGTTTCTCCTTCATTCTGCTGATAGCAGGCAAAGTCTTCTCTGATATTATATCGGTCTAATTAAACCAAACTTCCCTAAACGTCCACTTTGATCAACCGACAGCTAGAAAGAGGACAAACTAACAGAAAACTATTTATCACGTGGCTGGATGAATGAGGAATACGAGTAGATTCAGATTTCCCATCAACCTCAAACGGGACGTCCGGATCAACTTAAAGAACATAAGTTTTTACAAAAGGATCTTGTCTCACAAGCCAGCACTGATGCCACATTCAGCCACTAAGACAAACAATATGGACAATTAATCAAATGTGGCAATTTCTTCAAATTTAACACTACACTATCAAAAAGTGCTTCAGATAAGTTTGTGGATACAAAAACAAGTTTTGATGTAAACAAAGTTTGATCCGCCAGAGCTCTGTAGAGGCAATGGGTATGGCTGTTTGAGCTGTGAAATTAAAAACACACAAGAAAACAGTATGTCAACAAAAGAAATCCTTCAACAGTGATCATTAAAGTGCATCCCTGGATGTGTAACCCCCCCCCCCCCCCATTCCCTCCCCATGCTGACCGCTCAAGTAGAGCCGATGAGAGAAACCCCAAAGGCAGATAGAGGAACCTCTGCTATGTGGAGCAAACTGCTGCCCAAAGGACCTACAGAGGAACAGTCTAAAATTCCAGTGGCAGTACTTTCATGAGAGAAAAAAAACAAACAAAATAAAACAGTTTTACACAGATAAAAACATGGTAGCCACAAATCAATTCTTCCAGCTTGGCATAGAGGTTTCTATTTCTTGGTAGTGTAGGATAAGTGGCGGCTGCTGACAGAAGAGAGGCGGGATGTGACGACGATCTCTGTCCTCCACTTCTGACCGGATGTTAAATACCAGGCGATCAGGGGGCTCAGAGGGCAGAGGAGGAGTCACTGATAATGGTAGCCTGCTCTGACGCACACGAGTATGGATAAAAATGGCAGGTTAAGGAAGTTTCTCATACACTTCCTATCTCTTCTCTTCATATCCTAGGTTGTCCATGATCAATAATATAGTGTGCAAGTGCACTTTTATCTTCTTTTTGTGTGTGTGTGTGTGTGTGTGTGTGTGTGTGTGTGTGTGTGTGTGTGTGTGTGTGTGTGTGTGTGTGTGTGTGTGTGTGTGTGTGTGTTAAGGTCCAGCATCATCATGGGCACACGTGGTTTCACTGTCTCTCACAGTGTCTCTTGTTCAGCAGGGGAGTGGTGGGAGTGGGGGTGTTGGTGGAGAGGAGGGAGCAGAGACTGCAGGGGGGACTGGGGGGTGGTGGGCGGTGACTGCTGCAGGGGGCTGAAGTGCGCGGCGGTGTGAGGAGGAGAGGAGCGGTAACAAGAGTAGGCAGAGCTCCCGCTGAGGGTGGTGGTGGGCGAGGCGGGGAGGCCCGCTAGGCCGGTGGGGGAGTCGAGGAGGGGCTGGTTGTAAAAGAAGAATGCACACTGGTGGATGAAGCTCTCGATGATTGTCTGGTAGGTGCGCGTGGCGGTCAGGGCGTCCATGGTGGTGAAGTCCGGCCTCATGAGGGTGGGCCAGAAGCAGATGGACAAGTTCTCGCTGGTCATCAAGTTCAACCTGTTCAGCTGGCTCACCCTGGGAAAAACACACTCATCATACAGTGCAGAAGAAAACAGATGTGCGCCTCATCACAGAAGACAAACAAATGAAAGTGATATAGACAGTGGACGGGGAACTTACTTGTGTAAGTGGCTCACTACAAATTTGAAGACATCATAATTCTCCCTGGGGAACCTCCTCAGGACATCCTTCATGGTATACAGCCTCTGTTCTCGGTCATTGATTTCTGCGGACACACACACACGCGGACACGGACACACACACACACACACGCGGACACGGACGGACGGACACACACACACACGCGGACACGGACGGACGGACGGACGGGGACACACACACACACACAAGCACGCACGCACGCACGCACGCACGCACGCACGCACGCACACACGCACACAAGAGAGAGAAGTTACCATTAAAAGTACAACCTCATCAATATTAAGAGCCATTTTAGTTTAAAATGCCTCGTAATACTACCTTGAAAATTATTCTTGACAACACTAAAACAGAACAAAACAGGTCTACCAAAACCTTCCCTACCCACTTCCCTCCTAAAGAAATAATCTTTCTATGTTCTTGTTAGGACCCTCCCAGCCCAGCAGTGTTTGCTTACTGAAAGCGTCCAATAGGTCCACCTGCAGAGCACAAGGCACCAGGGGCTCAGGCAGCTCAGAGAAGAAGCTTTTGAGGGCTCCAGCCACAGTGTTTATGGAGAAGTCTTTCTCTACCAGGTCTAATCCGTGGTCTACACAAGGAGAATGAGAGAGTTAAAAAAGGGGATCAGAGAAAATAAGCCCATCAGTCGTAGCTGTCATCAGGACCAACAATCACTTGCATGTCACTTTTGTTTGCTAACTCTGTTGATATTTTGATCAGGCATTCACATAATTACATGTCAAACAGCTGGTCCAAACAAGTCTGATGATTAGCTTACCCTGTTCAAACTGCCTCTGCATGCTTTCCATCTCGGACTTGTTGCCGCTTACACGATACAAACCCTCTGTATTCAGGCCTGAGGAAAAAAAAACCAGGAAGGGGAAGACGTGGGGGGGCACAGAAGGAAACGAGCAAAGCACAAAGACTTCGTTAGACCCATTGCAGACAGCAATAAAGATGATGGTGGTTACTAGTAGAGTGCAATGGTTCAGAAGATGTAATAACAAGTATTTTGTACGTGACTTATCAATAATTTCACTTGTAGAGAAGGCTGTGAATGTTCTCATTTGTACAGGTCATCGTTATCCCAAAAGCAATTTCAGTCCAAAGCAACTGGACTTGATCATTTGTCTATGTTTCCTAGACCACGATCAGTATTTCTCAGAAGAAAACATGAAATCAGATTTTACATGCACAGCAGACAACGTACCTGTGGTCTCGATGAAGCGGACGCACTTGTCAATGAAGAGTGGGATGGGTCTGTCCGGGGATACCACATTCACTAGAGGTACCCCAAAGTAATTGCTCTCCGGGGGCTTGGCAATAGACGGACGGGCCTTTGGTCGTGTTTTCTGTGATGAAAGAAGGACAGGGACTAATTATGTTAACGCTAAGTGGCTAACATTTGTTTTTCTCCATCAGCAGCGAATCAAGAGTTCCTCACAATCAGTCACAAGCTTAATGTAAAGATGCTTCCCATTCCCACTCAACAGTGACAGCCACATATTTTATACTTTCTCTCATAGTACTTATGGAATAGTAAATTAAATTTAGCTCCTTTTTTCCTGGATTAAAACAGAAAGAAGGAGGTATAATACATACCTTGGCTGTTCGTCGTAGGCTCTTCAGAATGTTTCTCTTTTTCGGGTCCTCTATCTCCTCAACAAGACTTTCGCCTTTCAGGGTCCCAAAGTCATCCTCCTTTGACTTTGGAAGAGCTCCCATCTCGTCATCGCTGCCTATGAAGCTTGTGCGAAAGCTGCTGAACTTGCCAAGTCGCTTGGAGCGGTCGCGATACAGCCGAGGCTTTACCCCCGCTGCTGAGAACTTCCTCCTACGCTCCAGAGAGCTGCTGTCTGCTTCGCTGTCTGAACCATTTCCATTGGAGTGCATCCTGTTGGAGTTGCGGATGGTGATGATTTTGCCCTGTGTGCTGTCATGTGGTACAGAGTAAATGATTTCTTCGTTGCTAGGGCGGGGTTTTGAAACTGCGTCAATGGGTTCGGCATAGTCTGAGGGATCGTAGCCCACATCCCCACCGGGAACCCAGGTAACAGCGGAGGGTAGGGAGCGACGATGACCTAGTGTATCGATGTATGGGTTACGGCTCATCTTCCGGAAGTCAAAAGTGACACCCGGTTTAACCCTCACTTGTGGGGGCAATTTGTTGTTGAGTTTGTTCTCAAAGTCTCTTATATCAGAGATGACAGTGATGTCACTGGAATCTAAGTCAGGCAGGTTGAAGCCGCCACTCTGAGAAGTGAGCGTGCCATCATAGTATGGTGGTGATGGCTCTACGTCATCCTCTGAATCCAGGTACATGGTGACAGGACTAGGAGAACTGCAGCGTGGGGAGTAGACATTTTCATTGGTGCACGCCTCTGCAACATTATCGTACATGTGTGTGGCCTCCACAATGTTGCGTTTCTCTACCACTTCCATCAGAAAAGAATGGAACATTTCTATCCTGTGCAGGCCTCCCACCACACCCCCGGATCCACAGACCACACTATTGAAACGACCCTCAATCTCATGAGCTAGCTCCTCCCCCTGAATCAGCTGTTCACAGGCATAGTCGCTGTCAGTGAGCTCTGCCTGGCTATCTCCCACTGCCAACAGCTGAACTGGGATGATGTCCTGAACCTCGCACAAGAATGCACACAGGGTCTCCAGGGAGGCTTTTCGGGAGACTGAGTACACAGCAATGTAACCGTGTACTAACCTGCTCTTCCGCAAAGTGAAGGAGGCGTGGTATGAGAGGAGTGAGAGCTCTATAGCCAGCTTATGTCCACCGACTGTCTGCTCCAGCAATACAGAAGTGCCACTATTAGACATGGGCCTGCAGTGCTGATGCATTAGGAAAGGGGACAGGAGCTGCTCAATGTCATAGGAGTCTCCGCACATTAAGCACATGACAATGCGGAGGTCTGCCTCTGGCACCGGCTGATGAGGGGAGTCTCGGAGACCTGGAGGCTCAGGGAGGAGGGGTGGGGAGCTGCTACTAAAGGACGTGCTCCTCCTAATATCCAGAAGGCCCCTCAGCACCTGGTTGATTTGAGTCTCATTGACATTATGGCCATAGCCCACACCAGGCGATGCAGGGTCTAAAAAGCTACACTGCAGCCTCCGCGCAACCTGCTGTCCTTGTGTTATTAGGTTTAAGGCAGTTTCTCCACCTATATCCACATATGATCCTACGCCTCTTTTAGTGACTAAAAGCAGTGATGTTGGCAGCTGTGCTAGCTGGCTATCCCTTCGACCTAGAGTTGATTCTCTGATTCGCTCAAGGCTTTCAATCACATAGGAGAGGGACTCTTTTGAGTTATATAGACACAGACATCCATGAGGGATGAAAGTGGGGGTGTGGAAGGAATTTACTGGAAGACGAACATTTCCCTCAATAGGTCGCAGCGTCAATTCATACATCTTCCCATCCAACACATACCAGTCATCATTTGTGCAGAGAGCCCTAATCTCATTGGCAAATTCTCTGGCCAGTCCATCCTTCCCTAGTATGACAAGGTTAATTCTGTCAGCCTTGGTGTCCCCAAAGTGAGCTTTCACATCAAAAAAGGGGTAACATGTGGGGAAACGTGAAACTAAGATTTGTTCAATCTTAGAGTCTCCGCAGTGAGGACTGCTAGGGCAGGTCTCCTTGGTAGGGTGATAGACAAAGTGGATATGCTTCAATACCAGAGCATCTCTTTCAGCTGGAAGCTTTTGTAGTGCCTTAAACCTCTGTTCCTCCCCCAAAACCTCCTGGATTGCACCCATCTTTTCCTTGCTTGGCTTGGCATCCACTTCAAGCTCATAAAAAAGCTCAGAATACTCCAGTAAGAGCTCCTGGAAGTCTTCTTTAGCACGGTCAATGATCTCCTTCTGATGCCTGTTGTACAGGTCCAAGTACTCTGGCTCCTCAAGCCACTGGTAGAACTCTTCATTCATGATAAAGCTGCGGGCCTCCTCCCAAGGTCTACCAGGTGTGACAAACGGAGAGGAAGATAACTTGTGTTTAAACTCCAGCCTCATCTCTGCACGTCTGCACTCATTGCGCAGATGTTCTAGGTGGGTGTTAAATATGTCCTCTGCTTCAGTAGTCTCCAGTAGGTCTGAAGGGATACGCTCATCTTCCATGTTATCAATGTGAGAAGTATCCTCCCATGGTGAATCCTCCAGAACAACAAACCAGTGGGCAAAGTGCTGCTTCGACTCTAGGACCTTCTGCACCCCAGACCAGCTCAGCTGATCAATCTCATCTAGGTCAGGCACCAAAGAACTAAGTGCTAAAGGAAGAGTGCTTAAGTATATTTTGCGACGCCTCTCGATATGTTCCTGCTTCAGACGGTAGACATGCTGTTGAAAAAGCTTCTTGCATTTAGCCGTTCCCTCCAAGAAGACATATTCTTTGTACTCCGGGGAGGTGTTCATGCGTCTACTGGTGTTTAACCATGTCTCATTATGATTCTTAACTATGCGGTTGACTAGCCATTCATAGCGATCCTTGGCAGAAGCTATCTGCTGACTCTGGAGCTTTAGAGCTTCAAAGTAAGGTATGATCTTGGGCTTGCCCCTGCCCTTATCAATAAGTTGAACCAAAGTGAGGAAGGCAAGGTCCACGTTTATATTTGAGCGTGCAGATGTCTCAACTACAGGTAGACTCTTTTTTGTGATGGCGAAGGTATGTGCATCTTTGATGTAGCGTTCAACTCCTTCATCACATTTGGTAAGGACCAGCACAATGGGCTTTTTAGTCTTGCTAAGCTGACCGTACAGGTTTGTAACAAATTTGAGCTGGTCATCAAAGTTGCGGTTCATGCCTCGGCTGACATCAACACAAAGCAAGAAGCCATCGACCTGCAGCTTGCCCTCTGGCATTTGTTTTTGCTCAAAGTCTTGCTCCAGGCCCAGCTGATCTGTGCAGAAGTACATGAGCTTCTCTGCTGAAGCCAGCTTGGTTGCGGCTGCCCGTTTAATATAGGGCTGCATAGCAGTGCTACGGTGTGGCTGAAATGTCTGGTCATCAATGAATTCAGTTTGCTCCACAACATGCATCCTGCACTCAGGCCCCTCCTCCAGAACCCGTGACACCTCCCCCCAAAACAGAAAGTGATCATTATTAACCACTCGACCCCCAAAGTCACTGGTGCTCAACACTGATGTGTGGTCCAAGTAGAAGTCATCAGCACTAGGCCGCACAAACCTATTACACAAGCAGGACTTGCCAACCCCACATTGGCCCTTCTCTTTCTCTGTTCCTGACAAACCCACCACAATGAGGTTGTAAATGGGTGACCGGGCATCTTGCTTTTTCGCCATCATAGTCTGCTGACGCTCATCCTGCCATCAACAGGCACTGTATAAGAGGAGATCAGATTTCACTTTCTTCTGCTGGGCTTCGATTGTAATATATAGCAGTGATATGAGTAGAGGGTTTTTTCATTCACTCCTTATGTGAACCTGATCCTGTTAAAAAACAACAAAAAACAACAAAGAAATCAGACAAACTGGGTAATCACCAGAAATACATTTTGAATTAAAATGGGTAAAAAGGCCAGACCCTTAACCCCGGAGCATATTAGGCAACTATGATAAATAAAAACATTGCTAAAACATGCAATGTTATGTCAAAATGGACTTGTGTAATTGACAGTATTTTTGCTGACAAAATGTTCCATCTGTCAACTTGCACAAGGCCTTTTGATATATGACTATGGCCTTGATCGTGTATCGAGCCTGATCATTTGTTTAAAGCAATTTTTTGCAATATGTGTGATATCACTGCATTCATTTAAATAACTTGACATACTTTAGTTGTAAAAGTAATGTCCAAGTAAAATAAACAGCACACTGATTTTTGCAAATTCCAATAAATTGTCAGGGAGATTTATTGTCCATTCTAGGGCTGCAACTATTATTGTCATTGTTGAAGGAATCAGCTGACTATTTTCTCAAATTGTTTGGTTTAAAAAGACATCAAAAACATAATGCCTATGCCAGTTTTCTTGAGCCCAGGGTGACATCTCATGTTCTGTGACCAACATACCTTAGAAAGAAAAAACAACAATACAATATATATATATACACACACAAATATATATATATATATATATATATATATATATATATATATATATATATATATATTCATGTGAGAAGCTTTACTTAAATATTTCTTCAATTTAAATAGTATTGTCATTACAATGATCAAAATAGGACCCGAATGATCTTCCATCGATCCACTTATTAATGACTCAACTCATTACAGCCATGTTCCAATCATCTCAAGGTAAATTCACAATATCAAACCAGGATCAAAATGGTTACAGTAATCATACAAGCAAACATGCTGGGAATGTGGGTCTTCAAATGACAACTTCAGCTGATCAGTGTGTGACTGGGGTGACAGGCATGAAAATGATATTGTAGGCACCTCAGTCTTTAAACCTTGGCCTAAAATAAGGAGCTGCCCAATCTGCACAGATACAGGGGTGAATGAATAAAGAACTTTTACCACAGAGCCAGCTACACATGTACAACATCTGCCAAAGGACACTGAAATTGCTCAACACACCTAGTATTAATACTTCATTGATTAATGCCTTCATTATAATAGCAATGATGCAATTCTAGGCTCATACTTTTCTATAAAAAGGATCAACATTCACTGCACAATTTCACTTATGATATGTGTAATATGGAGCTAAACATAATGACAAGAGGAGTATAGACTTCTAATGACATGGATAACCAGTCCCATGAACTGACCACACATTAGAAACTACAGCTCCAGCAGGGTCAAAAGCGACCGTGAACAGTCCAAAGCGCTCAGCTGAGCTAGGCCTGATACCCAACATGCACAGACAAGTTATTTGCGGAAAAAAAACAACCACATGGCTCTGTCCATCGCAATCAAAACCCAGTTTGGTATAACGCACCTTCAAGCAAGTCCACTTACATAACCTACTTAGATAAGATTTAGTAACATTATATGTTTTGTAAAGGATTAACAGTCAACATGGGCTTCAGGGTGCACAGAGAGGGGCTGACCACGCCAGGCCTGCTGTCTACATAATGAAATTGCAGATTTCCGAAATCTGGGATAGTCTACCTTCTCCACACCGACCATGTTTAAAGGGAATGCATTTACCCAGCTGTCTAGGGTGTAGCACTCGACAGCTTCACTAGGAAATAGCCCCAAAATAAGAGGATAGAGCATGTAGGGTACATACCATTGCATTTCTGCCTTTCTCCTCTTGCATCTGTCAGGCCAGCGCTTGCCGCAACCCTCGCCGCCTGATGTGCATAAGCATAAAGCCGCAGAATACACTGTAGGTCGTCTCAATTCACACTTAATACTGATAATATTGCAACTTATGCTCTGCAGTAATTTGATTTAAATATTCATTACCCATGCATGCATTCTCTTGTTCACTGTTTTCGTTGCAATTAAAACGCCGGGGAAGGAAGAAATGAATATCCCAAATGATAGAGCGATCCGAATTTGTTCTTGCAAAGGGCTTTTTCTCTTCATGAGAATTTCAGGCGGATACAAATGTGCCCAGCCGTCTTCTTCCTCGGTTCACCACGTTGCTTTTTCAATAATTATTCTGTCCATTGTTGTGCCCACATAACGCTGGGCCGGCCGCGCGCACGAGACAACGCTGAGTTTGTAGCAATCGCCGTGGTGTTTCGTCTCAAATAGGTTTCTACTGCAACAGGGACGTTCATGTCCCTCATTCAATTTGTGAGCGGATTGCGTGTGTGAAAGTGGTATTTCTGTAAGCTTTCCGATAATGGCGGCGGCCCTCCTCCTCCCCGGACCTAGTTCTCCTCTTCTTTTCTTCGGGAAAAGGGAGCTGTGGAGACAGAAGCGGCGGAGAGAGGGACTCACCCAGCGGCGCCCTCACACAACTGCAGCAGGTTGGCTCTCTGTGTGTGTGTGTGTGTGCTGCCTATGCGGGGCTCGTTACTCCGAAGTAATCCATTTCTCAGCATTATGTCCATATTTTCAAAAGTATTGTCACACTTTATGCTCCATACACGCCCCCACGGCAGCCATTTGTTGCTGAAACGTTTACCCAGATAAAGTTTCAGGTTTCAGAAGCATGAATATAGGGTTAAACCAGAGGCGATTCTACAGTCTGTGGGGGCCCTGGGCAAAAATTCACAGGGGGCCCCTCGAACCAGCTCTTATCCCCATTATAGGTTTGTTTAAACTGAATCATACACTTCAACACCTGACTCCGCCAGATGGATTGGTTTGCATTAGCTCAGCATTTCCATCTGGGAACTCTTGTTTGGAGATCTTTTGGTAAGGGCCAAAAAAACTGGTTGCTGATTGGATAAACCATCTGTCTATCACCAACATACGGGCCAAATCAACCAATCAGATCAACAAAGCGTATGACATGTTTAAAGTGTCAAAGCAAAGCTCAGAAAGTAATCAACATGTCGATAAAGGATATTTTCCGTTTGTGTAACGCAAATTTAAGGATAAAGGCACAATTTAAGGTGCCAGGTCCATATTCCAGAAGGATCCAAGAGAAAAAAAGTTAGCTGCTCTCATCTCATCCGTGGAAGCCGCCATGTTGTTGACACTGAACAGTCGCCAAAGGGCCCCTCATTTTAATTTGAGCCGCCCCTAAAGGCCGTTTGACCGGGCTTTTGTTGGCCCTGCCGAAGAGCAGGTACTTTTTTCTCCCTTAAAAAAAGCCTGGTTGCTGAGTGGATATATCTCTAAGTGGGATGTGACGTAGGTACTACACGACTCCACAACAACACGCAACATTTTTAAGAGCCGACAAAGTACAGGATGGACACTTTTATCCAGTGGTGTAGTGCAATTTTTTTCACTACCGGAGCGCACAAATGACACACGTGCATCTGTGCACAGGCAATCTTTGAATGAGTGCTGCAGCGGCCCGGGTTGGCTCCTGACCTGCAGCCCTTTGCTGCATGTTGACATCCATTTTAATAATGGTCAGATCTGGAAGTGCTCATAAAACTGTCAGCATGTCAACCAGATTCACACTGCAACTGTTTTGTCACGTGGAGAAAGAAGTGCCAGAGCACCGTTCCAGTGTATCAATGATTGTCCGTCGATCGAAACCCAGTGATAGGTCAACTCCAGAGTCTGGTAAATCCCGCTTGGGTGCTTTTTGTAATGGAGACACGCAGAGTGAGAGGACATTTGAGAGGGCGTGCCCTAAAACTTTCCCAGCGGCCTCGTTTTACCTCAATGGACACGCGCCTATTGCAAACTTTGGGCGTTGTCACTGCTGGAGTTTAAAGTTTGTCAGCCCTCGGGGGCTCCCTACTGGCCTGGGGCCCCAAGCAGATCCCGACCTTGCCTCCTGGCAAGTGACACTTTTACATAGAGATTCTTCAGTGAGATTTTTATGTGATTTGTAGCTTAATTTATAACGTTACGTAGGTAAATTAATGTTCCTGACTATTTTGTCTAGTGGGTGCTTTTATCTTAAAACGTTAATGTTATTATGGTGTAATAACATTACACCATTTAGTGTGATAAAGTTAATTACATTAGTAACATTTCAGTTGAAAAAGATGGCATCGGCCGACTTTGCTGATAATCAGCTAACAGTTAGCGTTAATTAAGTTAGCTTACATGGGTTTACCTTGGCAATTCTTTTTAATGCTAATGTTAGTGAGTTAAGCTAGTTTCAATATCTAGTCCAAAGAGAAATGGGTAAGCTCTAATGTTATGCCTGGGAGCAACACTATAACTAAACTGCTGAGCAGCAACTTTACTAGACTACAAAGATCTATTGTTGTTAAAGGTACATACTGTAATACTAACTCGTTTAGTTCTCTATATTAGAAGTCTTTAATTTTGAATAGGCCTAATGAAAATGCATAAATCACGTCAAACTTTTGTACAGCGGGACATGTAATTATGTGACATGCATAAAGTCATAAAGTCCTTGTACTCAATTAAGTAGCAGACAAAGAGAGGGAATGAAACTGCCACAAGCGTAGGGAACTTGAGAGGCGTAGAGCAGTAATACTCAACTCACTCCATAGGTTGCAGGGTGGCTGGTAGAATTACACCATTTTATAATTCACTATGAAAATAAATGTATGTATTTTGTACTTTAAATGTAAGTGAAAGAGCGTAAAAAAGCATTTAAAAAAATCCTGGAACCGCCCCTGCGAATACCTGTCCTCAGTTCATTTAAAATTAAAGAATTTCAAAGAAAAAATGAGTATTGGGCCATTTAATGTTTATTCTCTTTATCTGATAAATATTATTTATGTTTTGTGTTAACTGGCCAGTGGCCCTGGGGAAAAACAAGTTGAGTATCTCTGATCTAGAGTTACCTGAACAAAGCAAAAAAAGGAGAATCACTTTAATAGAAAATGTACTCCAAAACATCTCATCTCATCTTCAACCGCTTATCCGGGGTCGGGTCTCGGGTTCAAAAAATATACACAGCAGAATTTAGTAAAGGCAACCACATAATAGTGTAATGTACTCAAAAGTTGGCCTGTGCAAGGTCACAGTATACACTACCATTCAGCTCTTTCACTTTTAACAGAGGCTGGCGTCAGTCATCAGCATCATATCTGATTACTTTCATGATTAATTTTAGCGTTGCTGCCTCCTAGTGGATTTATGGGCTATACCCCACATTTTCCATCACCTTTGCAGTGAAGGCTTAATGCGGTCACAGTTTTTACTTTCTAGATTTCAAGCTTCCCTCGTGTGAGTATGTTTGCTGTGGGGATTTCTGGATTCAGTGGTTCAGAGTGGGAGTGCATTTAGTTTAGGCAGCTGGGAAAAGAAAGTCATCCTGACAATGGATTGTATAGTCTACGAGCTTCACCTGCAGCTGTGCGAGTAACCGAATTTGTGGCCACCAGACTGCCACTGGAAAAAACATAAGGGAAAAAATGTGCACTGTTCACAGTGAGGCTGGTCATGCACTCTGATTATTAAGGAAGACCAGGTAGGCATATTTGTGTATTTATGGCTAATTACAGATATTATACTGTATGTGTGTATATGTTTGTGATGTGCAAGATACATAAAATGTCTTTGTGATGCTTATGCTGCATTTTAGTTAAACTGACTAAAGCTTCTGTGCTCATCAGTAGTAGAAGAAATATTGATATGCCTGAGTTGAATTGTCAAATACATCTGTATTTATACACTTTTATTTTTTTAATCCTGAATACAGATAGATAGCTCTGGTAATGGTTTAAAGAACATTTTGACCTGTTTGAAGAGTCAAGTTGTCATGAAAGTCATTAGCATTAATGTTCTGGGAACCAAATGTAACGGCTATCCATCCTTTCACAAAAAAAGTAGAGGCATATGAGTCAGTTCAGTGTAATTTATATTTCTCCCACTAGGCAGAGCTCTAAGCCTTCCTATAATTCAGAACATCAAGATGAGTTGAACCAGTGATAAGCTTATGACAAAGACCTTATCCGCATCCCAAAGAGATATTAGTTCCATTTGCGTTTTTTTGGTTTCTAAAATTCCTGCAACATAGACAAATGTGTATTCACAGCTTGTAGATGCATGGGGTTTTGTTTTACACCTTGATACATTTAGTAGCCCTTGTGGTGTAACGGGGATCTGGGGGATGAGAGGCAGCAGAGGTGAGAGCGGGGTGAAAGAGACAGCAGATGGATGGCAGGAGAGCTCAGCGCAGATGGACGATAGGTGACAAAAAGACATCTCTATCTAGGACATAAACGATTAGAAAAACTTTAGGTCACCCACATATATTCATTGTTTTAGTTGACTACATGATAGTACCTCACTGAAGATAGGAAGGAAATACACAGAGAGAGAGAGAGAGGGGGATATATACTGTATATATATATATATATATATATATAGAGAGAGAGAGAGAGAGAGAGAGAAAGAGAAAGAGAAAGAGAAAGAGAAAGAGAAGAGAGAGAGAGAGAGAGAGAGAGAGAGAGAGAGAGAGAGAGAGAGAGAGAGAGAGAGAGAGAGAGAGAGAGAGAGAGAGAGAGAGAGAGAGAGAGAGAGAGAGAGAGAACTTTCCACCACGCCCAAGTCATCTTTCCTCTGTGATTCATTGTGATATGGAATCGGAAAACTCTAAAGCAAATTAGATTAAAATAGAAGAGTAAAAACTATGACTCACACTCAAACACTGTACATGCATGAAGGCCGTATAAGGACAGAGGGCTATGCTAGGATTCTTTGGATTTGTTCCATTAAATGTCAGATGTTCAGAATTAGTTTTGAATGTAATTATCTGAAATTGAAGTCAGGCATATGGGTTGTATTGTGAAGACTTTATTCAGCGTATTGTTACTGAGTTTCAGAAGTGGATGTAGTGACAGTTGGTGGGACAGTGGGTGTCCTCCTGATAGTTTACATCCTGGTTTAAATCATAAATCTCATTAGCTCAGTCCTACCATCCTTAATAGCAGTTACTCTATTCATACATGTTAGATTTCCAGTTTAATAGCATAACATACGCCTTTTAAACTAATAAAGAAAGGAAGCCGTTTAAAGCACCTAGATGTACACATGCATGAGATGTAAATAAGAAAGGTAATAGTACACATCAGAACTCAGCTCAAACTAAGCAAATGGTTATGAAGGAAGAACTTAAACACCAGGAAACAGCTAGGAAGGAAATCCTTCTTACAGGAACTGCTAAACAAAGATAGGAACGCTTATGAAAAAAAACCTCAGCTGGAAAGGAGGATACATCACAGCTCAGGTAGTGAAGATGCATGCCACTGCAGAGCTGTAGTTTCTTTCAGGTTTAACTTTTTGATTTTGTTGGCAGTAAGGTTGTGCCAGATGCTGCTGATGTGTTTAACCAGATGTGGTAGGAGAGTACCCTCATGTGGTTACATATGCTATGTCTTGGATGCCCTTCAAAAGTAAGTAAAAAATGCTTCAAGCAATCTATCTGCAGTATATTCTGTGTGAGACGTCTGGGCACGGGTCTGACCTCAAATATCTTCAAGTTGATTTTTCTGATGACTGTAAATAAAGTTAAAAAAAAGTTCCCAATTGTTGTGCATGCCTTAATTTTCATATGAATACGTCAAAGTAATTTAAAAACCAAACATGCTGAAACTCCTTATCCAGGAGACTTCCTTTGATAGTGGAACAAAACAATACCATTCTGCGATAGTCAACTTTTTTGTGCCAACAAAATGATCAACTACCATCAAATTGTACGTTTTTCTTTAGATCGTTGTGCTGTATATGTAAAATTGACCTGCAATGACTGATCATTTGAGGTGATGCTGGTGTGAATATGTGCCTGCTGCCTTGGTCCTGCTTGACCCTTCCTGCTGCTATTTTTACTATTATTCATACATGTTATTATTAGATTTATAAATTATGATATTCACAGACATAAAAACAGTCGCAGTCGTATTTCTTCTAGTATTGTAGCTGTTATTACCGCTACTTCATCGTTGATCATTCGATCATATTTACCACCATAATTAGAATTTTTCATATCGCCTTAACTACAATTATTTCTACGATTCATATCACTCTGGTATATTACTTGCCATAACTTGTTAGCCATATTCATAGTTCTATAGATATTATTATAGTTACTGTTCCTTTTGTGGTTGCTTCGTCCCTGGGACTCTCTCTCTCTCTCTCTCTCTCTCTCTCTCAGCCGTCAAGACAGATGGCCGTCCTCCAGCTGGTCTGTTTGATGATGCTGCCTGTTAAAGGGAACTTTAACATTGCAACTGTGTGCACAAGATTGCTGTATTAATACTGTTTATAATAACTATAATTATTATTATTAAAGATAGTGCGACTTGTTGCTGCTCATGGGGGAATCGCTGGGTCTCTGTAAATCATGAATAAGTCATGGAGTCTAGAGTCTAGACCTACTCCATATGTAAACTTTTGCTAAGATTTGGCACTATTAATAAAATGTAATTAAGAAATTGAATTGAAATTTATTGAATAAAATACATACAATTGTGCAGGAATGCAGGAATGCAATGAGGTAACTGAGTAAACTACAGGGGCATGGAGGAAACATTTTCAGAAAAAAAGTTGGGAGAGAACATTTGACTAAAAGTGAGGGAACATAGGGTGAAAGCCCCGTGAGGCAAATTTTTGATATATTAACATGACTTGACTTGACCAGGCTAGACTTGGCAGCAACTTACCATATATAGTAAAAGAGGCAAGGCACAAAAATGAGGTTTTGAGTGACAGAGCTTTTAAATAGTTTAATAAATGTGGAAGTGTCAGTTCTCTATGGTTGTCCCTCTGTGTGGGAGGGAGCTGCATTTAGATGTTTTCCCTCCTTGCTTTAAGAACTATTGAAACAGCCAGAGATTGAACAAAAAAAGAGAGAGAGAGAGTGGCTCCCTCCATCTGGGTAGCATTATTCAGATTCCTCAGCGTTGGATATTTGATGATGCTGGCAAAGGAAAGAGTGGGGCGTGGAAAGAGAGTGAGGAAAAATGGGGTGAGAGCAGACACAAGGGGAAGGAAACCAGAGGAGGTCGCTGGTCTCTCGCAGAGACAATGTGGCCTTGACAACACTCCCCAAAAATGCCTAGAATGGGATGGAAGGCAAGAAGTGAGGAATCGTTGGTCCGTGCAGACAGCACATTTTAGGAAAAATGATTATTATGGCTTTGCTTTTTAAACGTTGCTTAGATAGCTATTCAATTTGGGAATGTGACAACTCATACTGATATCATATTATTTACATACTTTCAAATATCTGCAGTGATGTTGTGATGATGGTGAAAGTTATTTCATCAATAGTGGAAGACAGCCACAAGGAGACAGACAGGCCTTGCTGTTGAAACACTTCCATAACTCACATCCCATGTGAATCTGTCTCAGCTTGTGGGAGAAAAGGGAGGGAGCAAACTAAACAGGGAGGGAAAGAAAGAAAGAATGTATCTCATCATGTGATTTCTGTTTTTTTTTCTTCCCTTTTTATATAGCTGCATAGTGATTGCATGTTAGTAGTTTGGGGCTCTTAGCAAATTTTTCCGAACCCACTCAGCTCTCTGGCTCTTCCCAACAGCTTACTTTCCCTTGACTTTTTTTTTTTTTTTTGTCCAGTTGTGTGACGTGTGAGTGGAGTTCCTTCCCTTGTTTCACGCAGTACAGTTTAGAGGGAAGGAGAGGTACTCGCAGAGAGGCGGAAATTTACTTGACCTGTCAAAGGGAAGATGAATTGAAGGTATAAACAAGAGGAGCTGTTTGTGTTTTGGCCTGAGTGCGTATGCTTTGTCCTCACAGAGGAGCCAGACGGAGAGGAGGACGGACGCAGAGAAAGAGACTGAAGCTGAGAGAAAGTAACAGTCGTGAGGGAGAGTGTTGAAGATACATTTAAATTCTCTGGCCGACGGGCAAAGTTGGATGAGAA
Source organism: Echiichthys vipera (assembly GCF_963691815.1). Classification (NCBI taxonomy): domain Eukaryota; kingdom Metazoa; phylum Chordata; class Actinopteri; order Perciformes; family Trachinidae; genus Echiichthys; species Echiichthys vipera. Next base: position 18,188,388 of record NC_139839.1, on the reverse strand, counting down.
GTTACAGTTGAGGAGTCTGTCTGACACGGGAGGAGGAGCGCCAGCCTGGGGAGGGGGGGAACCACGAATTCAGCCTTCTCCCAACAACAAGAGGACAGGATGAGGTACCAAGGCAGGGTAAGATCCTGACTACCATGATGCTTCTTGTTGTGTTTTCATGTTTAGTGCTGCACACTAACTGGATTTTATGTGTGTGTGTGTGTGTGTGTGTTGTATTATCTGTGCTTACGCAGTGAAGCACAAGATCCGACCCACCAATTTACCATCTCCTTCATGGAGGGGAAAGCAAAACAGAACAATGACTCACTTAGAGATTTTTCTTTTTCTTTTTTCTTTTTTTTTTTTGCCCATGTATGAGTCAGAGTGTATTTTAGTTTTTGTATAAGCTTTAACCCAAGCAGCTCAAAGAGGATAAACTTGGTATTTTTCCACCATATCCATTACTGGCACATCAGTGGTAGAAAGCCAGCTGTGGTACTAGGACAACTCGCCCTGGGACGGAGTGGTGGGGCATGCCTTATAAGGAAGACAATCCAAATGTAGTCGGCCCAGCAGAGCTTAGTCATGGGGCCTGGAGCCAAGTCCCTCCGTTAGTCTTCTCACTGGTTGTCACTGCTGGTGCATCTACAGACCTGCTTTTCACTGAAGCTCCTTGATTCTCTGAGTCAAATCCTCCAAAAAGCACTAAAGCGCTCCTGGGAGCCTGTCATTTGGATCAGAGTCTAACTGCTGTAACAAACACATCCTCAGGTTAGTTCACTGACAACAAAGCTGCAAGGATTACATTGTATTCTGGTCATATCTCCATGCCCTGTAGCCCTGAAGGTATCTCAGCCACAGTTTCTCCATAAAATTATGTTCACATCCTTTAAGAAGAGGCAGGGTAGAGGAAACCCCAACAGATGAGGTAGACATGTTAATTTTGTGCTAAAATCCCTAAAAATATATATATAACAATGAGTATAATGACTGCTGAGAAATAGATGTTTCAGACATCACAGACACTTCCTGCACAGCAGTGCCAGTGCACTGTGCACTACTGTGCATCTTAATAATATCACAGATGAACATAAATGGAATGAGATCTGAGGAATATGGAATGAAAGATCCATGCCAAAGGAGTCTGTTACAGTTTAGAGCCACGTAGTGCAGGACAGCATCATCTATCATAAAAGACTGATGTATATGCTGAACACATGGAGATGTTTTCTAAGTCTCATAATAATGTGCAAGCCCACCTTGAGCTGTGTGCCTTCATACTGTGTGTCAAAAGCTGCAACCACATGCAACGATAAAAAGTTAAACTAAAGCAAGTTACATTTTCTTTTGTAATTCAAGTTATTGGGTTGAGAGATAAATTCATCCTCATCACCTTAAAGTGTGAACCATATTTCATTGTCAAAGAACATTTAAAAGCAAGGAACGGAAAGCCTGCCGTTTGTCCTGCGCATAACTCGAGAACTGTTCATCCAATGTATTTACTGCAGGAGTCTATGGGACCAAGGGGAGGGCACTGTCATTGTTGGTGTTTGGTGTAATGCCAGATGGTGGCGCTATAACAATGAACTTTAAATTTTGGCCTGTGACTGTATTCTGCAGGTCCAGATGAATCTATCCATATAAGCCCCACCCATTTGCATCTAGGTGGGTTTTCCAGCATTATTGAATTATGCCCAAATCTGTTTTTTTTAGCCTGCAAACCAGAAGAATCTGCCAAACTCTGCCAAACTTGTTCTGGCCGATTCGCCTGGCCCCTCACCTCTACAGTGAGATTTCCAGCAACTTTACATAGTGCAGAGAACTCACAACCGTTTATCTCATGTGGGACGGGTTTAAGACAACGATGGTAGCGTTACCGTCCAGTCTGCACGTCCGTTCAGTGCAGATATTCAGGCCCACCAAACTCAGATTAGACAATCAAATGTGATTCGATATTCTGTTACTGTATTGTCTATTTCTCACATACTGTTTAGCTGTAATTTGAGAAAGTTTCTTACCCAGGCGCCATTGTCTTCCACTGAGCAAGCATTGCCGTTTCGGTGCTGTGATTGGTTGTAGGTCTATCCAATTGTGTCGAGAAGCATTTTGCTCCGCACCTTTGGAAATTGAAAATGAACTAAAAGGGACCAGACTGATAAGCATTCGTGGTGATGCTTGCATGCTTTTTGGTTACTCTTCCACAAAATTTGAGCAATCATCACAGAATTTGGTACAGAACATCTCTGGACCAAGCTGGAAAAAGTGTCTTTTTCAGATTTTTGATGTTCCATACAGTTTTGCAATAGCTGGCTCTCAAAGTTTACTCAAATGCGGTTTGCCAGGATTTCCCTGCATCCACTGCTTAGAGATAATGCCACTTGTATTACAAAACATGCCATATCTCATGAACGCTGTGTGCTATTGCAACCACATTTGGTGGACATGTGTAGATTTGATGTCTGAGTAACTATGACAATTTGTGTGCCGTTTGGCCAATAGGTGGCGCTGTAGCATCATCGAACTATAGAAGGGCAGAAGAAAGAGTGTGAAGCCTATCTGATGAGCAGTTTGTAAGAACGCTGCATGCAGCACTTTCGTGGGCCAAGCAATCCGCCCGCTCCGACTGGGCACATGCCCCGAACACGCACTGCACTAGTTATGTTGTGACTGGCCACGACTGCACCTTCATGGCATCGCCCACACCTAAAGCTGTGTGAGGGTGCATATTTTGATCTGCACTGCTAATTAATCCACTTTTGCCTTTTAGGTGTCAAGAATGTAATGTCCTTGTTGACCATGCACGCACAGCTGACACACAGTGGCATCCACTGAATGCCTGCCCTAAACCTGACCCAAACATTCCTTAGTTGTATCCTTTGGAAAATCTGACTCTCAACTGTAATTACTATCTGTAGGAAGCCCACCTGCAGGAGTGGGAGAACAATACTCCAAGGTGAAGCAGTGAGGAGGGGCTGCAGTGGAAGTGTCCAGTGACTTTCCTTTGCTCTCATTTCTTGGCTCTCTTCCACTGTTGTCCGCTTGTTTTTGTAAGGATTTTCCTGCATCCAGTGCTCAGAGATAATGACCTTTTACTGGCATTAAGCAGCCAAATGAGACCCTTGAGAGGCTTTTGCATTCAAGAAAAACAGAAGTCCTGTGGAAGTCCATCCCCTTTGTTCCACTTTCTGCTTGTTTTTTTTTTTAATGAATGTGGAAAGAAAAATAGCAGGGACTCTCTTATAAATATGTATTTGATACTAAGGATAAAGTGCAGCTGGTTTAGCCGGGGTGAAGTGTATTGATTACACACTGTATTGTGTGCACATGGATATTTATCATCAGCAATTACTGAGTGCTGACAGTTTTATCTCTTTGTATGTATCAGTGTATGACTGTAGATGAGGTTGTGTATGTAATATCTTACCTGAGGGCATATCTGAGGATTTCACTCTGCCAACCGGTAATTATTTCCTGTCTGCACTATAATGCTTGCCATCACAGTTGGGTTGACATGTACACACACTTGCCTTGTGGCCTCGGTTAAATCCCATCCGGTGATATGGAGCCGTGTGTACGGTGCACACATCCTAATCTCACTATCTCACTGTCATATGATAGAGGAGTCTGTGCTGTCTGTTTATCAGATGGAAGCCCTAAATGTCTTCATTGTTAGTGTAGGCCTAGTGGAACACTTTACAGAGGTTGTTTTGGTGATGTGGTCAGTGAGTCTCGAGACATTTGCCCTGATATTTAGAAGATATTTCTGAACCATGTCTATGATTATATCTTGTAATATCATTATGTGGCAATTATTGTAATACTGAGCGCCAGATGTTAATTCTTTCTTAACTGGGTGAGTGTATCATGCATCAGATGTAATGGGATTTGGCCTGTTGTGCCCCCTGCTGGTCAACATGGTGTAATTGTCTCTATCAGGAGGTTAACAGTAGGAACAGAATTCTTCTCTCAGCAGTGCTGCTGAAGTATGTGCTTTATTTCTGTACCTCTCTGTAATGCTCCTCCATGTCTCTCTTCCTGTAGGAGGTGGATGTTGAAGGAAGAGTGCGCCTGGTGATGGAGAGCGCCCTGACAGCCCGGGACAGGGTCGGGGTGCAGGACTTCGTCTTGCTGGAGAACTACAACAGTGAGGCAGCCTTCATAGAAAACCTACGGAGACGCTTCGGGGAAAACCTCATATATGTAATGAAGCCAGTTTTTCTTTTCATGTTACAAAACATCTCGGTGTGATGAAACATATATCTGAATGTGTCCTAATATTTTGCCTCAGACATATATTGGCTCAGTGTTGGTGTCGGTGAACCCGTACAAAGAGCTGGAGATTTACTCCAAGCAGCAGATGGAGCGCTACAGAGGGGTCAGCTTCTATGAGATATCGCCTCACATGTGAGTCACTTCATGGATATAAGACATTTATTCATCAAACTCCACCACTGGCCTCTGTGATCTGTGATCAAACAGGGTTTATTGAGGCATACATGAGACATTTAATGATATTCTGTGTATGTGCATATTATCATATGTATATTATATGCTTTAAAGTGTAATTCCAGAACAATTTCTTTTGGCAATTATATACATTAAATACGCCATAGAGACAGTTTTTTTCATGTATAAACTATTAACGGAGAAATCCGAGAGAGTCGCTAACGGATGTGGCTAACACTGAATAGCTCAGGGCAGTACGGTGAAGGCATTAAAATGACTTTTTTAACCACTAACACTGCTCAAAACAACACCAAACCTCTGCAGTATCATGAGAAGGGTCACATAAAACAAAGCACCACCAACAAAGTTAGCAAAGCCGGAGTTTATTAAAAGAGTGTTTTGAAAGACTCACTAACTGGCCCCAGTACCAGCTCCTCTCATAGTAAAGCCCATTCAAGTAGATTACCAAATGCAATCCAAAAGGAAGGAGCCTGTTGGTGCTTTGTTTTATGTGTAGTGACTCTTCTCATGCTACTGCAGAGGTTTGGTGTTATTTTGAGCAGTATTAGTGGTTAAAAAATACAGTTAATGCCTTCATCGTAATGCCCCGAGCTAATCAGTGTTGGCCACATCCGGCTGTTAGCGTCTCTCCCGGATTTCTCTGTAAATAGTTCTTACACAAAAAAAAACTGTCTCGATGGCTGATTTGATGTATGTTAGAAAAAGACCATGGGATGATTTTGCGCATTACACCTCCACACAGGTCTCGATAGCTCAATACTGTATAATAGAACATAAACTTAGGGCCACAATTTATAATTATTTTCATTATCAATCAAAAATTCAATGGGTGGATTTTGCCTCATATAATTTAGAAATGTATCATGAAATAAAATATCTAATCACAATTAAATGTTTTAGTTTTATTGAATACAATTATGATGTGTAGGAAAATGTAATTCTGTCATGTTTACAAATACATTTTCTAATAACAAGCATGTAAACAACTGACTTTACAGTTTATGTCATGTCTATGTCATAACAGAAAACTAGAATTATTGTATACCTCTGTCAACCAGTCAAGTTGCAGTTTACATCCATATTTGTCCAGACTTACATAATAAATGTAGTGAAGACTTTGAAGGAATTTAATGAAAGGTATAGAGTGTATTTTTGGAGAAATTAGGATACTTCACACACATCTTGAACCTAGCAGCACAGAAGATCTAAACACTGTCAACAGTGTCAAAAATTCAGTATCTGAGCAAATGTGAAATATGGCTACGAGAATGGTTCAGACATGAGGTCCCTGACCATGACCATTGACCTCCAAAATCGAATCAGTTTATCCTTGAGTGCAAGTTTGCATTCCTTGAAATGAAGTGTACAAGGGTTTTTTTCCTCACTTTATTGCACCACCATGTTTCAAATGTACGTTGATCAATAGCTGAAGCTGCTTTTGTATTTTCCCTCAGCTACGCCTTGTCAGACAACACTTACCGTGCCATGCGGACGGAGAGGAAGGACCAGTGCATTCTGATATCAGGGGAGAGTGGAGCAGGTAAAACAGAAGCGTCCAAGAAGATCCTCCTCTACTATGCTGTCACCTGCCCCACTAATGATCACATGGCTACCCTTGGTGAACGCCTCCTGCAGTCTAACCCTGTTCTGGAGGTATTTAAACCACTACCACAGTTAATAGCGCCCTGAATTTAGATTTATTTATCCTTCACATTATATGGTATTATTTCCCAGATATAGGAAATCTGAATGGCCTTTGCAAATGTGTTATTTGTAAACAGGTCTTAATGGTTTTACCTGATTGTTTGATTTTGTTGTTCTATTGTTGATCTTAATTTCACTTCCTCCCTTTAATTTCCTGGCACTTTTGCTGTGTGCAGGCATTTGGAAACGCCAAAACATTTAGGAATGACAACTCCAGCCGCTTTGGAAAGTACATGGATGTCCAGTTTGACTTCAGGGTAAACACTAGCTTTCAGCACACTAACACCATACTGATAAAAGCAGTTAGTTGAGTTATGTCATTGATAGAAGCTCAAGATTTTCAACCTCTAGGGTGATAAAACGGCTGTTTTTCTGTAACATCTCCAAGGGGGCACCAGTGGGCGGTCACATCCTGAACTACCTGCTTGAGAAATCACGCGTAGTGCACCAGAACCAGGGTGAGAGGAACTTTCACATCTTCTATCAGCTCCTGGATGGAGGAGACGACGACCTGCTTATCACATTGGACCTGGAAAGAAACGCTCAGAACTATCAATACCTGGTCAAGGTGTGTGTATGTTTGTGGTGCAGAAGTTTGATGAATTACTAGTTTTTGAACTGAGGTCTGTGCAATTGTATCATCAGTTGTGGTGTAATATTTAATTGTCTTGTCCAGGGCAACTGTCCCAGACTGAGCTCCGTAAGTGACAAGAATAATTGGAAAGTTGTGATGAAAGCCCTGTCTGTCATTGGCTTCACCGAGGAAGAAGTGCAGGTCAGTCGCAGCCTTGAATTGGAATGGATCCAATACGAGCAACGTTCTTATGATTTGCATTATACTTGGAATATTATTTTCCACCTTGAATACGCCTACTGTTAACTATCACTAACACTGGCCAAAAATCTATTTTTTTTATCATCATTAACACATTTGGTGCAACTCTACATGGATCCAAAAGTAGAGTTAAAAGTTTAAGCCCTGAAACATTTTTTTGTATCCTTAAGGCTTAGCATTTTTTTTAAATTCATACAACATATGCAACAAAGGCATTTTTTGTTGTTTTTGAACGTTTTTAATCCCGCTTACCTCAAATTGCTACTTCAAGCATTTTTTCTAATTAATCTTTATTGAACATGTTAAAATAAATCAGATTTGTATTTGCTTTGCTTAATACAAATTAAGCAAAGCAAATAAGCAGTAAAAAGGAAAGCAACAAAAACAAACACGCAAATGGGATCCTCAGAACCATAAGCAACACATTTAATTTGTGCTGAGTATCATAAATAGGAGAATTATTTTGAAAATACTAACTTTAAGTACAATTTTTCTGGTCATGATTTTTATATGAATGATCATATTCACTGTGACAGTCAAGACATTCAAGACAAACAGAACGCACATCTGTTGGGTTGTTGTTAACTGTCTCTCTTGTGCCTGACCTCAGAAACTGCTGAACATCATTGCCAGTGTTCTCCATCTGGGTAACACTCAGTTTGGGGAAGGGGAGGAAGGCGAAACTTATATCACCACTGAGACTCAGATAACGAATCTCGCGAAGGTCAGAACAGTCCCACTTGTATTATTGGATGTTCAAATATGCAAAAACACTTGCAACAAAAAAAGGCACAGCTGAGAGCAGATGTGTTGTTGTTTTGCAGCTGCTGGGTGTTGATGGATCAGCCCTCGCGGAGGCACTCACTCACAAGAAACTCACTGCCAAAGGAGAAGAGGTGGAAGTTTTGTCCTTGTTCCTTTTGTTTTTTTATTTGTTTGGTGTGTTTTGTGGCATTTTAGAATTTTGTGTTTGTTTTTGACATTGCTCTTCTTGTATTACAGATGATCAGCCCGCTAAATTTTGAGCAGGCACTGTCTGCCCGTGATGCTTTAGCCAAAGCCGTGTACGGTCGCACCTTCACTTGGTTGGTGGAGAAGATCAATCAGTCGCTGGCTCTGAAGGTGCGATAACAGTTCTGATAACAACTCCAAAACAACAGTGGCAATTCCATCATCATGTTACAAGGCTGTTGTTTTCTACCACTGATTTTATGCTGTGTACTCTACACAGGAAGAAATCTACCACAGTGGTAAAGGCTGCTCAGTTATCGGGCTGCTAGATATCTATGGCTTTGAGGTCCTTCAGCACAACAGGTACGAGTTATATTCATTTCCATTTTTCTCGTCTGCCCTGTCTCTAATGCACACATATCTTGTGCACATAACTCAAGCGTGCATTTGGCCTAAGTTGATTCGATTTGATTAATTTTTTTAGCACATATTGAAGGAACAAGAAGATTACGATTGAGAGACATTAATTGAGAGACAAAAAAACAACATACAAAGGAAACCCAGAAAACCCACAAGGGGCTTGGCATGTTGGGTTCCCTACAATTATTCAACAATATTTATCATGATGGAAAATATATAGACAGTATACACATACATATGGATGACTCCAGCAAGGAAATTGAATTTCCAGCAGCTTACAAAAGCACTTGTGTAGAAAAAAAGGAGTTATAAAAAATACAGTATAAGATAAACAATCGACTCTTAGCTAAATAAATGCAGACAGTAAAACACTAAACAGTAAACAATAAACAAATAAAATTCACGGAAAATGACATCAGATCATTTTAGATTAGAGAAACGTATTAAGGATAAATATAGATAAATAAAGTTAAAATAATATATATTTACACATATACATACATATAAAATAACGTTAAAAATTTAAATTTAAATAAAAAATAAGAACAGGACAGAAGAAATTAGTAAGTAAATTAAAATGTAAAAAAGAAAGAGAAAAGGAAAAGGAATCAAAAATAAGTTCTGTTTCTCAACACAGTTTTGAGCAGTTCTGCATCAACTATTGCAATGAGAAGCTCCAGCAGCTGTTTATCGAGCTCACCCTGAGATCTGAGCAGGAGGAGTACGAGACGGAAGGAATTGCAGTGAGTCAGACGTTGGTTGGGTAGTCAAAACAAATACGTTTGATGTATTCATTAATATATATATATATTCCATCCTAACATAACCTTGTTTTACGTCCCTCTATTTCCAGTGGGAGACGGTGCAATACTTTGACAACAAGATCATTTGTGACCTGATAGAGGAGAAGCACAAAGGCATCATCTCCATTTTGGTGAGTATGACAACTCCCAGTTTATATGTTCGCCTGTGTTGTCTTACTCTCTGTCACTGTAGGTAGGGTGACAGTTATTTGTTTTGTTTTTTTCAGGATGAGGAGTGTCTGAGACCCGGAGAGACCTGCGATGTCTCCTTTTTAGAGAAGCTGGAAGACACACTGGGCGGCCATCCCCATTTTGTCACGTAAACATAATCCTATATCAAATATTATTTATTATAAGACTCCTCTACAACTACATATGTTTGAACATCTGTCTGTGTGTGTGTGTGTGTGTGTGTGTGTGTGTGTGTGTGTGTGTGTGTGTGTGTGTGTGTGTGTGTGTGTGTGTGTGTGTGTGTGTGTGTGTGTGTGTGTGTGTGTGTGTGTGTGTGTGTGTGTGTGTGTGTGTGTGTGTGTGTGTGTGTGTGTGTGTGTGTGTGTGTGTGTGTGTGTGTGTGTGTGTGTGTGTGCGCGTGCGCGTACGTCTTTCAGTCACAAGTTGGCGAATGGAAAAACTCGCAGGGTAATGAGTAGGGAAGAGTTCAGACTGCTGCACTATGCTGGAGAGGTCAACTACAATGTCAGTGGTAAGCTGTAATTCATCAATTATCAAGCAATTACCTATTTTATCCATGCATTCATTCCACACTTCAGAGCATGCACCCAACCCACCAATTTCTTAATGACTTGCTGCTGTGTTTTTGTTTACCTTATTCAGGTTTCCTAGACAAGAACAATGATTTGCTGAACAGGAACCTGAAAGAGGTGAGAAAGTCCCCTTCACTACCCTAAAAAAACGTTCTGTGCCTCTCGCCGTTTCTTGAGTGAAGGGGAAGAGAGGGGCGTGTCGTGTTGACATGTGGTTGCATGGTTTGGTCTCTGTTCAGGTCATGTGCCAGTCAGAAAACCAGATCCTAAGTCATTGCTTCCGCAGAGAGGAAGTGATCGACCAGAAACGCCCAGAGATGGTGAGAATGAGTCTCTCTCTCTCTCTCTCTCTCTCTCTCTCTCTCTCTCTCTCTCTCTCTCTCTCTCTCTCTCTCTCTCTCTATCTCTCTCTCTCTCTCTCTCTCTCTCTCTCTCTCTCTCTCTCTATCTGTTTGATCGCTTTAACTTGTGGTTTGGAATCCAAAACGTTTCTGTTGGTTTTAAAATGGTTATAATAAAGACTCTTATGGACACTTTCTCTCTCTTTCAAAAACCCACATGCACACAAATATACATAGAATTTCACACAGTTTCATGTTTGTATTCTCAAATTTGCCTCTTAGGCCGCCACTCAGTTTAAAAACAGCCTGACGAAACTTATGGAGATCCTCATGTCTAAAGAGCCATCCTACGTGCGCTGTATCAAACCTAATGATGCCAAGCAGCCAGGTACACTTTAACATTTTGTATTGTGTATGTGTTGTAGGCCTATTATTACAGTATTGTTATTCTCAAATAAAATAAATAATGTTACCTGTGCTATAATGGTTTACATTGTAAATGGTTATCAGTACAAATTACTGAAGGCTCCTTTAAATAGAATGTTGTTGTCACTCACTGATTCTTTCATTGTCATGTTTCTACTCTCAGGGGTTAATGCTGCTATTAATAAAACTGCAATTCCCATAGATTTCATAATAATAAAAGCGAAGGGAATAAATTATGCCATCTGAGGCATTTTAATATGAGGAAGTTGAGGAAGTGCTGGGTTTAACACAGAGGATACAAACAAAAAAGTTTTATCACCAAAATATACAAAAAGAAGGAAAGTAAGAAATAAAGAAATGTCTCTAATAATACATTTAAATATTTGAGGTAGATAATGTCATTTCTTGACAACTTACCCTATGTAATGTAATCTACGGTATATTATACTGTATGCTATAGTATAGCATGTGCTCCCTAAGATTTGGCTGTCAGTGTATTATTGTCATAAGATCTTCCCCTACAGGAAGGTTTGATGAAGTTCTGGTCAGACACCAGGTGAAGTACCTGGGGCTGATGGAAAACCTGAGGGTCAGGAGAGCTGGCTTTGCCTATCGCCGTCGCTTTGAAGCCTTCCTGCAGAGGTGACTGACCTTCACTCCGAATCGCTTACAGCCTCAGTGCCTGTTCGTTCTGTTTACTCTGTGTTCAGTCTGCCGTCATTACAATTATGTACAAATGTCCTTAGGTATAAGCCCCTGTGTCCGGAGACGTGGCCTAATTGGCACGGCAGGCTTTCAGATGGTGTCTCAACACTGGTGACCCACCTAGGCTACAAACCAGAGGAGTACAAACTGGGCAGGTAATGTATTGTTCAGGGAGAGTTGAGTAATGCGCATCCAAGCAATTTGGATTGAAATTTCCATCAAATGACATTGTACTGTCATGTTGATCAAAATTTTCTGTCTGCTTCCTGCAGGTCAAAAATCTTCATCCGTTTCCCGAAAACTCTCTTCAACACGGAGGACGCGCTAGAAGCAAAAAAGCCAGAGATCGGTGAGTAACAGTGGTAAATTAAAGAATTGAAAATGAAAAGATAAGAAAAGGATTCCCTGTCAAATATTACCTCTGTGAAGTACATTTGTAGCCTGTTTATGGTGCCATAGATGTGATGATTTAACTCTTTCTGAGCTCATAGTTTGTGGTATTGTGAGATATTATTGTATTCACACACAGCAAACCATCTCCTCACTGCAACCGTTACCCTCATTTGTAGTGAACATGTTTTAAAAGATTTGATCACTTTGGATGTGTAAAGAATACACAACATGGATCATCATGAATCAGTGGGATAACTCCTACGCTGAGCTATGAATCAGCATCCACCGCAGCACTAATAAAAGGCATAAATCCACCTTTCCTCTCTACTAATTTGTCGTGTCCAGCTTTGACCCTGCAGACGTCATGGAGAGGCTACAGGGAGAGGGCCAAGTACCAACGCATCCGACACGCAGGTCAGAGCACCTCCCACTGTCGGCTCTGTCACAGTTTCCTACCTCTCCTTTACAGAACAGTCTCACAGGGTGAAATAAATGCAGACATAACTACTCATCAGGTTTATTATGTTTGTATACATTTCCATATTTTCATCGTTTGGATGCATATGAATTTTAGTTTGAGTGCCTTTCCAGAGTTTTACTTTCATTTTTACATCTCTAAATATTGATTTTGGATTTCTTCCATGGTCATATTTGGACTATTGCTTTATGTATGTTTGTGCATAAAAATACTTTTAGTTGGCCATCAAAGTGGTCCACATGTGGTCCACATTCCAGCTTAAGTAGTTGGGAGTATGTGCTTGGGGTTTCTTTTGCGTAGGTTTTACTTAATCTCACTTTTCCATTTGGGCCTATTCTGACTTTCTGTGCTATTCTAACCTTGGGACATTATCTTTGACTGAGTGCAAAAGTAGTCTTGGTGTTAATATATGCATGTATGTGTATGTATAGTGATTGTGATCCAGTCTGGGTGGCGAGGAATGAAAGCACGCAGGAGGGCTAAGAGGCGTCGACAGGCTGCTGATTTAATACGCAGGTGCTTCACTGATACTGTTGCTGTTTGTTTTTGTATGTATTTTGGGATTGTATTTTGCATGTACAGTTGATTTCCGTCCTTGTGTCTGCCTCGTTCTCAGGTTAATAAAGGGCTTCATCTACCGCCATGAGGAATACTGCCCTAAGAATGAGTATTTCCTGGATCATGTGCGCTACTCCTTCCTCAAGAATCTACGTAAAAACTTGCCCAAAAGTGTCTTGGACAAAAACTGGCCGACGCCTCCTCCCTCCCTCGTTGAGGTACACGCAGAGGGCCGTTCTGCTCACTCACGTCATTACATACAGATGAATAAATAAGTAGCAGAATCTGCAGAGTTATTCATTCAATTTGTGCATTGTCTATTCTGTGGTGCCCTACAGGCCTCTGAGCACCTGCGGAGCCTGCACATGAGGAACATGGTCATGAAGTACTGCAGGAGGGTCCAGCCTGAATGGAAGAAGCAGGTACAGTTACTACAGGATGCATGGCCTTGCACTCTTTAAAAAATATGCTATTGTATCTTGATGATTTTCGTTTCTTTGCTCTAGATGATGCAGAAGGTTGTAGCCAGTGAGATCTTCAAGGATCAGAAAGACAGTTACCCTCAGGGTGTTGGAAGGCTGTTTTTGGACTCCAGGCTGGGTACATGTTGATACATACATTAATTACCTCTGTACTAATGAACACCATACATAAGATGTCAAATTTACAGAGACTTTTCTCCCTTTATATAGAACGTGAGCAAATAAGTCTCAAAGTTGTCCAGACCCTCGGCAATGACAAAGTGCAGGTAGGATGGACCTTTTTTTCCTTAACTGTGTGATGATAATAAAAGGGCTGCATCATTTTTCAGCTGCCTCAGAGTAACGCGTCTCCTTGTGCTTCTCAGTACGGTGTTTCAGTCGTAAAGTACGACAGACGGGGTTTCAAGCCTCGCCCTCGCCAGCTTCTCCTCACCAACACCTTTGCAGTGCTGGTGGACAGGACCAAGATCAAACAGAAGATCGACTACGCCGCTCTGAGAGGTGAAAACACGGCCCTGAGTGGGGCAATTTATGAAATGTTTGATGTCAAGATATTGAGCAATGTCACTGTGCCCATTGATGTGTCCCAAATCGCGCACTGCAGTGAGTGTACTGACATTCGTGCACTGTGTGCCCTGTGTAGTGGCGCGATCAGTACACTCAATTCCCCCAGTAAGTGCTGTCTCAAATCACACACTGCAGCTCCGCACTTAGCAGAAATGACGATCGTATTTCTTCTTCTGTTTATTTTTCCAAAAGCTTTTCCAACAACTCTTCTGACTCATAGGCAACAATCCTTGTGTTTCTCTTTTTACATTTATAAAGTGAATCACTGTTCACCAAAGTTGTTACCGCTCCGTTGCTCTGTTTTTCAGCCATTTTCCAGTTTGAATTAATTCCCGCCTCTTCTGCTACATAGACAAAATGGTGGCGAAGGAAGGCATTCAGTGTCCATCGATCCACACTGAACGGTTTGGTCGTTTTTGAGTGTGCGACGCAGTAAATGCAGTAAACTAAATTTTTCCGACCTCCATCGTGAATGCACTTCCACCCTCAAAAAAGCCAGTTTGAGGGTGGAAGTGCGCGATTTGGGACACAGCAATCAATCTCTTCTTCGCTTTTATTGTTATTATGAGTTATTACGGTTGTTACAGTTTTCAAATTAAGTTTGTTTTTCTTTGGTTTTCATCAGTCAATTCTGTGCGTTATCTGCACACGTCCGCAGAAATATCCATGGCTGCGAAGTGATGTCTGTGTCCAATGCTTTGGTAGAAAAATTATTTTAACTGAGAGGATGAGCATTTATAATGAAACCAAATCAGGAGATAGGGGTATTGACTTTTGCCTTTTTAGGACTAAAGAATGTTGCTAAAATGGGACTGATTAATTCATTGTGACTGCGTTCTTTAATTCAGTAAGTCCAAGCCAGGTTTTTCTCTTCAAACAGGTATTTCTGTGAGCTCTCTCAGCGATGGCATGTTTGTTTTGCACATGCCCAACGAGGACAATAGACAGAAGGTACAGTAAGACACAGGCAGTCACGACTGTTTTCTAGTGCGCAACCATGCAGCCACTCTAAATCCAGCTGTGTGTTCATCAGGGCGATGTGGTGCTGCACAGCAACCATGTGATCGAGCTGGTGACAAAACTTGCCATGATGGCCAGCAAGGTCAACTACGTCAACATCAGCCCGGGCAGGTGAGGCTTCTCAGACTGTTTATCTATGGTGATCGTCTGCAACCCAACAGTGTTCATCTCTCTCTCTCTCTCTCTCTCTCTCTCTCTCTCTCTCTCTCTCTCTCTCTCTCTCTCTCTCTCTCTCTCTGTCCTTTATTTGTGACCTCCTTTGTGGCGTACAGCATTAGGTTTGCTGTGGCTCGAGGCAAGGAGGGAATCATTGATTTTGTCAGGGGTTCAGAGCTAAAGGTGGCCAAGGGCAAGCGAGGACATCTGCTAGTGGTGAGTCAGCGGCTGTTCTGGTGTCATGTGTGGAGCTTGCAGGGAGGAAGTTTTTTTTTTTTGTATTAAAAACATTTCGGCCAGCTGACTTTGAAATCTGATTTCACTCTGCAGACCGCCCCTCGGATCAACACCACATGAAGAACAGAAAACAGCAGCAAAGCAAACGGTAATCCCTTTAGCCAATTGGAGGACCGCCACTCAGAAGTCGCTGTAGCCGACAGGATGATACCACAAGCACACACAACATACCCAACAGAAGGAAGATTGCTTATTAATTACCTACGCATCATCGTTATAACAAGTCTGTCTTCAATGTTGCAATAATGACTGATCCTTTTTCTTTTTCTTTTTTTGAAGATTAGAAAAATCATAACATGAAGTCGTCACTGTTTCAAATGCATCATCTCTTTATTATCAGTCATACATAAATATATTTCCACTCTATCAAATATGAAATATAATAATGTAAAACACTGTATCTCTATAATATAAGAGAAATAAAATACACCACTTTGAAATAAATAACATGTTAATAAATATGTCAATAAATAGTAAATATATCTTTGGAAAGTCCAGTAGACTGAGGTCTCAAGGGGAAAAACAGGATGTCAGGAAGTGTTGTCTCTGTTCTGGGAGCTTTTTGCTAACTTACAGTTAGAGGTGAGACAGAAACTGTGGGAAATACCCAGGAAAGCCCTTAAATATACAGCCAAAATGAGAGTTCATGTAAAGTATTGACAACACCACCAAGTAAAGTAACCACAACTATTATTCTAACTAGGTGCTGATTAACTGTGTGTGTGTGTGTGTGTGTGTGTGTGTGTGTGTGTGTGTGTGTGTGTGTGTGTGTGTGTGTGTGTGTGTGTGTGTGTGTGTGTGTGTGTGTGTGTGTGTGTGTGTGTGTGTGTGTGTGTGTGTGTGTGTGTGTGTGTGTGTGTGTGTGTGTGTGTGTGTGTGTGTGTGTGTGTGTGTGTGTGTTTTTACGATCTAAGCATTCTGTCGCCAGTACTGAGTCATTGAGTCAAGTGTGTTTTTGAAGCCAGTAGGAGGAAGTCTCTTGCCAGCTTGGTGAGGTAAAGGTCTAGATCCCTCAGAATGATGTAACCCTCCACTCGGCTGTCCCATACTGTTTTAGATCTGGTTTGCGGGCCCAAGGGTGTAGGAGATGTTGGCTTCATCCAAGAATTATTCATGAAACTCATCTGAAGAAGAAAGCAAACTAATTTGTTATCAGCCATTACTCTAAGTATTCAAGTATTGTAAAAAGGGATCAAATGTGAGAGGATTTCAGTAGGATACCTGACTGCTGACTTGGCTCATCAGGTCCCTCAGGTCCAGCTGAATGTGCCTCATGCTCTGAGGTAAAGTGGTGCGGAACGCCCGCGCCACCATCTGCTCTTTCTCCTCCTTCTCCAGCTGTTTTCTCTTCCGCTCCAGCATATTCCAAAAGACCTGAATGTCCCAGAAAGCAGCGTGCAGTCGTTCCCAGTCCTGAACGCACAACAAGTGACAGCCACATGATTACATAATCAAAGCTCTAAAAAGGGGAATTCCACACAAATTTTCAAAGCTTTACGTTCTGTAAGAGTAGACTCTCTCTTTGACATGTGTCATCATCATGGAAAATAATTCTAAAAATAGTGCAAGAAACTCTCAAATGACTTTTTTGTGTGTTTTTTTGCAAAATAACAACCAGACAGTTATATTTTTCAATGGAATTATTTCGAAACACTCAAGAAGATACTAACCGTCAGCTGTAGCCAGCTGTGGAAATCTGTAGAAAGCAACGGCATGTCCTTTAACTGCCGGCTTCTGTCTTCAAAGTGCTTGTTTCCCAACTGCTGCTCCTTCTATTAAAGCAAACATGGCAACCATTAAATATTTGTAGTTAGGGAAAGCTAATGCTGGCTGTGATACAGAGCTCACAGTAATGAGCGGGCCAGTCAGGAGAGCAGGGAGTAGGCTTCAGTACTCACATATTTCCTCTGCAGCTGCTGGACGCGGGTTCGGGTAGACCTCGTGAGACGAAAGGAGTTGTTGTATTTGTTCCTCTGGAGGACTGGAGATGGAGAAGAGGACTCCACACAGTTCAGTACGCAGCAAAGGAGGACGAGAGCCTGACACCAAACAGTCATCTGAAACATGAGCAGAGATATGGGTTACAGGCTATCATCTACTGTTTAAAGCTCATTATCTTGTATGAGTAAGTGACATCACATCACATTCAGGTATAAAATGGCTAACTTCTATGTGCAACACTGCAAACAAAAAATAAAAAAGGGGGGTTGACCTACAGTATCACTTCCAACACAGCGCTTCTGGTTAAGTACAGTGATTCTCTTTATGGGAACAGACAATGTTACGCATAGTGTCCGAAAGGAAGTCCATTAATATTTCTGAAAGAAAATCCACACCACATCCTACACCACGCTGTATCGTCATGCATGCTTTGATTCTTGTGCAATTCATTGAAACTACAGTGGGTCTGATTGCACATACATGGAAACAGAAGTGTCTTCATTCCCTCTGTATTGTTTCGGTGTGGAAGGAAGCATTTTCTAAGCATTATTTCCTTTTTTTTAGCTTGTCCGTGCAAGTTACCTCAGTCCTAATCGGCCGATTACACATCACACACTTTGGTCTGAGTTGATGGTGCAACACAGTCTTGTCTCTCATTCACTTCAACCATCACAGTGCTCTCTGAGGATCTTCCTGAATTATTGATAATAACAAAAGCTCACTCACTTCTACCCAAAAGTTGCTGGAATGAGCTGAGTATGGACACCAGCCATTAGCAAGCAGACAAAAACACTGCGGCTGTCAGGCTGTTTGATGTGAACACTGAGTGTGCCCTAAAAATAAAATGTTACCCTCAAAAGATTACATGTATATGCACTGCCACAAACACACTGTGCATCTGTCTCTAGAATTACCTGCTGTTTTTTCTTTGTTTTTTTTACATTTTTGCTCACATGGTGATACAGTAAATCATTCCAAAAACTAAAATATAAATTAATGTAGTTCTTTATAGACAAATACTCAAGCCATCAAACTAATGTCTTATGCGTCTATGTATCTGTTGTAAGATGGGCTTACCTTGGAGGAGCAGTGAACAAGAGCAAGATACCTTCATGCTATAGTGAGGCTCATGCACTGTTTATATATTTGTCATGTTCTTGCTTTCGGTTCCTGACAGATCTGGAGTTTTTTCTTTTTTTCCTGTGCCTCTCTCTCTCTCTCTGTCTCTCGCTCTCTCGCTCTCTCTCTCTCTCTGTTTCAGCATCTTGTGGTCACCAATATGATTCAGGCAGAAGTGAGCAACAGTGAAAATGCAGCTACTTGGATTTATTTATTTATTTTTTGTACATGGGGAATGTTTTCAGGAGCACTGATACATGCTTAGGTAGTTCTAGTCTACAATACCTATTATTTAAAGCAGTATTTTAAACTGATATAATAAACAGTTTCTACTCACATTTTGTGATTAAGTCCATGTGGTACAGTGTGGTTGTGTACCAGGGTATGTGAAGTTAAATGTGACGCAAACTGACAGACAGATAAGGAAGGAAAGCACACGGGTATCTGAGTGTAAAATACTCAACAATATGTCACTTTTATTACTGCTCTGTGTTTTGGTATCCTATTTTATTAACGGATATAATTCATGTTATTAAGGGTGACATTATAATCACAACAATGTGTATAAATGTGCACTTAAACAATGAATAAATCCACTGATTAATAAGCCTCATTGTGCATAAGCAAGACCATGACAGGGCCCTATCATCTAATAAATATGGGGTTTTTCGGAACCTTAACAAATATGTGAATATTTCTCCATCTAATAAGGCAAGACAAGTTTATTTGTAAAGCACAATTCAACAACAAGGCAATTCAAAGAGCTTCACATAAAACATTAAAAGCATTGGGAGAAATAACACATAAAACATATAAAAGATTCAAAACGCCTAAAAGGTCATTTAAAAAAATAAAAGATGGTTACAGTTACAGAAGTTACAGTGCAGTTTACTGAAAAGCAGCGGCAAATAGAAGAGTCTTTAGTCTTGATTTAAAAGAACTAAGAGTTGCAGCAGACCTGCAGTTTTCTGAAAGTTTGTTCCAGATATGTGGAGCATAAAAACTGAACGCTGCCTCTCCATGTTTAGTCCTGACTCTGGGCACACAGAGCAGACCTGTCCCATGTTTAGTCCTGACTCTGGGGACACAGATCAGACCTGTCCCATGTTTAGTCCTGACTCTGGGCACACAGAGCAGACATGTCCCATGTTTAGTCCTGACTCTGGGGACACAGAGCAGACCTGTCCCATGTTTAGTCCTGACTCTGGGCACACAGAGCAGACCTGTCCCATGTTTAGTCCCGACTCTGGGGACACAGAGCAGACCTGTCCCATGTTTAGTCCTGACTCTGGGCACACAGAGCAGACCTGTCCCATGTTTAGTCCTGACTCTGGGGACACAGAACAGACCTGTCCCATGTTTAATCCTGACTCTGGGCACACAGAACAGACATGTCCCATGTTTAGTCCTGACTCTGGGCACACAGAGCAGACCTGTCCCATGTTTAGTCCTGACTCTGGGGACACAGAGCAGACCTGTCCCATGTTTAGTCCTGACTCTGGGGACACAGAACAGACCTGTCCCATGTTTAGTCCTGACTCTGGGGACACAGAGCAGACCTGTCCCATGTTTAATCCTGACTCTGGGCACACAGAGCAGACCTGTCCCATGTTTAATCCTGACTCTGGGCACACAGAGCAGACCTGTCCCATGTTTAGTCCTGACTCTGGGCACACAGAGCAGACCTGTCCCATGTTTAGTCCTGACTCTGGGCACACAGAGCAGATCTGTCCCAGACAATCTGAGAGGTCTGGATGGTTCGTAGCTGAGCAGAAGATCTGAAATCTATTAATTGTAATAAGGGTCCCATACTTTCTATTGTAAGTGGTTCGATTTGGTTTCAGCCCCCTTATGGTTATACACTTCAAGGGCTGATGTAAATAATATATTTAAATATATTTAAAGGGTATTTCTTGTCACTCCCATCCAACCCCTCAGGTATTACTCCCAAAGGTGCCCCTGCAGAACATATCGGTGTGATTGGCGACGTGTGTTCCACAGTTCCTCCAACATGGAAGTTATTTTCTGGTGTTCTCGGGAATCTAGTAATTATTTTCCATTTAAATTTTCTCCATGGTTTGAATTTGCAACCAGGCTAAAAAGACACTTTTCACTGAGAGGATG
Source organism: Echiichthys vipera (assembly GCF_963691815.1). Lineage (NCBI taxonomy): Eukaryota > Metazoa > Chordata > Actinopteri > Perciformes > Trachinidae > Echiichthys > Echiichthys vipera. The sequence continues at coordinate 18,167,858 of NC_139839.1, read as the reverse complement.
ACCATTAATATTGAAACCGAAGCAGAAGATGAATAAATGAAAAATGTATGAATAATTAAACTGCTTTATTCCTGCAGAGTTTCACATGCTCATTTAACTGTGACAGTAAGCTGTTGAAATCTACTATCTCAACTACTTTCAAGAGGTAGTGAAGTTCAGTGTTGACTTTGCATCTTAAGGGAAATTTGATGAGTCTCATGATTTAGATTAGTAATGACTAGCACAGTTTCGCTGAAATCTCACAAAACAAAACAGAGAAAAATGCACAAAAAGGCCCCTATATTTTGGGAAATACGTGTTTTATCAAAGTTCCCAATGTCAGGGCAATTTCTGTTCCGCTGTATTTAACTATATGTTAGCATCTTCTATGAGCTTGAAACTAGAGGGGGCAGAGTCTTTGTAATTTTATTTGATACATTTATTGGAGCCCTTATCCCAAACATCTGAATGTTTTTACGTCTTGCGTTCTATTTCGCTGGCACTTGTTCCTAATATCTTAGTGGACTAAGATGTTTTTCCATTTACCTATGATGTTGTTGGTTTTCATTGCTGCCTTGTGTGAAGCTCTTTGCAGCGTGTTTGTTCTCTTCAAATAAAGAGGATGATGATATTAGTGTCATATGTAATATATGTGTTTTGCTTTACTGTATTTTTACTTTTATACAAGAATCTACTGAGGCATCTGCAAATTGAAGGGCTGAGTGAACAGTGAAAAAACATTGTTTAAATGTCAGTAATCAATTGGAGAAAATTTATGGTGATATCTATAAGTTAACATTATTATTTTTATACAATACAAATACTGTATTTAAACACCAATTTCTCATAATGACTTTTTTTCTCATTCTGAGCTAGAAATCACTTACATACACCAAACATTTCAGTTACATAAATATATCGGCTGTTGAGAGTATTTTCTGATTTATGGAGCATTAAAATGATATATCTTAAATTCCCTTTGTAAAAACCTTTGACTCTAATATGTCAACAAAATAACATTTTTAACATGGCTTTATCCAATGTTCTTCTGACCAATCTTTCTGTTCTGGAAATGTATGCATTAATACATACTGTATTTGATAAGATAATACCTCATTTTTATACATACAATTTCAGAAAACTTGTAATACGAAAAGCAATTGTCTGTTTAATGGTGAGACATGGTATTGAAAAGTTACGTTTTAAGTGTGAAAAAACGATTGTGTGACAAACCTGGCATCCTACTGGGACATGGCAGACCAGCAGAGGCCAGAGTGTAAGCAGGCTTCAGTGTTAATGTTAAAAATAAAAATAAACTTTTCATGACCACTGTCTTTTAACTGATTATCCTGCATACCCCTCGTCAGATTTGTTCTCCTTTCCTGTTAAATGTATTGCTTCTTTGTCGTGCTTTTGGGTTTTAGTCTCCAACTCATCCAGAGTAACTGCAGTCATAACCTAAACGCAATTTAAAGTAGATTTTTACTTTAGATTCCTTCCGTCACATTATTTAGTCTGATCCTGCCATGTTCTTTAAAAGTACTCCTGGTAATATCATTGAAAGAGTTATTGAAAGTATATTTCTTTGGTTTTCCTTGAGGCTAAAGGAACAACGCTCTCTTCCTGAAAATTGCACAACCGTGAAGAGGTTGATTTGGAGGTAAATTCCCAACCAGAGATGAATCTGCACATAAGGGAAGTCACCCAACATTCAAAGGAATGACAACTGGGGGGGATATTGATATGATGACAGTCATCATATTGAAAATCTAAGAAAACACTGAGTTGATTAAAAATTGTATTTATTGATCAGCGAACTTGAAAGAAATATAGTTGAATGTGTACAATGCATGTAATTATTGGATAACATTTGTTTAGTGTACAAAACAGGACTGCTGATCCTCTTGAACAACTGCACATGTAATGATAATAACTTTTGAATGTTCTGGTCTTTTACTTATTCAATAGTTGTGTGTTGTGTACATTCCAGCACTTATATGTCATCGATTTAAGTGATCTGTCATTAGAATTTGATTTTCAGGCTGCACTTGTGGAGAATAGTTTGATTCATTCAACACTGATTAAAAAAAACTAGTGTGAGTTGAGTTATATAAACTTTACTAAGTCTGTTTTTATGCCCCGTTTTCAACGAGAAAGTATTCTCAGAGGATGTGATTGATGTAATTCACAACATCATTATAACAGCAACATTTTATAGAATAAGACTTCTGTTGACAAAAAGTTTTTTTCAAAAACATTTTTGTCGCAATGTTTTGTCTGAGGATTGTTCATACTTTTAATTCCTAATTTAATTAGAATTTGAATTAAAACACATTCCCATTACATTAGGATCGGGTAACAATGAGAGTAGGGGACATTTTTCAGAATATTTAACAGGTATAACAAAATGTCTCATGTTGTGTCAAGAAAAGTTGCAGTGTGACTAAGACAACCTGACGGGGCAAAGATGAGATCATTTTTGTGGCATTTCCTCTGAGATAAGCCCTGTGCTATTAGTTTCAAAATATCCAAAAATCTGAATAAAATCCTTAAATATTCCTCTTAACTGGTTTTCAACCTACCTCTTTGTGGCAGTTTCACTTTGCATATCTGTGGGCAGAAGGAAAGTCTACATGATTTCCTTGTACTGTACTTATGAACAACTGAGAGCAGAGGTTGTCGGTGTTGCTGCAAGTGTTCAGCAGGGTACAAAGCTCACGCTGTCCTGTAAAACTATCATTTGCTCTGTATCTTTTCTACAGTTTATCACTCTCTGTATGCAGTAAACCCATAACCCCAAAGACATTTATGATCCGATGGTTTAAATAAACTATGTGTTACCTTTTCTTTATGTTATCATTCCAGTTTAATAAGTGAATAAATATGTATTGCGAGAAATACAAAGCAGCTATGTGAGTTTTGAGAGCAGCTGTTACTAAAAGCTTCAAATAGAGCTCCCAGGTGGTTTGTAAATGTGTCCCACAAGGATCAATATTAGGCCCCCTGTAACTTACTCAACGCAAACTATTATTTATTTTCCACCATTTCCAACATTGTAATGTCAATTTGTATACCATCTAGTATACTGTATGTCACCTGCACTGCAAACCTGGCCTTCTCCAGGTTAGAGTCTGCTTTTGATGACCTCCAGACCTTTTTCAATAAATCAAAGCTTGTTTCAAACTCCAAAAAGACAACATGTGTGCATTTCACAAGAGCACACTTAGCCTGCTGCCCCTACGACCCGGATAAGCGGACGAAAATTAATGCTTGGACGGCGCTGCCAATTATTCTACACATACCAATACCAATCACCCCATTGCCATTCGATTCCTTACTGGTTACAAGAAAAAGTCATATGATTATCTCTGACATCCAGACGGCATCAGAATACTTTTTTCTTATATACTGTTTTTTATTTATAAGGCACATATCCATGTTACCAAGATATTTAACATCCTTATTTATATTCAGCGAGAACACCAGCTCACAAGCTAGGTTAGTTTTAAATGTTCCACGAACTCTGGGAAAGATTAGTTTCCAATACTATGGCTTTGGGACTTTGAGGGACTTTAAAGTTGTTGTTTTTTTTGTTTTCAGATCTCTGGTAAAATGTAAAAAAAATAAAAAATAAAAGACACTTCTAAAGTACATACGTAGGTCACATGAGGAAATAAGAACTCCTAGAAACAGCGAGGTAATTAACTGTGGGTGGTGAGTCAGGGTTTAAAACCAGCTGACTTCCTGTCAGAAAGAGAAAATGAAAGAGAAAATGCTGAGTTACAATATATGCATAAGCAGAAGGGCTTCCCTCACTTTCAGACACACACACACACACACACACACACACACACACACACACACACACACACACACACCCCTCCCCTTTCCCCCTCATACAGTAATATGTTAAATTTCCATTGTGACATACACACGTAGTTGCTCTCAGTCTATTTTCAGTCTCATTCATATGTGGTTTCAGGCATCCCTTTTAGTTTTGTTAGGTTTTCCTTCCCATTTTTCCTCTGGAATAGAAAGTATCTAATGCTTATGGTAAATGAAGTACCTTTTAATCACATGTTGCATGTCATATCAATAAATATAAATAATATATCAATAAAGCCTTCAGAAATTCTAATGTTGTTTAATGAAGTTATTATCTGTCTCCCTTGGTTGTGTTAACCTGTTCATAGATGTTCATTGATTAAATAATAACACACCGACTTGACTGATTTGTTTTGATTTTTTACTACAGTTACACAACAAACATACAATACATCCATTTTATAACCTCATCAGATACAGATTTCAAATTACCATATCATCATATCACATAGAAAAAGACAAATTCAGTGCACCGGAAACATTTTTCCTATGTATGTAGCCTAAATGCGGCCTTTTTCTTGTTATACTCCATCTCATTTTGGCAGAGTGAGCAAATTCAAAGGTCCCAGGCGACAGCCTTTTAGATTCGAATGAACTTACTGACATCACATTAATGTTATGTCATTTATTCTGGTCACAGAGAATAAGATATAAACTGTGATAACATCTGAGGTTAAGTCATGTCAAGTTACTGCTGTCTCTCAAACGTCTGACCGAGTGCACTGAGTTGTTTGCCTGAAAGCACGGACACAACAGGGACATTTTGTTGTGCAGAAGAATAAAAGAAGGCTCCATAAAGTGTAGTTGAGGCAACAACACATTTTTGATCTGGCTCGTGCTGTTGACCTGGTATAAACTCCCCAGGCTTTCTATTTAGTTTGGATCTCTCTTATAAAAGATGGGGTGGGGGTGTTCTAGGAGGATGGCTGAATCCCCGCTGGCCAAGACTCTTTAGCCTGTTCTACAGCTTCATACTGGGGATTTAAAAAGGTTTTTCTTCTGGTTATAATATTTAGTCCATATGAAACTTTCTGCCTTTGGTGTCGAAAAAGAGTTTATTTTGGAGATATCTAGTGTTCTTTAAAAAACATTTTATGGCAGATGGTAAAACCCTTTTCCTGTGGTATTCAGCCAAGATCTAAGTAGCCATAATGATACTTCTCTAAAAACTTCTGGATTGTACTTAAATATCCCTTGTTTGTACATATAGAGCTGTGTAAGAACAATTACATTCCAGTTCATGCAGGACAGTTTCAGTTGAGGTAGGAGCAACTCTATTGGAGAGAACACATCAAGTCCCCCTAAATGTGTTACTTCACTTGGATGTTTGACCTTCCATAATGTATGTGAAAACCATTTGTGACAGAAATTATTATTCAAAGCAAGTCTAGAGGAGATCTTTTAGGATTTTTAGGGACCTGCAGCCATCCTAAATCTATACCAGGGCAACTGGGCGGCTCTTACTCAGGAGGTAGAATCAGAAAGCCGGTGGTTTGATCCCTCGCTCCTAGAGTCTACATGTGAGAGTGTCCTTGGGCAAGCTACTGAAGCCCAAAATGCTCAGCGTGCGTGTGAATGTTTATCGCTACTGATGGCATCTGCCACCGTATGTGAATGGGTGAATGCTGACTTGTTTTGTATGGTTGACCACTGTTAAGTTGTTGCTTTAGAAAAACGGTATATAAATGCAGTCCACTTATCATTTACAACTACCTCCGAGAGGTAGGTTTGCTGAACCCAAGGTGACATGAGATGTGGGTCCATTACCACTATTGAATAGAAAGTCATCGTTCAAAGAAAGGATTCAGTTTCAGTGAAACCTGTAGGTCTAAGCACATACCTCTTAACCGTTGCATCACAGTAAATTGGTAGCTGCTAACCATACAGTTAAATAAAGCTAAAAATCATTATTTAGAGATGGGGTTATTTCAATCCAAGAGCCTTGTTTAAACTCCATAGTAGTCCTGTCTCGACCTCCTGTCTATGAACCTCTGAAGGGCTCAGAGATAAACAATGCACAAAGACATCTGAGGACAGCTGCACAATCACAAGAGAAAAGATAGCTTAAGAAAACTGTTTTGCTGGGTCACCACCAGCTGGGGCTTTGTTTACACAGCTTGACGTTTGAAGTCCTAGGTGTTTTTACGCAATACTTATTGACTACATTGGATTCTATCCCTATAAAAGCAGCATTAATTTCACTGAAAGGCAGATGCGCCTGGAGTTGATTTCGCCATCTCGAATTGTATTTTGTGACTCTCTCTGGACCAGGAAAATGTATGCAGCTGTTACGCTCTTCGTCTTCATGTGCTTGACTGCCACCACCAATGCAGAACACCATCCACCTTGTCGTAAGAATTTGTAGCTCCATCATTTTGGTTCTTTTTCTTATTTGATTTTGAATTGTCTATGTGTTAGGTAGACTTTAAGATCACCACATTTCCTATTTGCGATCAACAAAAGTATTTGGTTACATTAGTTCAAAATGTGTCTAATGTCTAATATATTGTGATCAACATGAGTTATAGACCCATCTAACTGACACTATTGTCTTTCAGATTCACCCAATATGACAGGATTCATGAGTGTGGTGAGTTTTCAAAATTGGTTTTTCGAGACCAATAGTTCTTCTAGTACTATATGTGTGAATATATATATACTGTATATATATAACCTTTTAAAATAACGTGTGGAAACTCTCTCTCTGTCTCTCTGAATTTCTGTTGTTGTATGACACCAGCTATCACATAAGGGTGATGTGAAAGCATTCGGTGCATTCACGTATGATTCAATGGGCAAGAAACTACGGTTCAGATCAAACGAGAGCCACCCCACGAACACGTCACACGGTTTGGATGTGCTGATGTTTTTCGATGAGGTGACTGCTTTTCTTCTCTCTTTTTTTTTTTCAAATGTCACCATTCACCTGATGATGTTTTGCACATTGACATCTTGAATCTGTGTGTGCGTCCGTCAGGGGATATTCTACGAGATTGACAGCAAAAACCAGAGCTGTGAGAAAAAATCATTGCAATGCACCCTGCACCCTCTGGATATCCCCGATGATGCAACGTTTGTGAGTACTATAAACTCTGGGAATCCATCCATCGAAGGAGAGGGATTAAAACTCAGTGTATGGACAGGATCAATGCCAGGCACGAAGGGTGAGTGATGCTATAACATAATATGTATAATAGGTGACCGTTTACTTGATGAGAATGACTTGAATGTTTCTCTTTTTCAGGCCAATATTCCATGTCTGTAACAATGGGATGTCTGCCTTTTTCCACCATCTACTTCTGTGAATCCACATCATTCATTTTCAGGTTGGTGAATTGTTTTTAAATGCTTGGGGGCATTTAACACTACAGGGAGGTTTATGTAACTTTCTAGTATCTGTTAGCTGCATGGACTATAATGTATGTCCTTTCTCACAGCCTCTTAGATGTGGACATCGAGATCAAGGATCCTGACCTCCTCGCGGTTCCTTCCATTTGTCACGGACAGCCCTTGGAGGAAACGCCCGAAGGGACAGTCCACAGCTTCCTCAATGAGTTTATGTAGATGAAACCGCACCAGCAGAAACTTTAACTTCTATCCAAGTGTGGCCTGCCAGAACGTTAGACTTTTCTCTGCTTTTCATGTGACACTGCACTGCATCACATCTGTTTCCATCTTCCACGCCCCTATGAGAATATGCATTTGAATGGATCATCCTGTATACACACACTTTGATGTGACGGAAAGAGGTATGAAATGGATTATAGAATTAGTCATAATTACTAACAGTTTGGTGGCTTTTTAAGTTGGTACTGCTTACAACACCTGTAAGATGTGATTAATGGAACAATAAAATGTCAAAGCTGTCAATGATGTGAAGAGATGTTTTTTTTTCATCCAAGATTATTATAAGTAAGTGTTTTGACTTGGCTTTGTGCAACTTTTGAACAAGCAGGTTTTGTATGAAGAAACAGCAAACCATTTCAGAGATGTATGGCTGGATTAATCCACTAGAGGGCCCTGGGGCAAAATCATAGGTTAGGCCACCATTGACTCCCAGGTCCTTTTACTCTGTGCATTGGTACTCTGTCCCCTAGAAATATCCATCAAGGAAAGTGTACAACACATGGCAGACTAATTATGTTCTGTCCAGAGATAAAGTGACAATTAGGTTTTGGTAATTTGATTAAAAACGATTTTAGGAAAATGCAACTTATACACACAATATCAGCTGAACAAAGTTTGAACTTTAAGATCTGACTGTATCTAAACAGTGTTAATATAAGTAAGAATATTATTAGCACATTTAAAACAACCATAGCTGACAAATGTGCTTAACAGGCCCAAAAATACCAACATAAATGAATAAGAAGCAAAACAGAAGACTAAATGAAATAAAATAAGAGAATATTGATTTTAAATATGAACATAAATATATTAATATAAAATATGAATATTGGTATATATGAATTTATATAAGTCGGAGTATTACAAATATCCACATGAATATATTAGTAAAAGTTGCATTAACAGTGAGTTGTATAAATTAGAGTCTTCTGGTCTGGGCGTCTAGTTAAGCGTCATGATACTGTATCAGGCCCACAGTAGAACTGAGCAACAAAATATAACATTAGAAAAAATGACAATAAAGGAATTATCATGGTCATTGCCTTATAGTGATTAAGAAACAAATAATCTTCATTCTGTGGGAATAATAGATATATTTAAAATTATTTTTGTCATTTTTCCTTAAAGGGATGCTTTTTATATCACTAAACTAATATGAATTATTGTACCATGTACATTCATTCTGTTGCAACAGCCCTACAATGAATAACATCTAGTGAATGTTTTGTCTACCCCCATAGTGGAGGAAATTATATCAGAAATGATGTTGATTGTTTTATTGTATCAACCGAACACACCTCTACTTTTTGTCCAATCAAAAGCAGTTGCTAGGCAAAAAAAGTTCCCAAAAGGGAGAAACAAATTTTTACTTGTAAAAAGACAATAAAGTGTAGCTTTTTCTTACCCTGATCTGCATTTTGTTTGGATAAACATTGTGAGAAATATAGTTGGTGTCATTATCAGTAAAGAATTTTAACTATTTCTATTGGCAACTCCAGCAGCTATTTATTTGACTTTTGGCTTGTTCTAAGTCATTTATGCTGAAACAGGAATCCATGCATTCGGGGGTAAATACCACTTATTAGCGTCTGAAAAAAAATCAAAAATAAGATACAGGCGCTTTTATTGATTTGTTTGCATCAGATGATACACTGTGTTTAGGGTAGGATCGTTTTTAAGGGTGTCAGTTAAGTGTGGGCCATTTGTCCATCATGTTCAAACATGTAGATATAAAGATAAATACATTATCATATATTGATGTTGGTTATCAAAAATGAGGTTTTAATGTAGTTTGCTTTGGGATAGTTTATCCGCCTATTACAGTACTTAGAGTAAACAGAGTGGATGAAATAAGAGGGCATCAGGCTTTTTACATGCAATAGGCTGAATATTATTAGAATTTCAGCTGTTTTTATGTAATCACCTGTCATTATGATTTGGGCTACCAGACAAATTGAGCAGATGAGTTACACAGTGGACTAAGAAGACAGGAGTTAATGTTTGTGTTAAATTGAAAGAAGTCAGGTTATTAGTTCACCCACAACTTGTGTCACTTCACTTAAGTGTTAGAAGTCTCTATCTATGCAGCTGTCTAATTACCTGTGAGTTAACATGTTTAGGCTATTACACGTTTACATGAAGTATAGTCTACAAACCGGCCTACATTTGTGATATATATATATGTAATCTAGGTAGTTAGTGCCCCTCCTATAGAAATTAAATTAAATGATATGGTCCCCTTACATTGTTGTGCCCTTTCTGCCAATAGAAACATTTTCTCTTTGTCCCTGGTCTTGAGAATTACATGGGGTTTTATAAGAAATGTCCTGTGAGTTGTCTTTGAGTTACTGCAGCCAGTTTGGGTGTCAAGATACCTTCTTGCCTGGGGACCTACAGATTAGTTTCAGACACGGTGCACGGACATTGCTGGATATTGGTCAACAAGCTTGACAAACTGTCATCACTGACAGACATGATGTGGCCACTCTCACCTGCAGTTCGCGGAGCCGCCGACAGGTGGTGTGTGTGTGTTACATGCATAACAACGAAAATACAAACTGTACCTTGCTATATTAGCCACCAAGGAGCTTCTCATCGTTAGCTAGCGAATAAAACATTCATTTTTTAGCTTTAGGAAATGGCAGTTTGTGCAGGAAAATAACGAGAGTGTGTGCTTTGCAAAGTCCGCGACGTTTGGATGATTTGGTTTCAGTCCGTCTTTGATTTTAAACGAGGTAAGTAAGTTGTAAAATGGCGGATAGCTAACGTTAACATCCAGGGAGTTTGTCTTTGATGCTGCTGCACTGACTAGAAGACACTTGACACTAGTGTTAGGAGTCGTTAACATTGAGATACGCCTTTATTAAAGTCAATTAACATTAACGTGATTAATACTGACGACGTAACACCCAGCTGGTGTTGAGCAGTGTTTCCGTTAGCAAGCTAACAGCTAACGGCAACATGCATTATCTGAGGCCGAAAATGTCTCAACATCCTCCAGTGAACCTTAAGGTAGTTTTTCAGTGCGAATAAAGTGGTGAAGAAGGTGGTCTAAAGGTAGCTGGCTAGATGATGTAACGTTATCGACTAACATCACATATATGAGCGAAGTTAGCTCGCGTTAGCCAGAGAGCCGCTCGCGTCAGGAGCAGCAGAGAGAGAGGACAGAAACATCTGTAGTTGCGCTTGAAGTTCGGAAGTAACGCTACAACTGCGCGTGTCACAATTGTTTTGGGGGTCAATTAGGTTTATATTCTAAGTACCATTAGAGTTTACTATCACAACCACCTGGTTTATAAGAATACATATTACAATACTCGTCCGGGAAAGAATGACGAACGTTATGAGGCACTACGCAGAGGCGATTCTAGAGTCTGTCAGGGCCCTCGGCAAAAATTGACAGGGGGCCCCTTGAACCAGGTTGATCACCATTGTGTTCTAAATAATGACACCAACATAGATATTGCAAAAATGTCAACTTTTTTATTTCAAAAGTGCACATTTTTGTTATTCAAAATATGAATTATAAACGTTTAAAAAATGTAATTCAAACATTTATATGTAGAACAATAAAAAACAGAACAGTAAAAACTTGGCTGGAGTCAGGTGGGGCCCTCCCTACGGAGGTCATGTGTCCTACTGCCATTGCAAACTGTCACTGCTGTAGTGTAAAGTCTGTCAGCGCTCATGGGCCCCTGACTGCCCTTGGGCCCCGAGCAGTTGCCTGCCTTGCCTACTGGCAAGCGGCGTCTTTGGGCACTCCACTTTATTGCGCTTGGACTCTGAATTCAGTCCCCTCGTCTGTTCAGAATAAGGATAACCATGTCTTGTTAACATTGTAAATTTTGGGCTTACCCTTTACAGCATGGGTGTCAAACTGATCCAGTAAAGGGCCGTGTGGCTGCAGGTTTTCATTCCAACCAATCAAAAACACACCTGGTCCAACAAATCAACTGTGTGAAGACAGCTCAGGTGATTGAGTAAGTCGAGTCAGATGTGTTCTTGCTTGGTTGGAATGAAAACCTGCAGCCACACAGCCCTTTACTGGATCAGTTTGACACCCATGCTTTACAGTAAGTGTGGTTATGTTGTGTACACGCACCCCCACAGATATAACTTCTCTGAGTCTGTCTGCTGTGACGTTAAGTTACTGAGCTGTAAAAAACACCATCTGCACACCTTAAGTAATTTGCCCAATTGAATGACACCTTACTGGAAATTATTATTTCAGGTTCACGTAGTTAGCAAATTAACAAACTTATTTTCCCTCACCCTTCCTGCAAACATATGTGCTGTGAGACAGGCTAGTCCACTCCACACCGCCCTACAGGCACCGCTGGAGTAGCTTAGTAGTACACAGGGAATTTGAGCTTTTCCATGTTTTCAGGCCCATGCATGCATGACAAGTACTTGAACATTTCACACATTGTCCCAGTTTGGAAGACCACACGCATGCTTCAGTCAGTGCAGTCTGGTTGTAAATATTACTGTGGTGGGCTCAGAAAAGGTTTAATCATGTCTGCAGCTCTATCCATTCTGTCCTTCGCTCATTTGTGTCAATCAGTTAGAACTCAATTGTAATTTTCAATACACGAGTCATACTGATACTGCTCTGTCAGATAACCACCTGGGAAATGGTAGATGGACAATTTCACCTTAAGAAAACCACCTACCCGTCTTGCTCAATAAGTGATTGCAAATACTCCCACAGTGGCCTCAGTCCTCCTCAAAAATATGCTTGATTAAAAATTGTTATGCAACTGTACATAAGCCCTACTCCTTATTTATGTAAATTGCTCCCTTTGTACTACTAGTCCAAATACTCTTTCTTTTCTGAAACCTAATTTTAGGCTCTTTACACCATATGTCTTGTGTCAGTCCTGACTCGTTCAGCACCCAAAGTTGTCAATGTCAGCTCTGATGAAATCCCATACTTTGTTACCAGGGTCCAAAATGATTAAAAAACAACTTATTTTTTCAGAGCAGCAGTCAATAAACCTGACTGCAATTAAGAATGATATGAAATTAAGTAAAACATGCATAAAGGATACAAATCCTCCTGTATGGGATGTATTAAGTAGTACATTCTTCTGTATTTTTATTCAATGAATGGCAGGTATTCTGATGGCAAATGTGACATCAATCCTCATAATGTTCAGCAACTATTTGATGACATTTAGTCAGCACTAGATAGTAGTCCGCCATATATAATTAGAATTTTGTTAATCAGATAATGATAGAAATGGTATTAAGTTCATGTGTTATCTGTGTTTCCAACTGTGCAGTTTAAGTATGAATGACTGATTTTCACACTCCGAGTTATCTATGCAAATAGGTTACAAAAGCATGAGTTCTTCTCAGTGTGTAGAGCAGAGAGTGAAAGTGAGGAAAGAACCTGCATTAAGGCTGTAATCATGTAACAGAAAGTTAGAAAATATTGTCTCATCATTTCTCGCAGGATGACATATCATATTGCTTTTTTGTTTGGCCAAGTGTCTAAAACAGACAAACGGCACATGGCCACATGTGAGAAGCTGGAACCTGCAAATGTGGGGTGTTTGTGATAAATTCTGTAATTATTGATGTAAACACGTTCTTGACTATTAAACTTGTTGGTGCTAAATTTTCTGTTGATAGGCCTTTTTCACAGCAGAAATTTTGACTTAGTAAGAAAAGAACAGGTGTTACTTATAACATTAACAATGACAAAGTTCTATTCAAGTGTCCCAGTAAGTCCATGACCATGTGACAGTGAGCCAGAAGGAACAATACCAGGTTCCTGTTACTGAAGCAGCTAAATGGAATTCAGCCATCATTCACACGCATGTGCTTTTTCAGGCTCTGCAAATGTTTTATAGGCTATAGAATGCACCCATCATGTTTGTTCGGCCTTATTAATATGCTTTTCTGTGAGAAAGACAGAAAAACAGCACAGGGTCCTATTAGAGGTATACAATTAATTGAGCTAGCAAAACAAAAAGTGTCAAGTTCACAAGGAAAAATTCACATTTTACTGTATATTGTGACAGCTCCTTGGCCTCTGACCTAATTTTAATTTGGTTGCCTGGGATCTGGGGAGTGGCTTGTCAGGAGAGATGGCTAACACCTTAGTGTGTGCGTGCCTGCGTGTGTGTGTGTGTGTGTGTGTTTGAGTGCTCACCAAGGAGCTGTCACAACATATATATATATACTATATACTGTATACGTTGCGACACCAGTCATATACATGGGCATTTTTCATATGTAACTAGACTGCTATTGCCATGCAACGACTGAGACTCACCACCCAGTTGTTTAAAAATAATATTTCTTGTGTACACAGGTGAACGACTCATAAAACATATATCGCTTTCACCGTAATTATTAGTGTCTTTTTGTCTTGACTTTTATCAAACATAATATCTCTGCATGGTCATCATCATCGCACATACACAGCTTTATATTGCTGAGGTGTTTGAGTGGTGCTGTGCCAAGCAGGTGCATCTTAAGGCCTGATGTGCCCTTTCTGCCAGTATAATATAAACTAAACATTTTCTCTTTGTCCCTGCTCTTATGTATTACAAGTGGTCTTCTATAAGATGTCCTGTGAGTTGTTTGTGAATTATTGCAGTTGTCATTCATCACCTCTTCTGATTTGTCTTATTTTCTAGGTCCAGATACCTTCTTGCTTGAGGTCCAGAGCAGTAGAAGCACCCACTCCAGCAGATCCAGAAAATGTTAAAGAAATGATAGCAGCGCAGGATTTGCACACAGAGTTTCATTTTCCTCAGTAAGCAGTGCATCACAGATATGTATTCACAGATAGAACATCTCTTTGAATGTCTGTTTGTGCGTATATATGCATGTACATCATGTTAACCTAGCTGCTTAAAAGTTATTTTGAAGTCTGTTTCGTGGTTATAATGACTTTATCCGTTGTACACAGAGAGGCAGAATCTCAGTTGTCTTCAGATACTGACCTTGAGGATCCTGATGGCAAAAATGCAAAGACAGGAAAAGGCCTGGTATGTTTTTCAAAGCTTTGATCTTCATTTATTTATTTCCATATCTGTCCATGTGTAATCAGGGTCACAGGGAGGCTTGTGTCAATCCCACCACGCATTTGGTGTAAAGCAATGAAACACCCTAGAGAGGTTCCCAGTACATCACAGGACTAAGGGTGTAGAGTAGACACAGTGTGGTGTCACGCAGCAGTTGTGTTTGATCAGAAAATAAGTGGATGCTGCATCACTGTCTGCATCAAATGTCTGTAATGTGATTTAGTCCCATACTCTGAGCGCTTTTTAATTCCCAGTAACAGGATAAGCTATTCAGTCTACACCACATGCACAGTGCTCACAATTATGCAAACGCAATAAGACACTTCTTCCATCTTCCATCCACATGTTTCTCCACAACAGGCAGGCAAGAAGGGGAAGAAGGCGCTTGGAGACAAGGCCAAAGTCGGGGGAGCAGGGAGGGCCCCCATTTTTGGCAGAGTGAATGGCCATCACCAGGAGAACGGGATGGAGAATATGACCTTGTTCGAGGTGGTTAAAATGGGGAAGAGTGCCACACAGGTGGGTACTCAATAGTGTGTTGGAAGAGATGATGTCTTGAGTTGTAGTTTCTTCTCATTGTATTATGCAAGTATTTTTGACTGGGGTGGTAGCTGTGGGTTCCATTTTTTTGTATTGTATTGTGGTAGCATCATCATCCCAAACAAATATTTTGAGATTTTAATTCCATAGTTGTATTTGTCATGGTCACTGTTTCATTTTACAGTCTGTTGTTGATGACTGGATCGAGGCATACAAACATGACAAGGACGTTGCTCTCTTGGACTTAATCAACTTCTTCATACAGTGCTCTGGCTGTAAAGGTAAGTATCTGACATGATCCGTCTAAATATGTAGCACGTCCGGTGCCTGAAAGCAAATGAAAGAGCTGAACTTTGCTGCCATGGTGGGATTCTTCACACAGGTGCTGTGAGTGGAGAGATGTTCAGACATATGCAGAACTCTGAAATCATCCGAAAGATGACAGAGGAGTTCGATGAGGTGATGCAGGCTGTAGTTTTGCATTCATTTACTAAACTGATTCTAAAATAAAACATGAATCTCACCATATATATGTGCAATTATCGGATACAAGCATGTGGCAGTGAAACAAATGTGATCCTCCTGACCTCCTCCTGCTATCATCAAACAGGACAGCGGAGACTATCCATTAACTATGTCGGGACCGCAGTGGAAGAAATTCAGGATAAGCTTCTGCGACTTCATTGCGGTTCTGGTGCGTCAGTGTCAGTACAGCATCATCTACGACGAGTATATGATGGACACGATAATCTCACTGCTCACCGGTCTGTCTGACTCACAGGTCAGGGCGTTTAGACATACAAGCACACTAGCAGGTTAGTTTTAATGTGCACGGTTCACTTTGGCTTTCTACATTTCTGCTCCATGTCTGCCTGCACGCTCACGTAGTTATTCCTTCAGGTGTGTATCTGAATTTTATGGTTTATTGCAGCCATGAAGTTGATGACAGCCCTGGTGAATGTTGCTCTCAACCTGAGCATTAATATGGACAACACGCAGAGGCAGTACGAGGCGGAGAGAAACAAGGTTGCTGCAAAAAGGGCCAATGATAGGTTGGAACTTCTGTTACAGAAGCGTAAAGAGGTGAGAAGAAATAGATATTGTCTAACACGTGCAACAAAAAGTTGACTAGTCCTTTAGTCTAGCTTTATTTGCACAAAAAGAAGATACAGAATGATTGTAAAGAATCTTACCGTGTAGGAGGGTAAGGAAGACTGAAAGGCATATTAAATCCTCCCCCAGATTATTACTCATCAAACAAATAACAAACAAATTACACACTATTTTTTACACAACAAATTAGACAGAAATGTATAAAGAGAAAACAAACACATCCCTGTCCAGTATCATCCCCTAGTGCAACATCACCTACAGTAGGATATGATGTCATCCTGTTGAACTATCTCTGTAATTGTCATCATTTAAGTTCATGTTGGATCATCCCCTTTTTATTTCTGCCACAGTACAGAGCTGCTGAGGTGACACATAATTGGCAGCAGATATTAATATTTACTGACACCGCTACATTTGTTTGCTTGTGTCTGAACGCAGAACAAATGTGTTGAAAAACATAGAATGACAGCCTTACCCTTTAAAATAGCTAAAATGACTGAACAGAACTCTTCAGACAAAACCTCTTGAAAGTCGTTTTAGCGTTTGTGTGTGAGGGTCGAACAAGGCAGAACAAGAGTGGGTTTTTTTGGCTTTCTTCATGCAAATGATCTAAAAATGAACACTTTTTGTGTTTTATCTTTCAGCTTCAAGAAAATCAAGATGAAATTGAAAACATGATGAATGCAATTTTCAAAGGAGTGTTTGTTCACAGATATCGGTATGTGAATCCTTGATCGCCTTAAATACTGAATGTTGACTGAGATTTCACCGAGGAGCCTCTAATTGCACTTGAGTCTTGTAACGAGAAGCAGAGAACTCTCACTGTGCATTGTTGGCCCTTTGGCGTCCTCTAGTGTGAAATTTAAGTCAACATCAATGTAAGTCCATATGATTTTTGGTTCAGACCTAACAGCTCTTAACAATTGTGTTAACACAAGGGCACGTTATATAATATTTCTGACAAAGCTGAATAAATCCTCTTGTGTTGCAGTGATGCCATCGCTGAGATCCGAGCCGTTTGTATTGAGGAGATCGGAATGTGGATGAAGCTTTACAGTGACGCCTTCCTCAACGACAGTTACCTGAAGTACGTTGGCTGGACAATGCATGACAAGGTGAGCTAACAAACAGCTACTTTTTGTGTTTAAACTAGTGGTGAATTAAAAAAAAAATCTATTTACTTAGAGTCTTTGTAATTAATTAATCGCGAGTAATTGCATATCAATATGACACAAGAAGCAACATTTTTCAATTTAAATGGATTTTGGTATATGACTTAATCAATGAATAGACACAAAAATGAGTTTAAACAACAAAATGTGTTTATTTTTATCAGTGAGCACCAACTTTTTGTAGACTTTAAGTCTTAAACACATTTGTTTCGGTTTACAAAAAAAAACACAGTGCTTAGTACGTTATATTCAAGAAAAGTGGAAACCTAACATTGCAAACATATTTAAAGTAATATCCTTGGCATAAAATGAACAGTTAAACTCAAAAACACAGAAACAAAAATGATCCATCAACTACTGACAGTCCCTCGTAGGAGCGGTGTCTGTGCTAACGTAAGCTGCGCATGTTCGGAGGCTGAAGAGCTCCGGGGGGAGGTGAATTCTTTCTTGCCCAATTTGCACGCAACCGTGCTCTTGTCCATGTTTCCACTTGGTTGTTTTTTAGAACTCAAATGTCCGCACAATGAATGCAGCTTCTCATTAGTTTCATTTCTCTCGTGTTGTGTTCTCTGCGTCAGTATTATGGACCCTGCGGGAACTTGTGCAATGAGCACAATGTGCAAAAATAGATTGCGATTAATTGCGTTATTTTTTCTTTATCGCGTTTTTTTCTGTAATTAATTAATCGTAAGTCCCAGCCCTAGACAAACTTCTAACCCCACTTTTAATCAAACCAACCAGTCTTATATGTGAAGACTTCCTGCAAGGATTAATAATACAAGCCATATGTAGTCCTCTTTGCCGGAAGATTACTGGTTACTGAAGGTTACTGTAATAAAGCTTTTATTCTTTTTATGTCATATTTTCATTATTAAGCTGACATATAACTGCATAGTATCTTAATTACATATAATATATTGTGAAAAATAGCAACCACTTTTAAGACTTTTTTTACGATCTTATCTTGCAGTTTGTTTTGGCTGTGGCTGAGGAATGGAAAAAAATAATAAACAGGTTTTTTGGGTTAATGGCAAAGTAAAGTTTTGGCATTCAGATATGTAAAAAAAAAAAGTATTTCTATTGTGACTCCAGCAAGGTGAGGTGCGACTGAAGTGCCTGACTGCCCTCCAAGGCCTCTTCTACAGCAGAGAGCTTGGCGCACGACTGGAGCTCTTCACCAGTCGCTTTAAGGTGAGCCGGCAGCTGCATCACTTGAAATATGTTGGAACTTTACAGGCTTTTCAATTGTTGCATCTTTATGTGCCAGCAACTAAGGAATAAAGACATCGTTTAGATTTCATAATACCCATTAATGATACGACAACTCATGTTATGGAGATTGTCTAGCTAAGATACTGTATCTGACACGTAAACTTACTCTCATTGACAGGACCGCATTGTGTCTATGACTCTGGACAAGGAATATGATGTTGCAGTACAAGCCATTAAACTTCTGACACTTGTCTTGCAGTGAGTAACCGCCACTCCTCTTGCACGGCCTTCTGCATTTGATCTTTTATGAAGTCGTATAATGTGACTCTAAAGACTTAATACAACAAAAGTCGACATGAACAGGAAATCATGCTACAGATCGGGATTTATTACTTTCTGACTCAAATTACAGACATTAATGCTTGACAATTCGTGCTCACAGATGCCATCAATATTGTTAATAGCTGAGTTGACTTTTACTGGGTCTAAAATGGGGAGAATAGGATTATATTTTGTTAGATTTAATATTCAGATTTTCCCCCCGATCGTAACAGTTTCCGTGTTAATATTCTAAACAAACCATTTCACACATTTACCTTTAAGTTTATGTCTAAATGCTTATCTTTTATTGATTGAACTGGCCTTGATTACTAAGCATTTATGCATTTCATGTAACAGGAGTAGCGATGAGGTTCTGACAGCAGAGGACTGTGAGAGTGTGTATCACCTGGTTTACTCAGCACATCGACCCATCGCTGTTTCTGCAGGAGAATTTCTGTTTAAAAAGTAAGTATTTTGTACATTTATTTAAGATTTTTTTGGCAGTTTTTCATGCCCTTAGAATATAGGACAGACAGGAAATGGGTTAAGAGAGAGAGAGAGTGAGACATGAAGCAAAGGGCCGCAGGTCGGAGTCGAACTCGCCACCGCTGCCTCGAGGACCTTCAGTCTTTTTACATGGGGCGACTGCTCTAACCACTCAGCCACCGGCCGTCCCTGTTTTGAACATTTATGTTAAAAGTGATGTAGAGGAGGTCGGCTTATAAGTAAGCTTGGATTCTCATTAGCTTACGTTGGACTGCATGGTTAATCGTTTCACTGCAAAAACAGAAGTGCAAAGAATTAGAGGCAGGTCCAGACATCGTCTGAGAGTTTTCCTTTCACACCTGTAGCACACAACAGGAGATTCTCCGTGTCAGATGCGTTCTCAGTACTGGAAATATTGTTTTGATTCCACTGAGGGGTGGCTTCTGGGTAGAGTGGGCTGGATGCATGCCTTGATTACACAGCAGTGACAGAGCCATTCCTTGAGTGTCTGACGATTTCGGCGTCGACCCTACTGACAAAAGTTTCTGAATCTCGTTGTCTCTCCAGTTGCCATCTTTGTGTAAATCACCCTTCTTCATCACCCTCAGAGGTTTGCTCTTCCAGTTTTGGCAAGAAACGTCATCAACGCAGCCACTCATTTGCTGTGAATTCTCCAGAGAATGAGGGCTCTATTCACACATGGGCTCAATTGGAGATTAAACTGTCTTTGTACTAGGGAGCTGGCAGGGTAAACACAGTTTGATGTCCGATCCAACTGATAAGGACATTTGTGTTCTCACAAACAGCTCAGCTCGGTAATGTCTACATAATTTCAGGTTAACTGTGCATGTGTGAAAGGGACTCTACTTTGTTGAAATCACAAGATCTGGTAATGTGTGACTCAGACAGATCTTTCTGTGTGTGACACCCCACCTAATAGCTTTCCCTTTGTCCCACCTGCCTTTACCAGACATTTTTACCAACCTTTTGTATTTTGCTGATTGAAGGCTCTTCAGCCATCGAGGTCCTGAGGAGGAGGGATTACCCAGGAGGGGCAGGCAGAGCCTCAACGGCAGCCTTATCAAGACTACGGTGTTTTTCTTCTTGGAGAGCGAGGTAGGCCTTTGTCTCACTTCTGGATGTAAACCCTGCTCATTATATTAAAAATATCTATCTTAAGAAACATTTTATTCTAATTTTGAGTGTAATTATCTTATTTAGTTTTAGATGAGGTAAAATAATTCCAGTTATTTTAATCAAATGTCATCCCAAAACTAGGAGTTTTAATATTTTTCTTTGATTCAATAATATTAAACCATTTGATGTTTTACAGCTCCATGAACATGGGGCCTACTTGGTGGATAGCTTGTGGGAGTGTGCGTCAGAACTGCTCAAGGACTGGGAGACTATGATCAGCTTGTTGCTGGATGAGCCGGCACCAGGAGAGGAGGGTAAAGATCCACTCTTTGAGACAAGTACTGGCTCAGATTTTCAGCTTCAGTGTTAGGAAAAAGAACCTTTCTGAAAAAGGCACTGTTTTTTGTCTTTCTACTCCTTTTTTTCTTTTCTTTTTTTTTTCAATTGACACTAGCGGTTGTGCAAATCTTTTCATTACATTGTCGGTAACTGTCTGCATCTGCAATCTTTAGCCCTGACTGATCGCCAGGAGACAGCTCTGGTTGAGATCATGCTTTGTGCGATTCGGCAGGCTTGTGAATGCCACCCTCCAGTAGGCAGGGGCACAGGGAAGAGGGTGAGTGTCTGGTCGTCATGCTCGACATAGACATAAAGAGGAGTAGCTTTGTTTCTTGAATGATTCCATGTTGTTAACATGGTTGGGTTTTTGTGCATGGAAAAGGTCCTGAGTGCGAAGGAGAAGAAAACACAGCTGGATGATCGGACACGGATCACAGAGATGTTTGCAGTTGCATTGCCTCTGTTATTGGCAAAGGTGATTACTTATGTTCTGCACTACAGCCAACGGCGTTTTAATAGGTTTGATCTCCAACCATTCAGCCTAAATGATTTCTCTTTTCTTGCCACAGTACTGCGTTGATATTGATAAGGTGACCAATTTGCTACAAATACCAAAGTACTTTGATCTTGACATCTACACAACTGGCCGGTTAGAAAAGGTTTGTCAATTTTAACATGTGTTCTCGATTATGCAACTTGAAATCGCATACAGTGTCAGTTAAACAATGTTTTATACTTTCATTTTCTTTTTATTAAGCATTTGGACGCCTTGTTGCGGCAAATTTGGGAAGTCCAGGATAAGCACACAGACACTGAGGTCCTGGAGGCCTGTTCCACTACCTACCACTCTCTCTGCAACGAAGAATTCACCATCTTCAACCGCGTGGACATCGCCCGCTCCCAGCTCCTCGATGAGCTCGTAGACAAGTTCAATAGACTCCTGGAGGATTTCCTGCAAGAGGTGTGTGCTGTAAGACTTTTCTTTTTTCGTGGATTGTTTGAAAGCGCACTCACAGGTGCAGAGGCAAGGGTGAATGTCCAGGATTTCACAAGTTCGATCTTGTTTGTCAGGGTGAAGAACCAGATGAGGACGACGCCTACCAGGTTCTATCTACACTCAAGAAGATCAGCGCTTTTCACAAGTAAAGCAGCTAACATGTTTTCCTATGATTTCAATGTATTGTTACTTGTTGAAGAGATTAATATCCTTTTCAGTTACACAATTTGGCATTTAAGTTTAATTTTGGTGGGATGTCAATAACAACATTAGCAAGAATGATGATGTATTTGTTTTATAATTGTTGTTCCTTGTGCTTCCAGTGCACATGATCTCTCTAAGTGGGATCTCTTCACCAGTAACTACAGGCTGCTCAACACAGGTCTGCAGAATGGGGACATGCCTGAACAGGTAATCCTAAAACTTTGTCAGTAACTTCCCCAAAATGCTAAACCAACCATTTCAGTCAATCAGTGTGTTTACTTGCACTTAAGTATCCAGGTTACGGTCATCTCCTCCAGTAAGCTAATATTTTGAAGATCATGTAAACAAGGGACTTGGTTGCTGTAGTCAAGGTAGGGGATTACAGAAATGTTGGCTATGTCTATGGATCCCATGATTTCTAATCAGCTTTTTCCATGACAAAATGTGCAAAGTGCTGCTTTAACTTGTGTACCACTTTAAAACAAGGAAGTACTGTACTTCCTGACTAATTGTAAAAGAAGACAGCAAGGAAAGGAGAGAGATTGTGCGGGCGAGATGAGAAAAAGAGACATTTCTGCAGTGCTGTGAATGAGAGAAATAAAACATAATTTTCCAGTTGTTTCATAGCCTCCAATATACATCCAATGTACAGCAGTAAATTTCACATAGAGACAAATCCTAGGTAATTTTTAACATTTTGTTTTGTTTTTGGATGAATGGGTGAGCACATTGAACTGCAGGCTGCAGATTGTTTTTACTGCCGCAATCACTAGCAGACCTCATCCCATCATGTGTTTTTTTTATACATACATTTTTACAGGTATTCAAACAATAGTCTGAAGGAACCTTTTAGTTCCTTGAAAAGGGTTTAAAAGTCCCCAAATTTTGGATGCAAACTGCTTACATCTGTCTCCACCATGGAACATTGACTATTTCTAAAATTGACTCACATTTGCGCTGTGAGGAGGTAGCCACTTCTGTAACTAATACAGCTAAAATAAGCAAGCAGTTAGGGTTGTAGTAGGGGAGAAATATGATGAATGACCTGTTGCATTTATAAGAGCATTAACATTAATCATGTTACTGCAGTGCACATTGATTAACTGGGTAACCCGATTCTTCCAAATAACCTGTTACCTAAATGCAAGTATACGGACTGTGTGTAACAGTATGACTGATCTGCTTGCCTCTCTCCCCCCCAGATTGTGATTCACTCAATGCAGTGCACACATTACATCGTCCTGTGGCATCTAGCAAAGGTTTCAGACGGCAGTTCATTAAAGGTATTTACATGTTGGTCATGATGCATTTTTTGGGATACCTGACAAAATAAGTGTATAAAGAAAGATGTAACAAGGACATCAGCTAAACAAACAAAAGCGTTATTTTCATAAAATAATGGATGAGACAGCTAACAACCATCTATAACTACATTATTCTAAGAAAATTAGCACTGACTTCTTTAAAGAGGTTGAGGTTTTTGATTGAATATGCTAAGCGGCATTTCCTACATGGCGGACACTAGGTAGATGGATTTAAAGTACCTTTTACACATCTTTTACCTAATACTTCATACATACATCAAGAAAGCTGGTGTTTTTTGCACAGCTAAAGGTTTCAGTAAGTTTTTTACTATTTTTAAATTCATATGGATCTTTCAATACTGTTTCAACTAAGAAGATTGTACTTGCCTAACCAAACATTTTCTCCTTTTTAGGGTGACATGGTGACCTTGAGAAAGCAAATGAGAGCTTTCTGCTTAATGTGTCAGCGTTACCTAAACAGCATCAACAACGCAGTTAAAGAACAGGTGGGGTTCTGCTGATAGGACCGTTGTGTTGTTTCTGACTTTACACAGCCATTCTTCAGTGCCACTGCAAATGTTCATACATGCTGAAGTTTTGTGTTTATTCCAGGCCTTCACCATTCTATGTGATCTGCTATTGATCTTCAGTCACCAAATTATGTCTTCAGGCCGCGAGCAACTGGAGCCTCTGGTCTATACGCCAGACTCTTCTTTGCAGGCAGATCTGCTCAACTTCATTCTGGATCAAGTGTTCATTGATCAGGATGATGACAACAACAGCACAGGTCAGAGTCAGTCACCATCGTGTCAACCAACCACATGGAAACTTTAAAAGTGAGGAGGCATGGGCTACTAATGATGTTTTGATTTTTTACATATGTATTATTTTGTATTTTCCAGATGGACAGCAAGATGAAGAAGCCAGTAAAATTGAGGCTTTGCACAAACGAAGGAACCTTCTTGGGGCATATTGCAAATTAATTGTTTACAATGTGGTGGAAATGAACACTGGAGCTGATATATTTAAACAGTATATGAGAGTAGGTTTAAACCCTTTTTTTAAAAATCAATTGTATGCTATTGTTCCAACCCTGCCCTTCTTAATTACGGAATTCCTTATATTTCTCTTTAGTATTACAATGACTACGGAGATATCATCAAGGAAACAATGAGTAAAACAAGACAAATCGACAAAGTACAATGTGCAAAGACACTCGTATTGAGCCTGCAAACGGTAAGATCCTTTGCACGGGTGAATATATAGAGCATATTTATTGTTGCCTAGTTTTATTTGCTTTAATACATTAGTAGATGCCTGCAAATACTACAGATTATCGAAATCAAAAACTGAAACGTTTACTGACTTTTCTTTAGACTGAATTATAATAAAAAATACTTTTGGGTTTACAGCAGATCACAAATGCATTTTAGTACAGGATTTAGACCTTTCAGTCTGTGAAACCACTGTAACGAAATGTGGGATTGTGTATGTGTGTTTTTTTTTTGTTTTCTTTCGTAGTTATTCAATGATATGTTGTCGGAACTTGGCTTCAATGTCGACCGTTCAACATCAGCCTTCTGTGGCATAAAAGAGCTCGCCAGACGCTTCTCGTTGACTTTTGGCTTGGACCAGATGAAAACCAGGGAGGCTATTGCCATGTTACATAAGTAAGTAACAGTCCTGAGCCAAGACCTTGTGGTTTACAGTTGCATGCAACTCAGTTCTTCTGCGTTTGAATGAGCAATGCAAATTGTTATATCCCTCTGTGTTTCAGGGATGGAATTGAGTTTGCGTTTAAGGAACCTAGTCCTCAGGGGCTGGGGAGTCCACCTCTCAATCTTGCCTTCTTGGATGTCCTGAGTGAGTTCTCCAGCAAACTGATACGGCAGGACAAGAGATCAGTGTAAGTTTGAGCCACAAGACGTGTGTCATGGTTTATGTTTTTGCTGAGCATGGAGCTGATGAGGAACTCTGCAAAGGTCCTAATTGTGAATGTCGTATTTTGACACTTCTACAGTCACATGTACTTGGAACGATTCATGACGGTCCAGATGGCCCTGCAGCGAGAGGACTGCTGGCTGCCCCTCATCTCATACAGAAACTCCTTGCAGGCTGGAGGGGACGATGACACCATGTCTGTCGTCAGTGGGATCAGCAGTCGAGGGTCCACCAGGAGCAAGAAATCCAAGACAGCCACTACTAGCAAAAGGAAATTGCCTGAAGGTGAGCAATTTTTACATCATTGTAGATTTACTTTGTGTACTATATGACTCAGACAAACTTGTTTGGATTCGTACCAGAAACCCTCTTGCTGTGAGGTTACAGTGCTATCCATTGTGTCGCCATTGTCATACATGTGTATTTCAATGAAGTGCCTCAGTCACTAGGGAACATTGATCCTCCTCTGCAAACACAGGGAGTTTTGCTATTTAATAAGTTCTTTTCTCAAGCAGAGGAGAACAGCTGCAGCAGCAGTGATGCAGTTTGGATGAACCGTGAGCAGAACGTCCAGACGCCTGTGATGATGCATTCGCCCCACCTCACCTCCACTGTACTGAGGGATCCAAAGAAGATGAGGCCAGAGGACAGCTACACATTCACCATGCCAACAGAGCAGCATCCCCATCAGCCTGTGCCTCTCCAGCAGCAACCAAACCATCACCACCAGGCCGCTATTGATTACAAGTAAGAAAGACTTTCTACGTAGTTATTCCTTTACTTTACCTTGAGTATTTGCAAATGCTGTTTACAACATATTGTGCTACTTGTGTTGAACTGTGGTATTTGTGAAGTTGTGTTAAACACTGAACACTGTACCCACAGTACCCAGGTTACTTGGATGTTGACACAGAGGCAACAAGCTGAGGCCCGTCAGCAGCAAGAGCGAGTTAGCATGCACTATGCCAAGATGAGGAACCACATGCAGCAAGCAATGTAAGCTGGCACTCGTCTTCAGAGTACATTAAATATGTTTGAAATGTGCAGGACACCTGGGAAATGTAACCGGGAAAATAAATCCAGACTGTAGACAGTATGTGAAAAAGCACAATCTCCTGACAAGTGTGTGTCCGTACTCCTCAGTCGTCGAGGCTCGGGACTCATGGAGGAGGATGAGGAGCCAATAGTGGAGGATGTGATGATGTCATCAGAGGACCGTTTGGAGGACATCAATGAGGGCATGGATTTTGACACAATGGACATCGATTTGGTAATTTAAAGCTTCGATATGCTTGAGGCTAGTTGAGGGCATAAGAAACAATCTGTGAACACATCTCGAATATATTATCACATTTTAAGTTGAAATGGTAAACTTGTTAGCCAACCGTTGCTTATTTACACATTCAGCCCACACAAAGCAACATTATCATAGGTCGTAGATCATAGCCACACTTTTAGCCAATGTTCATGTGGCTTCTAGGTCCAGTGGCTTACGGCGGTTCATGGGCAAATATTTACAAATGTTACAAGCTTCTTAATCACAATTTAACTGTCTGTATAACCCAGTCGTGTTTTCTGATTGCAAACTTTATTATTTGGAGCAAGTTTCCTCCAACTAAAAAAGTGTTGTTGCTTCACTGTAGTGCCAAATATTAGAATTTGCACATCAGCATAATTATCATTATTTGATTGCAAGAGTTGGGATATATTTCGTACAGAGTTTTTTATTTTCAGACTGCAAAGTTGAAATAGCGTTTTTGTCTCATATTTCTGTTACATTTTGTGGTGTACTGTTCTGACTGAGCTGTTATTTTTCAGCCGGCATCCAAGAATCGCAGAGAAAGAACTGAACTAAAGCCAGATTACTTTGATCCATCTTCCATCATGGATGATTCGGTAAGGAATGGATTTCCCACTTCTTAAAAATGCTATTACTCATTTGCTTCTTTTTTTATTTGATAGGTAAATGTGAGTGGTCACGGTTGTTTATCATAGGCCTTCTTGAGGTAACTCAGGTTTTCTCATGCTCATGAATCAGTATTTAGGCATAATTATTGATACAATTTGTTATTAATATAGTCAGATATTAAAACATGGGAGTATCAAATATTCACCTGCTGTTGGCTCTGAAACATATGTAGCTTTCATCATTATGGAGGACAGCAGTGATGGAATTATTGGATTCTTATGGCAAGCTGATCAGCAAAAAGACATCAACCTTTCCATAGAAATCTCTGTAAAAACCACTGTACTAGTTCTTTCTCAATCCTGTATTATCCTGTAGTATTGTTAACTTAAATGTATGAATGTTTAAACAATTATATGTCCTGTAAAAAAAGTGCCAGAACATTGTTTTTCCTATTTATAAGACAAAATGTATGAAATACTTTTTTCATTTCTTTAGGTTCTCAATGTTCCAATGTTCTAAAACAAATTGGATGCATCGGGCAGAATGTGTTGGAAAAAAGGAGTGGAGCAAAATGGACTGCTATAAATGGTTTGTGAGACACCAATGTTTGCCTCTTTAACACTTTGTTAAATCTTAGAGCGACAATTTGAATTTTATTCTGATATGTTCACACACAGGACTTTTGTCACACTGCAGCAGAAAGGTTTGTTGTTTGTTCAGTCACCCTAAAAACAACTTGATGTTAACATCGCTCACTAAGGTGAAGCAGGACAGATATTATGTGACAGGTGCATGGTGAGGGATAATAACAGACTGAAATTCAAATTAATAATATATACCTTTAACCTTTTTCATTCAGTAGACAAAAATTGTCTGATGTAAATACATAGTGGCCAATATACAGGAAGGGTGAACACAATTTCATGAACACCAATGGATAGAAATATATAATAGCCCTGCAAAATACTACCTTTGTGATGCTTGTAGTGTTCAGTTGTTGTTAAACACTATAATGATACTGCACTTTGTCAAAAAGGTATTAATTCAAGCCTATGGTCATTTACAGCCATATTTTTAGAAATGATCATACCTCTCTGATGCGATCCAAACAAAATGGATATCATAAGCTTCATAAAGACAGCATTTATTGCAGGGCTATTTGACTGGACTGCATTACATTGTTGTGGTGTCAGTGATATTGTGTTTACCTGCTGTACTTTTAAACTGTAGACTTTGGCATGGCATGTAGCCATATATCAAAATATGTACACAGTAAAGTATAATGTGAACTGGCGTCTCATACTGTTCAAAGGCCTTGCCAGAAATGATATACGACATTCTCAGATTTATTTGTGATGGTATTTTTAGAAATGTATGTGTTCTGCTTTTATACCTTATAGATGACTTTGGTTTATAGATATTTTGTAATGACAATCAAATGTAAATGAATGGTTTCTAATCACATTATTTCACAGATGCTGAAATAATCCTTTTTAATGAAAACAATTATGTTACTATAGATACGGCCAGCTGTTTGTATTTTCTTTTCAAATCTCTTTAACAAATGAGTGCAAAAGTAATGCATTGCTCAAATGTAGTAATTTGACAAATTAATGGGGGCAATTAAAATTATTTTTGAATATTTGAAGCATTTACAATATCATGCCTAAAGTTTTGACTCTACGTTAAACATGTCATGTATCTCTCCTATGTCTTGACTATTTTTCTCTGCTGTATAGTAGGCCTATCTAATACTATCTAATGAAATAGACATGCCATAATTGCAATCTTTAGAAGAAAGGATTTTAAAAACGGTTGAGAAAGGTTTATGTTGTTTGTTTTGTTTTGGGGGTTTTTCCAGTTTGCAAGTGTGCAGAGGATTTTTTCAAAAAGACAATTTATTTGATAAGCCACTGTTTCGTGTATAAAGGTTCATCTAAATTGACAAAGTTTTAGAATTCTTTAGTTGACTATCATAGTATCAGCATTGTATATTATACAATTACAGATGTGTAATATATTGTGAATCGGTGCTCATTTTATATTAGCAGTTTAAGTTTGCTTGAAATTTTAGGGAAAGGTTAAATAGAATGTAACTATTTGATGTTAACCTACTAATTTGCAAGTATACATACATAGCACTATTTGTCTTTTAATGGATTGTTGCGATATTTCTTTACCTCTGTGTGTTGGCCTGGTTGGCAGATTCATATTTTATGGGAAAACGGTTTATTCATGTTGTAGTTAGATACAAATCCCTAATTTCCTCAGAATCTCGAAACAGATCACATGGTTTTGAATATTATTATAGAAATACTGACTATTCATATTAGGCAGGTGAGAAAAATACTTATTGGATTTGTGTGTAAATGACCATTAATCGGGAATATGTTCTGTTTTGCATTGAACTGCTGAAAATGTGCATACATCTGTATGTTTACACATATTTAAATATTTGTGTATAATAAAATGTGTGTTTTTATTCTATTTGTGTCTCATTGCATTTTTTTTAAAGAATTGTATTATGTTAAATGTGTAACATACTGTATAAAGTTTTGAATCCATACTTGCAAACTAGGTGCAGGACCCTACATATGAATGCAATTTGAGGGTGGTATAGAAAGACTGTCTTCATTCTAGTTAAATCCGTATTTAATGCTAAGATTTCCAAAAATTCATATTTTGTCTAACAATATAATTAAACGTTGTGCTTTCACACATTCAACGTGCAAATGTTGGCATGATAAGATGACAAAAGTGCAGTGCAGTACTATTATGTTCAATCCAAGTAGCAATCGCACGCACAAAAAAGGAGATATGATTTTGCAATTCTGTTATTTTATAATAGTCAAACATCTGAAAATGGTTAGAATTGCATTTTTAAAAGTGGGACCAAACAGAGTCCTGGCGTGCACTTAGTTGGTAACATTGCCCCTCTTGGAACACGAAGTTCCGTAGTAACAAAGCCCTCGGAGAAGACAGCCCTGAGCGTCCCACCATGCAACAGCGAGCTAGCAGCGGCAGCAGCTAACCACCACATTTGACCCTGTGAGTGCCATGATGAATTAGACATCCGGGCTGTGTGTATGGAAGATGGCGACACTTATCCTCCCTGGTGAATGGATCAAAAACTGGGAAAAATCAGGAAAACACGAGTTGTGAGTAGATCTTATTCAATATACTGTCAGAGGTTACAGTCGTTTAGTCGGCTGATATAAAGCTAAAGTCGTACAAAAATACGCAGCTAGCGTTTCAATGTAAGGCCAAGTGTGTTCGCTGGGGTTACTATGTGCGGTAACGTTAGCAGGCTAAACAACACTTCATAACGTTAATTAACACAGCTATTTGAAGATAAATAAACAAATAATCTAAATAACAGACAGTCGGTTAAATCCGTTTCATTGAAGGGAGTCGATAACTTAACTTCACTTGCTAACGTTACCTACATGCTAGCAGATTGTGCTAGCTTGCTACTAAAGCACTCCTTTGATTGTAAACACGGTGGCTATCAAAGCTAAGCTAGTTAGCATCCAAGTAGCTCACTTCACCGGCTACATCGCTATAACGTTAGTTCCAGCTTCTTAATTGAATTGAATTTGTTACCAAATATGGATAGTTAGTCAGTGTTACCTGTCATCAGACAATGAAACGAAAAACACTTCGTAATCAGCGTATTGTAGTGTTGGCAGTGAGGTTAACTGTAATTGAGTGGAGGGAAAACAGGGATCTTGACATAACGTAATAGCAAGTGCGCTAGCTAACGCTAACAGAACGTTAGCTGTAACGTTAGCAACAGCATCTGGATTGTCGACGGTTTGTCGGACGTTCTATTGACTAACGCTCGGCACGGTGGCATAGAAAAGTACATCAACTGACATTTAATGATTTTATTTGATTCACCTTCTCCTCTGAAATACAAAGTGTTGTGTAAAGAGACCGCTGTAACGCAGCTAACGCGTTACCTTGTCAGCTAACATCAAGCTAGATATTTGTGACGCGTTAATCCATCAGTTAGTGAACTAGTAACGTGATAATTGACATGGGTGTAACTACATGTCGATACTAAACTAACCGACGATACCAGACAGCGAGTACAACTATGTCGACGCGGCGTAAAATGCGACGCATAGGCGACTCCATCTGCTAATAAAAACCCAGGCCAGAATGGAGATGTTAGCCGTGTCATTATATTACAATGGAAAACGTCGCTTAAAGACTTAAATTCATTTATTTTCCTCACAGCCATCACGTACAGACTGATACACAATAGGCTCATCCTCAGTGCTAAAGCTACGATCGGTGGCTGTAGGCCTTGCATATTTAAAGAAGGCCTGCAGTAAAATGCACCATGTCAAACTACTCCATTCTTAATCGTATACATCCAACTTGTGTCTGTAGCTGAAATCACGTCAACAGAAAATTGTTTTAGATAGTTGCAGCAAATTAGCAACTTGTTAAACGTTCCTACGGAGAAGAAAAAAAACCTCATACATGCATTTAAAACGTGCACAATACAGATGATACAGTTCCCCTCATGTGCACTGACTTTGAAACTTATTTAACAAATTCTCAGCAATCCGGGCAGTAGCCACATAAGGTACTTAATCATTTTGAAGAAATGCCTTTCTTTACAAAAAACAGCTAAATACTTAATAGTGTGTGTTTGTCAGGGCAGCACAGGGCAAATCCTCTAGGCGGAGGGTTGTGGTTAAAGTCCCTGTGTAGACAAACCCTACAGACTCCCAGTTACTTGAAGGATGCCATCCTGTGTGCAGTAACATCACTATGGGGCAGCTAGTGAAAGGGAAATTCCCATGTGCCAATAATAACAAAGTATCCCATTGTTATTGCATAGTAATGTCTTCCATTTTGATTACTATGTGTCTATCAATCAGCTGTGCTACTGAAACAATTGTATTAATTAACAGGGTCAGAGAGGTTAGAGTGCAAAATGGATTCAGTGTAGGGTTGGGGGATATGTTAAAATATTCCTGCAACAATTTTCCTTATTAAACTGAAAAATACGATCATACACCTGAATTCAAGTTTCTCTCTTTCACCAAACTAAGACTAGCTCAATTGCCTTGTTCCTCCTTCATTCAAACTCAACACAAACAAGATTATCCTCATCAAAACTGTTTTGGTTTGTCTTTCCACTGTTCCAACAATCGCCAACTCTGGTGTGGCTTAAATAAGCCCTTAATTCATAGTTAGATGTGAACATATGCTGGCTCTGCACACTGTAGCTTTCCTCTGCTCTCTCTCCCCGCTGTTGCTGGCCTCTTTGTGCTACTGGATTAGCTCACTAAATGAAAATCTGTCGCTGAGTAATCTTGCATAACCAGATCTCCACACATCATTTTACCGCTGTGCCAGCTGCCCGCTGAACCGTGTCTCCCACTTGTTCTTCAAAGGAGGACCAATAAATTAGCACAATAAGATGACAAAAAGCACCAAAAACACAAATGGTGATCTGCTCAGCCGATCGCCCAACCTAAGTCAATGCTTTATCTTTTTGCTTGAGGAAGTGAAAATGACCTGTGAGCCTGAATATCAACCACGCTGTGTTTGACCTGGCATGGTGTAGTAACCCAGATGTTAGTAGAATATTGGTGTGCAGGTCATTTTAATCAACGAAGCCACTGCGTTTGCATTGTTTTTAGGTAAGCTGTATAAATCAGTGTTAGAGTGACTTTATATGGTAAATATAGGCCGTTTTAAAGGCTTTGCATTGTCATGTTTGAGTATTGTAACTGACCAGAGTTTTCTGTTTTCATAGCGTACAACTCTGCAAAGAACTCACAGAGAAACCAGATCATGGAAGTGAGATTAGAGGTAAGTTCAGAATGACCTCAACTCCGTTATACACTCCTTTTGTGTTTGCCTGTCAACCTATTTACACACAGACACAGATTCATCATGGGAATTGCTGTAGTTTGAACCAATCAGCTATGTAAGAAACAGAAATATTTTAAAATGATGCACTAAAAAGTTAGACTTCAATAGGTAAAATATATGTCAGACTCAAGTTAGTCAGTATATATGTGAAATGTTTATGATGGCAAAACTGCTATAAAAGTGTATTTATGGATGTAATGATATTAATGCATCAGTAACCTATGGATTGGCACAAAGTTGATTATAATTTTATGTCATGTATATTTGCTGATACATTTATTATGTTCAATGGAAAATTTATCCAACCCCTTTACACTTTTCACACACACAACTGTTTTTTTTTGTTTTTTTTAATTCTCCAGGTCCTCAAAATCCTTCCACACTGCAGATAACCTTCTCTTAATATGACAGCTCTCAGTCAAGCTGTGACTTGCAGATAGCCCAGGCACAGTGTGTTTGTTTCAGTGGAATAAGTTGATTGTCACCACGTCTCCCTACTGCCAGTCTGATAAAGTGCAGTGCCTCAATGCCATTCAGAATATTTGGCTAGACTTTCAAAGAGGAATGAAAATGACTGCGTCTAGTTGTGCAAAGCTAACGCAGACCTATCCACTTTAGTGTCGTTTTCTCATTTAATATCAAAGGGTCTCTGTCAGTTCTGTCAATTCAGTTTAAGGTGAACTGCGTCTTGTCCGTTTACCCCTCCAGATATACAGACCGCCTTATACGAGCTCTGCTGGCAAGTTGTAAACGGCAACCTGAAGTTGGATCTTGCCGCCAACGTCCTTGGGGATACGATGGTACATGTGCTTTTTTTTGTTTAAAGGTTCAAACAAAAATGAACACGTTGAAGTGTTTTTGCTGTTTATAAATACAGAGACAAAGCTTTGGAGTTCAGCATTTCTACATTATTTTATGTCTGGAAATGTCAGTTAACTTTGTTTTCTGCTTTCAGGAACTCCGAGATGACATGCCATCAATTTTAGCAGATGTGTTCAGTATACTAGGTACATTTGGATTTGTATTTTAAACATTAAGCAGGGTTTCCCCCAGAAAACTTGCTGCTTAGGATGGATATATTCTCATCTTGGGCCGATAATGATAGGTTATTGTAAAGCTGTAAAGTATCGCCCCGTACTGATGATGTGGCGATATGAACGCACTTCCCTATTACTGCTGATTTCTACTCTCCGTAACACACACAGTCGCTCTCATTGTTGCTGTGTGAGTGTGCGTGTCTGTGGGAAACCGCACAAGCAGAAATGACAGCAGAACGTATCTAAGAATAGTTTTTCTCTCTCTTTCTCTGCCTCTTGTTATTCACACAAATACTCATGAGTTTCTCCGAGTAGAAGTTCAACACTCCTTAAACACATCTTGAATTAAAAATCATGTTAAAAAATATATTTTAAAAAGAAATACCTGATTCTTAAGCCCAGTGGGTGGTCAACTTATATATATGGGCCTGTAATATACTGGAGGAAACCCTGTTGAGTTGTTGTATCTGAAGTACTGCATTAGGAGGAAGTCAAATATAGTATGAAATACAATATTTTAGTGTTTAGGAAACTGGACATTTTAACTCTCATCATGTTATTTAAATTATATTTTCCACAGATTTAGAGACTGGTGCACTGGAAGAAAAAGTCAAACGCGACCATTACACCCAACTGGTGGGAGCATGTTTGGTAAGAATGCTATTTCTGTATTAACATCAAGTTATTTTATATAACAGACACACGTGTTATATAAACATAATACACATATACACATCACACACTTAGAATAGAATACAAAGGCTGCCTGGGGAAACCGTTTGTATTATTAATATATGAGAGCTTGTATGAACTGGCATTTTACTCAGTTGTCACTGATATTTACTCATTTTTGTTGTCCTGAATGTGCCATGTGTAATTGGTATATACCAATATTTGAACTTTGAATGAAGTATACATCACTGTTTATTGTTGTCATAGCTACAGTACCGTATTTTTTGCACTATAGGTTGCACTGGATTATAAGGCTCACGGTCAATGACTAGTCTGTTTTTGGTCTTTTTTCATATATAAAGCACACCGAACTATAAGGCACATTAAGCAAAACAAAACAGTCCGTTAAACATTATTACACGCGTTCACAATAACAGCATTGTTCAAACGTTAATGAGCGAGTTTAAAGTCTGCGTCGTAAGCGTGTCTTTCGACAGGTGCCAGGTACGTATACACACACACTGTAATATTATTGTGAAGCACAGTACGACGCTCCAGGCTACGGCAGCCGTAATGCTGCAAGCTGTGCCGCTTTGTAGTTTACCAAAGTCCTACTAAAACATTTTTACTTACCACTGTGTACCACATGAAATCGCTTTGAGATCAGTAAGCACAACCAGAATGAATCCATGTATAAGGCGCTTCGGATTATCAAGTGCGCCCTATAGTGCAAAAAATACGGTACTAACCTTGATACCCGGGTCTGTTATTTGTGTCCGTACTTAAACAAACAAATGATCAAGTTTTCTTTTATTCATTTCAGTTTTGTGTTCCGGAGGCAATCCTGAAAGAGAGACTGGATCCAGAAACCCTTGAGTCTCTTGGACTTATAAAACAAGCCCATCAGTTTAATCAGAAGATTGTAAAAATCAAGACTAAACTATTGTAAGTAGAGTGCTACAGTTTAGTAGAGATGTAGACATGTATAAACAGAAAAGGTGCATTTCATTTTTGTAATCTTTAATTTATCCTCAGTTACAAGCAACAGAAGTTTAACCTGCTAAGGGAGGAGAATGAGGGCTATGCCAAACTAATCACCGAGCTTGGCCAAGACCTCTCAGGCAACATCACCAGCCAACTTGTCCTGGAGAGCATCAAGTCCCTCATAGGTACCTAATAATAACTAATTTTCACTGTGACTGCATTGAATGTGGTCCTACTATGTCTTTAGCTACAGCCTTGTTGAGTGTGTTTGCCATTGTTGTGAAAATTTACAATGGATCAGATTGATCAGATGCCTAACCCCCCACTTCTTATGCCTGCAGGATGTTTCAACTTGGACCCTAATCGTGTTTTGGACATAATCCTGGAGGTATATGAGAGCCGATCTGACCAAGATGAGTTCTTCTTGGCTCTCATCAAGTGCTACATGTGTGAGGCACTCACCCTTTGCCACATCCTGGGCTTTAAGTTCAAATTCTACCAGGTGAGAATGACAAGAATGGATATTCATAGGTAATGGAGATGTGTCCAGAAGCTTCATGTATAATCTAAAATGTCTCCTAGTGATTTTGTAGTGTGTTTGCCAAGCCTGTTGCCCCATATCTTTAATGGCAGAACACTGTCTTAC
This sequence comes from Echiichthys vipera, assembly GCF_963691815.1. NCBI lineage: Eukaryota > Metazoa > Chordata > Actinopteri > Perciformes > Trachinidae > Echiichthys > Echiichthys vipera. The sequence goes on along the minus strand of NC_139839.1, from coordinate 18,131,415 downwards.
TGTCATATTTCATTTGTCATTTTTATTTGAATTTTTGATGATAATTCTTTTTACTGTGTCTTATTCAGGAACCCAATGAGGAAACCCCAAAGTCACTCTACCACATTGCTGCTGCTCTGCTTCATCATAACCTGATAGAGCTGGACGATCTTTACGTACATGTAAGTCCAGCTACTTGTCACATTAGTTAAAAGAACTCACCAATCATTTTACTTCTACATCAGTCAGAATTTGGCAATATGAGTTTTGCAAACCTAAAGCTGTGATGTCTTCAGGAGGATTTATGTGACAAATATATTCACATTATTGTAATATCAGACCTTCTGTATCAAATACAACATCTAAAATGTTATTCCAGGTACATCAAATATGAAACCACTGAGTTCTTCTTTTGCCTCTGTCATTCCAGCTTATGCCAGTAGATGCCACCATCATAGAAGAACACAAACGAGATATCTCAGAGGCCAAACAGATTGCCCGCAAGCTGGTCATGGTTGTGCTGCCTTCAGAGAAAAGTGAAGACAAAGACAAGGAGAAAGAAAAGGAGGAGGAGAAGAATGACAAGGTATTTAAAGACGTTGTAAATATAAGCCTCTTCTGGAGGAATGGTGTAACTTACTCTGAACGCTGCTTTGTCACTTTTCTTATCAGTGCTTTTGGGACTTTCAAATGTCCACCATCAGAATTTAAAAGAAGATGGCATGAATGAAACAGGAGACACCTCTTACAAATACGCTTCATTACCCCCAACCTTCTGAAGGCGCTAATAATTTCACTGTAACTGCATGGACTGTATTTGCAACAAGGTTTATTAGCATAGAAAGGGAGCAATTTTGTGCCAAATGTGTGCATATTACCTAATCTAAATGAGGGCAAATGTCACTGGAGAATCAAAGCCTTATATGCATGGCGATGCCGTTAAAGGGGCATTTCTTCCTTTGTGGGTGCTTTGACAATTACACTGTTTCCTTTTATCTCATGTGTACAGGTTCTGTTGCTGCAAAAGTTGTGCAATCCACCCCTTAGTTACTACTCCTTTTTCTGTCCCCACAGCCACCTGATAACCAGAAGCTTGGTCTTTTGGAAGCTCTATTAAGAATTGGAGACTGGCACCACGCCCAGAGTATTATGGACCAGATGCCGCACTTCTATGCTACTTCTCACAAGGCCATTGCACTGGCACTCTGCCAGCTCGTGCACCTGACTGTGGAGCCTCTTTATAGAAGGTGCTGATTTTTTCACGTTTCACTTACTGTTCACTATGTGTCGCCAGACCAGAAAGCATGCACAAGTACATCTTATCACACAGCTTGAACTTGGACTACTTTAACTTCCCGCAGTGCCAATATTTCAAGCATACAAGTTCAGTAAAAAATAAAAAACACATCTGAGCCACAAAAAGGAAAGAAATTGCAGGCTCTGACATGCTTGTCTTTTCCTCACAGAGCGGGCCTTCCAAAAGGGGCGAAGGGATGTGTGATGCACCCACTAAGGAACAAGCGGGCCCCGCGACCCGCAGAGAGCTTCGAGGACCTACGCAGAGACACATTCAGCATGATCTGCTACCTTGGCCCTCATCTCTCCCATGACCCTATCCTCTTCGCCAAGATTGTGCGTCTGGGCAAGGGATTCATGAAAGAGGTAAAAAAAAACGGTCATTACGCTACATGCACTGCATTACTTCATCTGCACAAAGTCTTTTTTTGACCAGTGTTCTTTGCTTCTCAGTACCAAAATGACAGAGCTGATGTCAAAGACAAAATGGTAGGTATAAAACTATTGAGGACTGCACTCTAGATTCATATTTAAAAAACACTGTGGTTTTGCTTGAATTGATCTGCCAGTTTATGTCTGTAGTATATGTTACTTTGAGGACCGTATCAATGTTGATTTATGCATTTATTTATTGCAGGAAACACTGTTGAGTTGTTTCCTGAGCATTGCAGACCAGGTGCTACTCCCTTCTCTCTCTCTAATGGAGTGCAATGCTTGCATGTCTGAGGAACTGTGGGGTCTCTTCAAACTCTTTCCCTACCAGCACAGGTGAGATATACACACACACACACACACACACACACGCACACACGCACACACGCACACACGCACACACGCACACACGCACACACGCACACGCACACACACACACACACACACACACACACTCATACTTCCTCCTGTACAACTTTTCAGGCTCTTGCTTTAACCCCTGTATTTAGCAAACCCAAAGGTTTTGTGTTACTTTAATTGTCAGTTTGTCACAGCCAATAATGCAACTTTTATAGTTACTGAACACACCTTTTCACTGTCACAGAGATTATTCACTGTCAAAGGAGAGATGTGATATGAAGTGAAACTAGACAAGAAGCGCAGTTTATTTCTGCCCTGCTGTGTCAGTGCCCTTTATTGTTCAGCACGTTGATGCATCTTAATTACATTTTTGACATTGCTTGCTCCATATATGACATACAGCAAATTACTTGATCTGATTTTTGAGTAATGCCCTGTTTCCACTGTATGATATGGCTCATTTAAAAAATATAATATAATAAAATGGCGTGTTTGTGCAGGCTGTGCCGCACTAGTGAGATTCTCTCTGACCAATCGGTGGTCTGCAGTGTTCTGCCTCCACCTTCTAGTGTCTGTTCAGATCGCTTGAAACCTTCTGGGTACCATCCACAACTTTTGCTAATGAAAAGCCCAAAAATGTTGAGTCAAGCCATACCATGCTGTGAAAAAGCGGCATAAATATACTGTTAAGGAGCCGTCCTTTTTTATTAAACTGAATGGTTGACTGCAAATGAGGCAGAATTGAACCCATCTGTTATCTTGCAACTATTCAGACTAGACAGGAGGTGGCTAATTTCAATTCAAGGACTGCTTTGAATTGCAAGCTTTGCTAGCTGACACATTTGGTTTATGATCAAACTGTTTCCCTCAAAGGTTACTGTGAGAAAGTGTGTGGATTTTTACGATTGCTCTGTCTTCTTCTGCCAATCCTGCTAATGTTGAATGCTGCATAGATGTTTTAACTGTGCTTCCTCTTTCTGTGCTCCCTCAGGTACCGGTTATATGGACAATGGAAGAATGAGACATATACCAGCCACCCACTGTTGGTTAAAGTCAAAGCTCAGACTGTGGAAAGGGCCAAATACATAATGAAGTAAGTCATTTTTGCAGAACCCAGAGTACCATTACTGTAGCCCCTTTCACACATGCAGAGGAGTGGTCTGTATGTGAGAATGCAAATGTTCAGTCGAGCCGGGCATCAAATGGAGTTTACCCTGCCAGCTCCCCGTTACTAACCGCACAGAGAGCAAATAGGGATGTAGAAGAAGAAGAAGGGTGATTTACACAAAGACGGCAACAAAAATGTCTCACTGGAGAGACAAGCTGAAACTTTTGTCAGTAAGGGCCTATGGCGAAAATCCTCAAGCAAATTCAAAGCACTGCAAAAGACACTGTTGTTTATGACTAAATTAACCAGGGATACTTTTTTGTTTCTGACCGATGTCCATCACCAGTTAACCGATCATTAACCGACAACAGACAAGATCTTGACAAGATGGATGCGTTACAGACTGGCCCCAGACACGCTCTGTGGACAGCTGCAGACCTGTAAAGTGGCTGCAGGTGTCCACAACAATACACGCAACATCGTGGTTGCTGTCTGTGGAGCAAACGTTCGCACTGCGCCCACTGGGGATTGTCGGCTGTGTGTCCGCCTGCAGACTGTGTGTAGGACAGCGCTCACAGCAGAGAGCAGTGGGGCAACACAGGAGGTGCCAGTCAGACACGCACTGACACAACGCAGTTCTTTTTAACAATATATTTTTTGACTGTCTGACTGTATTATCATCTAAACCAAACAGAATATTTCCAGTAATGGAGAATGCATCTGACACGGAGGTTCATCTGTTGTGTGCTACATGTGTGATCGGGGAAACTCCGGACTCTCTCTGGACCTGAGCCTCCTGACATTGTCCAGGGTTCATATGTGAAAATGACTTGAGCAATCATCTGTACCTTTGTTTGACTTTTGCTGAGTCATTTTTCTGACACTGTCCTGCTATTGAAGGAATCAATGACACTACTTTTCTCTTACACTGACAAACATAAGAGCATTTCCCAATTGCTGTGAGGCCTCCAGAAGTGATTGTCTTAGCTTGCAGCACTTTTTTACATCGTCTTGTGTTTTTAATCTGCTTTTTCCCGTCTTGTATTTTTCTCCCCTCCCTAGGCGCTTGACCAAAGAGAATGTGAAACAATCTGGAAGGCAGATTGGCAAGCTTAGCCATAGCAATCCCACCATCCTCTTTGATTATGTAAGTGTATTTTGCTGTGAGGATTTTATTCTACTTAAGTTCCATTTTGAATGACGTCAACAAACTTCAAAGACAGATTTTGCAGGAGAAAATAATCAGTGTTCTACAGCGTGTAGCATCTTTGCTCGCTCGTTATAACCACTATATTTTTCTGGCCCACCCATTCCCTGGTTATATAGCATCTGAACTGGGAATTGCTTACACCTAGTGCTCTGCTTATATATCATGCATTCATAAATCAATGTACAGCCAGCTTGGTAAAAACTCAAACATTAGCACTACTCCTGCTGCACTGACACAATCACACTCAATCAATCAGTTGGTGCACAGTACAGCATTATGGTGTAAATTAAACATTTAATTTGAGTCGATTTACTTCGAACTCATTGTATATTTAGCACAAAACTAAATATTAACAAATGTTTACATATACAAATGGACAAATGCAACATGATAAAAATAAATAGATGGCCTATTATTTATATTTTGATGAACCAAACCTAACGTTTTCTACCGCCACACAAATCGCTTTTCAAATCAAACATTTTAAAGTTTCTTTAAATATTTTATTCAGTTTACTTTTCAAAATCCACATGAACCACTCTTCACATTGGCATAAATTAGATCCTCCGCACAGCACTTATTCAGAAAGAAAATATGCCAAGTTTAAAGCTGGTTTACCTGTTACTCTCTTTATTAGCTTCTTCCAAAATATTCCGTCAGCACATGTTGGCGTGTCATTCGCTACGGGGCCTGTTACCTGACGATGTTACCTTCACCTGTCTTTCCTCGGCTTCTGTGGACATTGTAGCAGCTCGTCCATGCACACCCGTGTATTTCGGCCTTCATCGCACAGAAACAAGAGCAAAAAATATTAACGATCATGTGAAAAACGAATGTATGGGATACAATGATGTGAATAAATGGAAGCACAAAATCAATATGTCTGTTTGAAATATTGATTTCCACACATTTTCAGCGTCGTCATCGGTGTCGATAACGATGACTTACATTTGTTTAGCCACTCAGTTTAGGTAAAGTGGTAGAATCAGGTTAGGTATAATGTATAGCCTCTATAGTTGCTGATGTTTTATTCCCTCCTTGTACCTGTTGTAAATCAGATGCTGTCCCAGATCCAATGGTACGACAACCTCATCGTTCCAGTGGTGGACTCCTTAAAATACCTCACATCCCTCAACTATGATGTCTTGGCCTGTATCCTACACTGTTCCCTCTTTATTCAGCCAGCCAAAAACATATGCACTAATGTGTTGATGGACGCAGTGGGGTGTTTGTCTTTCTTTTTTCCATGTTGTCCCACTTAACTCTGTCTTCAGATTGCATCATCGAGGCTCTGGCTAATCCTGAGAAGGAGAAGATGAAGCATGACGACACCACCATCTCCTCATGGCTTCAGAGTATGTGGCCTCAGTTACTGTACAGTAGTCACTTCACCCATTTGCATGAAACAGGAGAAAAACTGTTTGATGTTTTAATGAGTATCTAACGTGACACCTGTTCATCTTGTCATCCAAGGCCTGGCAAGTCTGTGTGGAGCCGTGTTCAGAAAATACCCGATTGAGTTGGCTGGCCTTCTTCAATATGTCACCAATCAGCTAAAAGCAGGGAAGAGGTAAGTCATTTGAAACAACATGTAATAGGATAACTGATTTTCATGAGTTCAAGCACCACTGAGTCCTTATTATCACTGCAAATCACATTATGACCTATATTAACGAACAATCGCTCCTTTCTTAGTTGAGTTACTACAACGTGTTCTGCAATTGGTCTTAATGCAATAATACGACAGCAGTCTAGAGCAATCGGCCCCCCAAAAAATCAGGCCTGGTCCTACATGAACCAGTATAGTTTCTGTCCAAGCTCGACCCACAGCAGCAGTTTTGGGCCCGGGCCCAATTAAAAACCTGAATTTCCGTTGCTTTTTTATCCAGAGAATGGAGGTCACACAGCAATACACAGCCCATACATTATTCATGACATTACACAGACTATGTGGTTTGCATTTAAACATTAATAAATAAAAAAAATCTCAGGGAAATCGTGCCGCAAACCGAACCCAATCAAAGCCTGAGGGAATTTTAAGAAATTACAGCTCGACCTGACCTGAACCTCCGTGGCCGAGTTAGTCCCATTGGAGTTTGGGAAGAGAATCAAAGCTCTAAAGCAGCCGCTTTATTCACATGGACTTGAATATCGCAGTTAAAAGTGTGTTGGGAAGAGCCCATGGTCTTTTTTTGACACCACATGCCTGACTATCGCTCCTCTCCCTCTGCGTCTAAATGTGCTTTGCTTTAAACTCCCCTCCTCTCCCTGCAGTTTTGACCTGTTGATCCTGAAAGAGGTGGTGCAGAAAATGGCTGGCATTGAGATCACAGATGAGATGACCTCAGAGCAGTTAGAGGCCATGACCGGAGGGGAGCAACTCAAAGCTGAGGTACTATACATAGACTCAAGTATATTCTCCTATGCAGCCTTTTGGGCAAGATCTGTCCGACCACCTTGACCAGCGCCTGAGCTCAGGTCACTGTCATTATGAATGTGACTTTGTCAACAGGGTGGTTACTTCGGCCAGATCAGGAACACTAAGAAGTCGTCACAGCGTCTAAAGGATGCACTGCTGGACCACGAATTGGCCTTGCCTCTGTGTTTACTCATGGCCCAGCAACGAAATGGTGTGGTTTTCTTAGAGGGTGGAGAGAAACACCTGAAACTTGTTGGCCACCTCTATGACCAGGTATGCACCCTCTCTCAATGTGTTAGTCTAACTGATCTCTGTTTTAAGCAGTAAAGTAAACAAAAGAGAAATGTTTATATTCTGATCTAACTATTTATTTCTCCTGCAGTGTCATGACACACTGGTGCAGTTTGGTGGTTTTTTGGCCTCCAACCTTAGCACTGAGGACTACATCAAGCGGGTTCCCTCCATTGACATCCTTTGTAACCAATTCCACACTCCACATGATGCTGCCTTCTTCCTGTCTCGGCCAATGTACGCCCATCAGATTTTGGTGAGTGGCTGGCTCTGTCAGAGGATCATGTTACATTTCTGTTATTGAGGGAGATTCTAGTCTTAAAAAACATGCCAATAGTCAGGCATATATTTTTGCTAGGCGACTGACTCCAAGTTAGATTTTTGTGTGACTTTTTGTGCTATTGGTATCAATTCATCATCATATTGATCACTCAGAAACTACTTCAAGTTAAAACGACTCCTGTCTTTATGCTTTCTACACAGTCTAAGTACGATGAGCTGAAGAAAGCAGAGAAAGGCAACCGGCAGCAGCAGAAGGTACACAAGTATGTGGCAGCCTGTGAACAGGTGATGACACCGGTGCATGAGGCTGTAGTGTCCCTCCATCCAGCGAGGGTCTGGGACGACCTGCGCCCTCAGTTCTACGCCACGTTCTGGTCCCTCACCATGTACGACCTGGCCGTTCCACATTCTGCCTACGAGCGTGAGGTCAACAAGCTCAAGGTCCAGATCAAGGCCATCGAGGATAACCCAGAGATAGTGAGTTGGTCCACAGCTGTTGATGAACAGACCCCACTTTTTTACATCTTCCAATTAACTGAAGCATCTGCGTGGTGGCTCAGGATAATTGCAGCCATAGAATCCATCTACATTTAGATCACCAAAAGCAGCTAATGATAAGAAGTGCAAGACTGGGATTGTATTAGAGATGTAAATGAGTATAACATTTCAAGGTGGAAGGTGTGTATTTATGGTGTGAATATTATTTCCTTACAATGTAGCCCTTGAACAAGAAAAAGAAGGAGAAGGAACGCTGCACTGCCCTGCAGGAAAAGTTGCAGGAGGAGGAGAAGAAGCAGCTGGAGCACGTCCAAAGGGTTCTACACCGCCTTAAACTGGAGAAAGATAACTGGTTGTTGGCCAGTAAGTATCCTAATTTTCACTATTGATGCATCATACTCTACACATTTCTTCCACAGTGCTGTTAGAAGGAAACAGAACCATACATATGCATTCTGTCACAATAATTACAAAGCGTACGTTTGGTTCCTCCCTGACGAAAATACAGCAACTACATTAAGAAAAAGCATCATAACACAGCATCAATGTTTTAGGTAGATCTAATGTCTAAATGTTAAATACCGATCCATCTCTGTCGCTAATGCAACTTTAAATGCTCACTGACAGAGTCCACAAAGAACGAGACCATAACAAAGTTCCTGCAGCTCTGTCTGTTCCCTCGCTGCATCTTTTCATCCATCGATGCTGTGTACTGTGCCCGCTTTGTCGAGCTGGTCCACCAGCAGAAGACGCCCAACTTCTGCACCCTCCTGTGCTATGACAGGGTAAGACGCGATATACATACATGATCAGACACTTAGACACTTATGATGATGAAAATGAATTAAACTACGTTTTTACAGCGGGTCTTCCTAAAGTGATTTATAAGAAAACGATTCAACATTAATAATGTGATTAATCAATTTTCGCTCTAATTTGGCCCAGTCAGCAGAACAGAAGTAGGAGAACCATCCATTAAAATAACACCAAAGAATAAATGTGTTAGTGTCCAAACTCCCAAGTGCACCATAAAAAGAAAGCCTGGATGGGATGTATAATAACCACTGGCCTATTAAGACCATTTGTAATAAATTCAAAGTCAAAGCTTTCACGTACTATCTGGCAAAATGTATTCAGACTTTGTAGCTCTTTTTTCATATGCAGCTTAAAACATTACACTTTGTTATGTAAACAAATACTACATCGTTGTTATTTAAACAAACACTACATCGTGTCACTCTGCAGGTGTTCTCTGCCATCATTTACACCGTGGCCAGCTGTACGGAGAATGAGTCTCACCGCTACGGACGCTTCCTCAGCTGCATGCTGCAGACGGTGACCCGTTGGCACAGCGACCGTGCAGTCTATGAGAAGGTTTCAATGTCTATCTGCTCTCTACACTTTTCACTTACTTTTATATTACACTGGGAATTAATCTCTCTGTCTTTGTTATCGTGTGGTTATAGGAGTGCGTCAATTACCCTGGTTTCCTGACCATCTTCAGAGCCACAGGATTCGATGGTGGGAACAAAGCAGATCAGCTGGATTATGAAAACTTCAGGCACGTAGTGCACAAATGGCACTACATGCTGACGAAAGTGAGCTGCCCTTCCTTAATATTTATCTTTAATTTTATTTATTTCTCTACTCTGTCTAGATAATGGCAGTCAGAGCTCTGTGGAAGGTGTGTTTTTATCTATGATTAGTCCTCTGTCTCTGCTCCTTCCAGGCTTCAGTTCACTGTCTGGAGACAGGAGATTACACCCACATCCGGAATATTCTCATCGTGCTCACCAAGATCCTGCCCTGCTACCCGAAGGTTCTGAACCTGGGCCAAGCGCTGGAGTGCCGTGTCCACAAGATCTGCCTCGAGGAGAAGGACAAGAGGCCAGACCTCTATGCCTTAGCAATGGGGTAACACAGCATTGTGTGCTGTTCAGCTCTCTGTGGAGCATACAGTTTACCTTTACAATGAGTACGGTAATAAATTGGAAACGTGGGAATATGTAGTACTCCAGGAAGAGTAGTGCGTGTTATCTAATTAGTAAAATGTATTGACGTTATTTATATCGGTTGAGACACCTAGGAGAGGGAAGTGGTGACTGTAATGTAGACGTTTTAGCTTTGTTATGAAAAGGGATTGTTGCAGTCTGTTAAAGATTTTAACAATTTGCAAGATGGACTTGTGTGGTGTGTTTTTAACTCTAGTGAACATGGGAGGCTGTTTGTGTTTCTTTAGTATATATATTTCAGCCTTTGCGTGTAACTCAAGTGCCTATTAGAAGGATAATCTTGACCGGCCATTGTAAATTGGTAGAAGGTGAGATTCTTAATGCAGTTGAGTCTTTTCAAGCTACAGTGTATTTAGAAGTCCACTTGTTCACATTTGTTTGATGGCGCACAACTGAAAAGATTGAGGGAAAATTCCTTTTCTTGGTTGAATTCTGTACTTGAGTAGATAAGGATCACCCCCAGTGAGTGTCCGTGGCTGTGCGTGTTTAAAACCAAATATGCAGGGGCTTGCAATTGCAGGGAATTGCTGCGCAGGGCTCAGTTACCTGTGTTTTCCTGTCTCTTTTTAAGTTCTTTACAACATATGACACTTGTTCTGGTTTGGTCTCTGCCTCGTGCAAACCTTTTATGCATCTTACAGTTATTCAGGTCGGTTGAAAGGCCAGAAGGTGCACATGGTCCCCGAGAACGAGTTTCACCACAAGGAGCAGCCAGCACGCAGCGCCACCCCTGCCACTCAACAGAACGGCCCCGGCAGCACAGGCAAACCCACCACCAGCTCAAGCAAGACAGAGGAGGGGACGTCAGAGGATGGTGGTGAGTGATTAGAAACACAGCAGTTTTGCTGTTTTGAATGCAAAACATAACCACTTTATTTAGTTTAAAAGTGAGTAACAGTACAAGAGGGTATGGTACCACATATAGTTTAGATTTTATCTTCAGATTTGTTGTTTTTTGTAGTTGTTGAGTATGTGTGATATTTATTTTCCCCCCCTTAAAAAACATAAATAATAGGTTAAATGCCATAAGACCGCATGCAAGTAAATAATTATTAAATCCTGTCCTCATACAGTTTTTACACTTTTTTTTAATGCAGATCGGGGCAAGGATAAATCTCAGGGGACCACAAAGCCAGTGAACAAAGCCAACAGTGCAGCGGCCAAAGTGACTACCAGCAACGGGAACGGTGCTCTCAACAGGTAGTTATCTCAAGAGTTGCTATTATTCCAAGTTATCTAAAAAAAAAAAAAAGCATGAAATCTTATTGCAAATAGTGATATTGTGTCCACCTCTTAATGGTTTTGCCTGTAAGTCTGTCTATAATTCCTTTTTGGGATCAGCAGAATCTAGTATGAAACAGTTTTGAAAGTGAAAAATGATTCCCTTTGCAGCACCAAAGCAGTTAAAGAACGGGACGACAAAGAGAAAAGTGGGAAGGAGAAGAAAGAGAAAAAGGAAAAGACACCAGGCAGCACTCCTGAGACAAAGGCAGAGAACCGTCGGGAGAAGCAGAGAGACGAGAGAGCGGGCAAGGAGGAGCGGGCGGCACGCGAGGGTAAGGAGAAGACCCCCAAGGCAGACAGGGAGAAAGTGAAGGCAGAGGAAAAGAACAGCAAAGACGACAAGGCCAAAGCCGGCAATGGGGAGCCCATGGAGCCATCCAGGGAGCGCGATGCCATCAAGGAGTCCAAGAGCAAGGAGAAAGGAGACAGGAGCGCTGTAGCTGGGTCCCTCAAGTCACCAGGTTCCAGATCTGAGTCAGCCGAATCTGAGAGGGGTAAGGGGTGTTTCTGGTTGTCTGTTTTACTGCGGTGTTCTCCGCCATGTCTGTCAGTCATGAGGCTGTTTGGTGGCAGTTGAATGTGCAGCTCTATTAAACACAAATCACTCTTCTGGTCTTTGCAGATCACAAAAGACGAAAGCTCGACAGTCACTCTTCTCCGTCCCACTCCTCGTCTGTTAAGGTTAGTATGGCTTGAGGAAGGCTGTGCCAGTTTCTTCTCTATCTGCCGGAGCGTTCCCTGCCGTTGCACATTCCAGCAGACCTGAAGATCACCAATGAGAGTTGTCGTACATGCAGCAATGGCATCTGGAAGTCCCCACCAAATCCATGGGAGTTGGAAAGCATTCCATGGACATCAGCATAATATTTTGAGAGAAAACCCCCTCAAAGACTTAGCCAAGAGAATATTGTGTATATTGAGTATTTTCATATTGAAATATTTATCTATTTTTATATTGATGAAAGCAGTCAGTGTGCCTTGAGAAGAAATAATTTTTTTACGCATTTCTATATTTTTGGCTTTTTGAGAATCCACCTGAAGTAAAGTGGCTTGCCAAATCAAGAGCTTTCGCCTTCTCCAATGGCAAATATATTTTTTAACACCAAGAGCAGTGCTTTACTACTGCAAATGGTGTTCAGGATTTCACCCATTCCCCATTTTTGCGAGCTGAGAAGATATCCTGGTTAAAGTGATGTGAAGTATATTACTTTCCCCTCGACGTGCCCGTATCCAGCACAGTGTCGGATGGTGTCCAGCAAGCTTCTCTGCTGTAGAAGCGCATCTCTGCTACAGCTGAGTCATCGGCCCGCCTTCTATCTCCGTTTGTGTAAAACGGCCTGCATGCCGCCTTCACGTCACACGATGCGTTGTCCAGTCAGTCCTGCCGGCGCCCTCCCCTGCAACGCCATCCCCACAGCTACCGGTCATCAGCATCAACAGTCGTACTACCTCCTGGCAAGCTACCGACTACTGAGATCAACGGAGAAAATGAATGTTGCAGTTTTGAATCAGCCAAAAATGCAGAGGAAAGTAAGCCTGCCCCTACAAAGAGAGCGAGCGAGGGAAAGAGTGGGCAAAGCCTGAATCGTCTGGAGCCTTGCCCAAACCACTGGAAGCTTGTGATAGGTCTTTATTTTACCCTCCCACCAGAGAAATAGGCTCCCTGTGTCTTATCCATTCCTGAACTGTAAGTGACAGCAACAGTTACCTATGTAGAGATGCAGCTAAGCACATAAGAATTAAGTGATTTTGTCCACACACACACACAGGCACATGCTCACACATTAAGTACAGCACTTGCACTTTAGATGTATTGATATACCAGCTGCACTGTAGGACTTTTATATTATAACGCCTGATATTGCAGACATGTCTCTAGTAATATGACTAGCAGTTATTTCATATATGCTCAGGGTTTTCTATTTTTAAGTATTGACATTCCAGATGTTGAGCTTATGAACTCTCCTTTATGTAATAACCTTGTCAAAGCCTTAGTCCTTGAAGGTCAGAGGTCAAGGGAGAAGTATGCTGTTGGTCCAGCCAGCCCCGACTACCCCACTCCCCATCCCAACCCCCTTCTTCCAACTCTCTACTGCTGTCTGACAACCTCCTTCCAATCCCCCCCCCCACCCCCTCCCAGCTCATCTGTCATCTCCATTCATCCCTACAGGACAATAGCAACGAACCCAAGGAGTCCACATCCAAGGTTTGAACCGACTCTGCTACTCGTACCTTCTCTCAGATTGTCTGTTATCTTTGTCCAGGTGCCAAACATGCGTACAACTGCTCTCTGGGAAAAAATTATTTAAGATATCTGTGATTTTCTCCATTTCTCCTTTTTTTTTTTTTTATGCACACACTTTGTAATAACGACAGTAACAATGGATTGATCCATGTGTCACCATTACCAGTTCGCTGGATGTAAAAGCCAAAAACAATGAGAAAGGGGCTAAAAGGCTGTCTACTAGGACTGTCGATGCTGCAGATCACTACAAGCAACCCCTTTCACATAACCATTTTATGATTGTTAGTATAACGAATACTGAGCTTGTATTAGGGTTCATCTTTTGGCATCTTTTACAGATAATGTAGACCCAATTTGAAAATCACAGAAAGGTGTATCATAAACACCAAAGAGCTGTGGGTCTCTTCAGATTCTGTTTGTCACAACTGCGAATCACTTTGGATGTAATTGGGGTTTTTTGACACTGATTAACAGAAAACATCAGATAAATCTTCAACTAGTCTGACTCACTGTATGTAGGGTGTGTGTCCTGTCATAGACTCTATTTATTTTGCAAGGTCACCGTCACTGCACCCTGTGCTTGCCGAGATGATTGTGATTTTTTAATTTAATTTTATTTTTTTTAAAGAAATACGAACAACCCAAAGTATTTTTCCTCTTATCCCAGAAGGATAATGGGTGCAGCCCGACATGTCAGCCCTGTGGAGATCTGACTATGTGAAACCAAAATTAAGTACAAATAGTCAAAAATATATTTGGTAGAGGCAGTAATTCAAGCCTTGTGTCAGTATTGATATATTTGTCATCTCAGTACCCCACAGTTCTTTCTGTTGATCAGGGCCAGTGTTACTCTCCTTTAGATTCAATCAAATATGACGCCCTTGTGGGTTAGATACATATGTGACTAAAATGTGTCGGGTTTTACTGAATGCCATCGGTTCCAATGAAAAACACCCCGTTCTGTGGTTACACTTGTCTTTTTAATGCAACATTTACCATCTGACTGGACACATTAACTGTGCAGTACATCTAGATCATGTAGATCTTGCTGGCACTGGGATCCGATCAGCCAGACCACACGCCCAGGTGGCCCGGCTGGATCTCAGTGTGTTAGAACAGCAACCATTTTTTTTTTATCAAACTTGGGTTTCCCCTCGACTCCCCGTCCCCCGCAGAAGTTCCCAAGCGAGAAGCTGGAGCACAGCTGACACAGCTGCTCTCTCCTCAACAGAGCTTGTGTGTAAAGCCCCCTCCACTATTCCAAAATTAACTAAATATAAGTAAAATAAGTCTCTCTTGCACCGAGTGCCACTTTGGATGCACCTATTATACGTTATAGCCGTGCAGAAATCAACAAGTCAAGTGTGGACATGCGTGCTCTGACCCATCTTATTACAGAAGTCACATTAATAAAACAAGTGTAACCACGGCCACAGTCACTGAAGTGCATGTGCCTGCTTAGGACCATATTTATCGTTGGACATCTTCAACTTTTTTGCAGAAAGAAGTACACTCACCGGCCACGTTACTAGGTGCACCTGGTGCTTAATAAAGTGTCAGTGTGGTCATGTGCTGCTGTTCCCTATCTGCTAGAAAGTAGGTGGTGGTGTGTGTTCACAGATGCTCTCCTGCATTCCTCTGTTGTAACCAGTGGATATTTGAGTTGCTGTTGCCTTTCTATCAGCTCGAACCAGTCTGGCCATTCTCCTCTGACCTCTGGCTAAAACAAGGCATTTGTGCCCACAGAACTGCCGCTCACTGGATCTTTTCTTTTTTTCGGGCCCTTCTATGTAAAGCTTAGAGATGGTTGCGTGTGAAATTCCCAGTAAATCAGCAGTTTCTGAAATACACCAACAACCATGCTACGTTCAAAGTCACTTAAATCACCTTTCTTCCCCATTCTGATGCTCGGTTAGAACTGCAGCAGATCGTCTTGACCATGTCTACATGCCTAAATACATTGAGTTGCTGCCATGTGATTGGCTGATTAGAAATTTGCGTTAACGAGCAGTTGGACAGGTGCACCTAATAAAGTGGCCGGTGAGGGTATGTCCTGTATGGTAACACTTTACTTTAAGTCCCCCCTAATAGAATATGATCTGAAAACTAATGTAATGTTATTACAGCTGTGTTTTGTTATGTTGTCATTCATTGTCTGTTTTTGCATCAGCCTTCAGTCATGGGCGCCCACAGGAGGAGTTCCTTCAAATATCTGTTTCCAACTACATTATAGTGTGTTGTAATAACATTCATGAAATGTTGATGTACTGCTTATAAATCTTACATAGGGGGATTTAAAATAAGGTGGTGTCCACTGTCTTAACATATAGTACAATAGATCATGGACAACGATTTTAAAGAATATCCAATTTACTTTCAACATCCATTTTTCTGTGAAAGGATTCATCGCCTACTTCATTGTTGAATTCTGCTTTCACTGGGAGCCAACGCTAATCCCTTAGTCAGTCAGGACCAAAGGGATTTAGTGAAAACATCTCTTGATATTTGTTAAATCATGTTGATGGAGACATGGGAGTGCACTGAGTGTCGTGTTAAAGTGCAGACTTTAAATGCATTTTTGAATCAGACACAGCTTTATTTGGCTGAGTCAGTTTTTTTGTTAGAACTTTGTCAGTTTGATCAATACACAACTCTCTCCAAGAGATTTAAATCCAAGTAATGGATCTAGATTTGTGATTAAAATATAATCTGTCATTATTGAAACAGCTTAGATCAACGGGGGCAGTTTGTAACATAATGACTTACATTTGTAGTGTTTTTAAGACTAGGGGATGCACCAATACGGATATTGGATGTCGGACAAATACAGACTCAAATATCTGTATCAGGTATCTGACAATTGGGCCGGCTTTTTCAATTAAATTCTTTACTATTAGAAAGTTAGGAAAGTTATTGTTTAAGTCCAGCCTGTGGTTGTCGTACAAATAAGAGTGACCCCGTCACTTCCACACAGTAAAAAATTGGATACTTATGGTACATTAATAAAACTAATTTTGTTTGTCTCGTTCTGTTCATACATAATTGTCTTTGCAGCACCACGTCAACTACAATTCAGTGTCCCGGTCCAAGAGCAGAGAGAGGGAGGTGGAGAAGAAAGATTCAGACAACACACAAGGCCGGTCCAAAGAGAAGAAGGAAGAAAAGGATCGGAAAGAGAGGAAAAGAGTCAGTATCCAAACAAGACCAGTGCACTTTGGGAAATGTTTTAGCGAGTGTTCATATTGTCGTTTTTATTAACATACTGTGTGTTGTGTTTTTTTCTCTTAAGGATCATACTCTGAATGACCACGAGATGAGCCTAGAGTCCAAACGTAGGAAGGATGAGAATGGAACAAGTACGTTTGTTCCCGACAGATCTGAAGTAGCCCTTCGACCCGGCAAGAACAGTGCAAAAATAAATAAATAAATAAAAACAAATGAAATCTTCTCTTCCCAGATTCCTCCAAAAACAGCAAGAGCACGAGTCCTTCCTGTGACTCGCCACTTTCAGCTGAAAAAGAGAAGAGCAAAAGATCAAAGTCTTCCAGCAAAGAGAAGGCCGAGTCTGTGAAACCCGAGCGAACGTCCTCCGGAGGCAAAAAGGTCAGCTCAGATCGTCACACTCTGTTTGGAGAGTACGTGACCTTTAACTCAGGATCTTGTCCACAGAAACCATGTCTTTTCAAATGCACAATTTCATAGTTTGAATAATAGATAGAAATGTAAATGAGTGCAAAATATTCATGACGCTTTATTTCCATTACTACTGCTCTGTTTTTAATTCAAACTTGTTTGTGTTGTTGTGCCATAGGAGTCCAGACACGATAAAGAGAAATCTGAAAAGAAAGAGAAGAGGGACAGTAGCGGAGGAAAGGAAGAGAAAAAACAATATCCTTTAACATAAATTGACGTGGAAATGATATTTTTAGATTTGATATTGATACGTCTTTCTGTGGTGTAGTTTTTGAACACCAGATCAGTCGGGGTTACCTGCACGGCTCGAGGTCACATTTTGGATTGTCATTGACGGTTAAATTGGCTGTTAGAAAAATATGTAAACATTTGTGCACCAGTTTCCACGTGTGTGGAGCAGAAGAAGAAGAAGAATTCCTTTATTCTTCCCGCAATGGGGAAATTCAATTTTCACCCTATTTTTTTTTTTTTCATCAGCACAGCCCGAAGAAATGTTTTCCTCATTACCTGAAATGGAAAAAAAAAACATTTAGGGGTTTACGTTACTGTGTTGGATTGCACTTGTTTAATATCACAGACGATCCAAAGAAGCTGCTTAGATGCTTCCAGGTTTGTCTCTGTTCAATTACAAAAACGGATGTTTTTGACAATAATTCAAGACTTGTCCACCCTTGATTAATTTCCCTTAACTCCCGTACTCATAAATCCTCTGACAAGCACAGATAATGTGCCATAATCAGTGAAGGTAAGACACATTTAACGTGTTTGTAAAGAGCTGTCAATGCAGACCGGAAGTCTGATATAGGTTGAAGGCGTAAATGTCAAGACGAAGGTGGCGTTTCCATGACCGATTCAAAAATGCCACCTCAGCACGTGTGTCACATCAGTGAGAGTCATGTCGGTTTTCAGTATTTCATGTATTTTCTCTCTTTGATCCACAGCAGAACTGGAGATGCTGTGTTTTTTGTTTTTTTCTGCAAGACATCTGCAACTCCATCTGTACTATGTCGTTAACTCGTACTCTCATTTCTGCCTGTGTTGTTTTGCTGTAAACTCCCCTCCCCAGTGTTGTTAGCTGTAGTTATTTCCACTTAGAGATCACCTCATTATTTTTCCGTTTCAGTATACAGTAAACAAGCAGAAATGTTTTTTTGTTTTTTTTTAATTCTTCAGTATGGGCACAATGTGCTGCTCTAATCACAATGTTATTCTAATTAGTAAAGTGGTTACTGTATGAAATGATCTCTTGGGAACATTGGTCATGGATTCAATAATCTCATGCTTGAAAATTTGTATTTTGTTTTTTTTTGTACATCGTCAGGCTTTGCATTTTACTCGTTTTATTGGAGTTAACATGCTTTCAGTACTCATTTACCTCATATGCTTTTGAGATACTTAGATACTTTTTATTTATTTATCTCCACCTTTTAATCCGAGTAAGACCATAGAAAAAAGTGAGACAAATGCTACAAAGGACCAGTTTGTATATTGTGTACAATAATAAAGAGAGTAACATGAAATTCACATCATGTTATTTCTTTTTCTTTTCTTTTTTCTTTTGATGTCCCTCAGTCCTTTTGTGATTTTGTGTTAATCAGGTTTTTACATAATTTATAAAAATGCCAGTTCGACCTTGACTCAAATGTAGAATTGTAAAGAAAAATCTGACAAAAAAAAAATTCTGAAGCTCTGTACTCCAAAAACTGTTTCGAAATGACTTTTGGAGATTTTACCTGCTGTACTCAATGAGTGTAAGCTTTTTTAAAAAAGAACAAAAACCAATAAATAATAGTTTTCCTAGTGTGTCACTTTGATATTGTCTCCTATCTTTCTTTCTTTCCTTCTCCACAAACGGGAAACTGATTATCAGTTCAACTCTGAAAGCGTCATCATATGTTTGTGTGCCGCTGTATACACGATTGAAACTGCACATACATGCGTCTCTGAAAAAAAGTCTCCGCAGCATTCCCAAACTGTCAGTGCATCCTGACGGGGAGAGCCCTGTTTAAAGGGGATGCAAGTAACAAATGTGATTTGCCTCGGTTGTCACAGCCTTTAACACGCCCACATGTAAGTTATGATAATGGCTTTGTCCTGATCCCCCCTCTGTATCCTAGTGTGCCTCAGGTGCTCCTTATGATTTTGGCTTAAGAAGTCACCATTTACCACGAGTCATGGTAACTCCTGGTAGCTCATCTGGTAGAGCGTGCGCTCCATGATGACCTTGCAGCGGCTACGGTTTGAATCCGCTCAACCTTGAAACCCCTTTTGCTCCCCCTCTATCATTATCCAGCTCCTCCATCATAAATGCAGTATAAAAAAAACTGTATATTTTTTAAATTTCCCGGCACAAATGGGTTTCCATACTAATGACTCATGTAGTTTGTGTGTAGAGATTGACTCTTTGTCAGTTGAAGTTATAGCAATAAGACATGTATCACCTGTTGCAGAGAAAACATAATCCTTTATAAATATAATAGATTTATGTCTTCATTGACAGTTTATGTAATTGTTTTACATGTAGAAAAAAAAAAACAGATGAAAAGTCCAAAAGATGAATATAAACCTGCTTTTATTAAGGAAATGTAATAAAATCCTTTGTACACAACCTCTCCGCAGAGGTTCATTATGTCCATACATGCAACTGTCATGGTTGAGGTACTGTTACAAATGAACTGGAAAAAATCTAAAAACCAAACTGGATCAAATGTTGTTCTGGGGCTATAGACTAAACCGGGATCCATTTTCAGTTGCAGTTTGGTCGAACTATCACCAAATTTACATGCACTTTTATCTTTATGGGGAGAA
Source organism: Echiichthys vipera (assembly GCF_963691815.1). Lineage (NCBI taxonomy): Eukaryota > Metazoa > Chordata > Actinopteri > Perciformes > Trachinidae > Echiichthys > Echiichthys vipera. Next base: position 18,111,498 of record NC_139839.1, on the reverse strand, counting down.
AAGGATGAGAGAGTCTGTTATACTAAACAAATGTAGGCGTACATGGTTCGTAGCATTTGTAGGATTTTTTCCCCCCTTCAGTTCATAAAAATTTCACTTATATAAACTGACAAACGTTTAATTTCTAGCTCTTTCCTCAATGTACAGTTCCCCTTCTGCATAATGCATAGACACAGAAAGCTCATCACAACCAAAGAAGCTATGGTGTGTTATCATTTACCAAAAAATGGGATGAAATTCACAGCTGCAGATACTGCATTTACATGAGAATGCCTTCTAAGTGTAAACCATGAGCTCAGTTAAACCCTTTGAATATGCCGTCACATGAAAAGGGGGTCACTCGTGGTCTCTTAAGGATTTATAATGTTTTTGATCTCAACAATATGGCACTAAGTGATTAAAAGCAGACCTCATTTCAATTTATAAAAATCCAAAATAGTGGCAGTTGAAACAAACGCAGTTCCACGTGGTTGATTTAAAACAAGCATCTAAGTGAACACAGTCAGCTGTATACGATGTCTGACAGGTTTTTGAAAAATAACACCACCTAAGCAGTTTCAGAGGACCTCTACTTTCATATAATTGATATTTTCTGAGTATAAACGGGTACAATGTAGTCACTTTAATTGATGCTTAACTCTATTGATTGATGCTTGCCCTAAACATTATGAAACTGAAAAATAGTCTAATAGTAAAACAAGAAAATGACTTTACTTCACTAAATATAACATTTATCCAACTTAAGATTTCACCACAAAATATGTCTGTAAAGAATTCAAATGACTTCATAAGTACTCCAGGAGGTTTTGATTGCAAATCATGGCTTTTTTCTTTTCTTCTTCAAAATAGAAAACAACTGAAATTACAACAGTTCATCTAATTGTCATTTGAAGCAATGTTTTTGCCCTATAGTTCCCCAGATTTCTTTTTTTTTTGTTCAAGTGAATTAAATTTTTAGTTGCATTGCCATGACGCCGAAATGCTCCATAAGGCACTACAAGAGGCAAATCTCATGTTTCCAGAAGCAGAAAGTCCTGTTGCGACATTGTCCTCTGTTAGTGTGACGGGCCTCACAGCCCAGAATGAGCACTTGTTGACTTGTTGTCCAAGCTGATGACAAAGTGGGCTGTTGCCTCCAGGATGTAAGCCTTGGGGGTGTCGGGGTCACACACAGTGGCTGTTTCCATCCAGATACACCAGTGGGAATTGACACGTTACAGTTCTGCAGAAGAGATGGTGCAAAGGATGAGGATCACATGAAAAAGAGCTGCCGCCGCACTGGAAAGGTTAAGAAAGGTTACATAAGTTGAAAAATTAGTCCAAAGTTAGCTCGTGAGAAATCCAGGAGGAAGTAGGATTTCTGTATTTTTCAACCTGGATTTTCCCATGTATTTGTGGTTAAGTGACTTATTGGGAAAGTGACTTATTGGGAAAACATTTTTTTAAAACTGGTCCGGTATTGAGCGAGAACATTTAGGCGGCAAACCGGTCAGTAATCAAATGGGGCAATTGCCCACTGTCGATATAGACTCACTAAAGTGCTTGTTTTTGCCACTGACAGGCACACATTTTTATTATATGTGCCTGAGAACTTTATGGAAAGATGGTGAAGTCTTATTATGAAATCTTGCAAGGTGACTAGTGACTAAGGAGTATGTTTGAGTGTTATCTAAAAGTTTTTCATTAAAACATGAGCCAACTAAATGTGGAGCTACACTTTGCACAACTTCCATAGACTAACGTTCCCTTTGGATACGGACGGGCTGAAGCTGTGGCTAGTTGCCCATCAGGTCTGCAGTTACTATTTTTTGCCAGCCAAAGAGGAGAAGAAATCCGAGCCAATTGTCCTGAAAGATGCAGACAGAGCGGAGGTAGGTTAATGTTATTAGCTAAAGTTACTGTGTTGATCTGCATCAGTAGCTGCAAACAAACGCAGAGTAGGATATCAGCAACTCCTCTGTCCTTTCATAATGTAGTCAGACACAAAAACGCTGAACTTGAAACAACAAATCCAATAAACTCAAGTTATTTGAGTTACACTGAACCTTTAATTATATATTAAAGGTTCAGTGTTTAAGATTTAGTAGCATCTAGCGTTGAGGATGCACATTAAAACCAATTGAAGCGTTTCCCCTGAATGTCCCTGTCTTGAACTAGAGTTTGGTTTGTTCGTACTGGACTACTGCAGAAAAATGGCGGCGCAGCATGGCAGACTCTGTGGAAGAGGACACAAAAGGATTCTTATACACTAAAGAAAGCATACTTACTAATATTATATTCCTACACACTTCCTTCAATCTCAGTAAACAATGTTCAGTCACACTGACACACATCAGAATCAGGTGAATTCTGAGCGCACTGGAGTAAGGATTGACTTTGATACTAACCTTCATCACGGCTTGCATTGTTTTCATATTACGAAGAGAAACAACCACGACTTAACATGTGATAAAGACAATAAGCAAGTTTCTATAATGTCTATTTTTTTTCAAACTACGAAACAGTGGGATCTTTAAAGGGTTTCTGATCTCAAATGCATGCTAGTTGTGAGTGACCTCTCAGCGGAGCATTCATGCAACACATCATATAAATTCAGAAGTCAACAAGTCATGCTGAAAACTAGAAATGAACAGAACTTCTATATCCACGCTAATGGTAAAAAAAATCCACTACATTTCTTTCAGTGTTCTTCTTCACACAAACATGGGAATAACAATCGAGGACATACCCTTTAGATCTTAACACTCTCTGTCCCGTACACGTTGTAGCCTTCACGGTACGTGGCAAAATTCTGGGCGTTTGCTGGAGGGGCCGGCTTAAAGTTTTGGGCATTCTTTGCCAATTTCAGTTTTTTGGTTTCTTGCCGTGACTTATAGCAGAACTCTATCAAAGCCACGGTCATAGCCAGGCCGAGCCCTCCCACCAGAATATAGAAGACTCCTGCCACGTTGCTCAGGCTTAGTGCACTTGTCTTGTCCTGGGGGAGGTAGAGACCACTGTTAAGACTTTTTAAACCGGCACTCTGAGGCTGACCTCAAACAACATATACACCCACACCAACACAATGTACATCCTGCTGCACTATGACTAAGCACTTACTAAGAGGAGGCTGCTAATTGTGTCTATGAAACCCCCCTGAGATACAGATGCCTGATTTAGCCTATAAGGGAGATAAATGTGTCTAATTCCTCCTCTAAAGTCATTTCTACCCTTAATTGCTGGGAAGGTGAATGCAGACAGAGTTGCTATCTATCCTGCTTCATGGTCTCTTTACGAGGCCACGTCTAGAGGAAGGCGGTCGTGGTCGTACAGGTCTACAGATTAAACCCTCGATTCACTATCATGGCTGCTCAACTTCAACACATTTGTACAATCAAAGTGGCAAACTGTGGAGGGTGAATTGAACCATTTTGCTGCTAATAAAAGCCAAACATTGATATTGAAATTAATTTATGTGAGTTTTACCATTTGCATTCTAACCCTCAGGGACCTTTTGCAGTCCTTAAGGAAGTACATTTTCATTTATATATCGGCAAAGTCGGTTCACTGGCATATTAACGGCTTTACATAAATTAAAGATGTAAAATGCTTCCTTACTCTGACACTCCGTGTATGAAACATGACTATTAAATACTATTTGACCACTTTGTGCTCAGATGGTATTTAAAGGTCAGTTTGAATATGTCCGGATAAGGATGCCTTTGGGGAAACTATAGCTGGTCACATTGGGAGTTAATATGCGCAGTTTGCATACAAATGAATAACATCAACGATAAACTAAATTTCAATAAAGGTTTGGATGACAAAGTAGCAGTATAATGGTTTCAATTCTATGATTTCAACTTTTCAAAATTTGATGGTATGAATAACAAATAGTGTGTCGTGTAATTGTCTACATACATTAGTGAAGTCATGTTAACGTCATGAATTATGATCAAAGTGTACAGTAAAGAAATCAGACTATGTGTGTTAGTAAAATTAGTTTTTAATGTTTTCCACGTTATTCTGCAAGTGTATGTACAGATAGATCTACTGTATGCCATGCCCTGATTAACATGCCTGGGAGAATGTATGCTTTAGATGTTTGCATATGAACAGTTAGGTCAAAATGCATTTTTCAATCAGTATAAAAAGACCTGCAGCGACTGACCTTACTTCCAGAGTCCTTGGTTCCACATTCACCCTTATCGTACCACCATTTGTTTTTCAGCTTGTCTAAGATGCCTTGTTCACTGAGTTTCAATACTGCAAGGTTTACAGGAGTTCTTCACGTGGGAAATAACATAAATAACATTTTATTATGTTATTTTATGTTATTAAACTTTTATTTAAACTACTTTATACTGTGCAAAGCGATAGAGTAGGGTCCTGGCCAACACATCACAAATAGCAAGCAACACTACAGTATGTAAATATATATATGTAAATATGTGACCTTTCATAATCCATGACTACCCTAACATGCCAGACCCCAGCTATATCGCTTTGAGTAATCGGCACACACTGATCACAAGAAGAGAAAAGATTTGAACTTGCAGAATAAAGCAGCTGCTGCATAGCTTTCACAGAATGAAAGAAAACAGAGGCAGTAATTGCTGAGGGCACTTTTTTTTGTAGTTGCTATGGGCAGCCTTTTTTTGACGTTTAGCAAGGTGAATCTAACAGGAACCCTTTCTTGACTAACAGACAAAACACAGCAGTCCAATTTCATTTACAGCTATTAGAGGCAAATGTCTCACAAAGTCACCCACAGAGAGACACATAGTTAAGGGTGGTTCTTAATCGTTAGCAGCCGATGAGCCAAATCCCTGATGAGGGGGGTGATCGGTTTTTTTTTGTTTGGTTGTTTTAATTTCTTTTTTTTTGCAAGACATTATGTTCAATTTCCTTGACTGATAGATTTCCAGGCTTATTTCCTTTCGCAAATAAAACAAGTGTTTGTAATCCAACATCATCAAATATATTGTATTCACCACTGTGTTCTTTGTATGTCAAATAGAATATTTTCCGATTATTCATACAAAAAACAAAACATTGAGAAGTCATGCATGATGTTATGTGGATGATCTGCAGTCCTGTTCTCAGACAGAGCTCTTTGAAAGGCAAAGTTAGGATGTTTTTTTGTTTGAGTGTTGGAAACTATAATGCATGAATTAAATGCTCCATCCCGCTACTGCAGTTTCGGCTTTTCACTATTCTGGGCGAGAGAGGAGCGATAGATCTGAACATAAACTTAATGATTGCTACACTTTATGAATCAAGCTAGATCCAGTAAAGATCTGTAATTCTATTATGTGGACAATGACACATTTTGGATGTAAACTCTGGGTTACTATGATGCATTTTAGAGACACTATGAGGATGAATTTCAAACAAAAAAGCTTTCAAGTGAGAGGTTTTTCTTCCATTTGGGAGCTAAAGATCCATATTTGTCATAGTGAGTCAGTTTAAGGGAACCATTTCATCACAATTAAAGGAACTTTAAAAAAAAAATCAATCAATTATCGATGAGAATCTGATAACTTTTATTTTGTTTTTGTCTCTGCACTCACTGCTCTGTAACTATGACCTTTGACCTCCATGACAACACCTGGCAACAGTCACTGAGTCAAAGTACTCTTTGTTTTCCTCACTTCATTAACTTTAAGTCAAACTACAGCTGAAGATCATAATTTGCTGTGATCAGATCATGTCCACCCTGTCCCACAGCATTGTGAGTAGGATGATCGAATCTACTGATATATATATATTCTCATCTTATACATCTACATTATTTTAGCTCTAAGAACAAAAAAAGGGTGAACTGCAACACTGCTGGTCATCAGGCTTCAGACACACCACCAGGTGGTGGCCATGGACTTTTGAACAATACACTGATGAGCACTGTTCAGTTTAGAAACACTCAAATATTTCCCTGTATATTTTCTAATCTGAAAAACCTCAATAAAAAGTGTCATAATACATAAATAATGCATAGAAACACACTATAGCAGTAGCTGGAAGGATGTGTTTGATGTTCACTGGATTGTTGTATTGTGACGAAAATCCCTGAAATACATTCAGTCATTAGATATTTAAAATCTAAATTCAAAGAGTATCGTGCCAAATAACTGCCTTAAAGAGATATCAAGGGTGCTTCAGAGGGGCAAAAGAACATTTGTTTAAAAAACTCACGATTAACAGAGAGAAAAAGAAACTACATCCTTTCCCCTTCAGACTCTCCAAACCACCTGGGATTGTAATCATTTTGCCCTAGGGTCATAATATTAGTGTATAACTCCACCTACCATTTACTGTCAAAGAGCAGAGCACTGTGAGTCGCCCCAAACCTCTGAATCCATAGCAGTTTACAGCTCCAGAGAGAGTGAACAGATATAAAAAGGTCATTTGTCAGACCTGGGTTCACTCACATTTACAGTAAACTGAAAGCATTTCCCCAGTAGACAGCTCAAGTTAAAGCCAAACCTAAGAATGATAATAACAATGTGCTGCCACATGGAGTCCTGCAGCACCATGTATACATTTACAACAGATAATTGTAGTAACACTGAAACTGAACTGGGTCAGTAGCTGATCCGGAGAACTTCCTCCTTTCAGTAAACAGAGCATCAATATGCACTTTTAAAATGTATATATTTATATTTATAACATACATATATTTATAACCCTTTTTTAAATCCTTATTTTTTGTACTTGCTCTCATCATTATTCTTATTGCACACAAGGCTTTCAAGCATGCATTTCAGAATATACTGTGAAATACAAAAGTGCAAAGTGCTAGGGTCAATAGGGAGTGCATACTCTGGACACAGCAGATCTCATCAGCCACCTTGGCCTCGCTCCTCTCTCACTTGTACATTCTCTCTGGTGTCTCATAATGCAGAGGCTCATTCATTATGCATCCGGATGACCAATCAGATTTCATTCAAATCTGGGAGTATTTCTACAGAAGCAGTAAGATGTATCTAATCTGAAGTGTCTTGATTCCCTCGAGGACTGAAATGCTTTAACTGACAAATATCGACTGTCTGCCACTTCTATGACACTGTGAAATATCATTTCTATTGCATTAGACCTTTAACAGAGACGTCTGCTAATTGTTTTTTTTTTCTCATCTCGGTTGTCGACAACAATCTTAAACATTAATCACAATCTATGAATCCAACCCTCTGATTAACTGCAGGGGGTGGACAGAACACCAAGGACACCTGTGCAATCTATTGCAATGCAACAGCTGGTGCTATATATCTTACAGGTTTAATAATGAATAATGTTCAGTTTGTGTTCAGGCTGTGTCACAGAGGTATTGATTGGCCAGTTCCAAACACTTACGGGACATTATGAAGGAGATAACTGGACTGCCAACCAGAGAGCATTATTGGCAGACAATCAGGCAGAGTTTGATGAAGGGACTAATTATTCAAATCATGTTGTCAAGGGTCTTAATTCATTTGTTCGGACGCAGTCATAAACGTGTTTCTGTGGAGCTGATGAGGAGCACGTTTAAAACTTTAAGGACAGGATCAGATAATCAGCCAGTTTTTTGGAAAACATTTACAGTGGAGTGCATTTTTTCATCATACTACACTTTTTAATGATTCTTTAACATACTATACTATGACTTTTTTAATGATTCAACATACTATATTATGACTTTTTAATGATTCTTTAACATACTATACTACACTTTTTAATGATTCTTTAACATACTATACTACACTTTTTAATGATTCTTTAACATACTATACTACACTTTTTAATGATTCTTTAACATACTATACTATGACTTTTTTAATGATTTTTAAAATACTATATTATGACTTTTTAATGATTCTTTAACATACTATACTACACTTTTTAATGATTCTTTAACATACTATACTACACTTTTTAATGATTCTTTAACATACTATACTACACTTTTTAATGATTCTTTAACATACTATACTATGACTTTTTTAATGATTTTTAAAATACTATATTGTGACTTTTTAATGATTCTTTAACATACTATACTATGACTTTTTAATGATTCTTTAACATACTATACTATGACTTTTTAATGATTTTTAAAATACTATATTATGACTTTTTAATGATTCTTTAACATACTATACTATGACTTTTTAATGATTTTTAAAATACTATATTATGACTTTTTTAATTATTTTAAAATACTATATTATGACTTTTTAAATGATTTTTAAAATATTATATTATGACTTTTTAAATGATTTTTAAAATATTATATTATGACTTTTTAAATGATTTTTAAAATACTATATTATGACTTTTTTAATTATTTTAAAATACTATATTATGACTTTTTAAATGATTTAAAAATACTATATTATGACTTTTTAAATGATTTTTAAAATACTATATTATGACTTTTTTAATTATTTTAAAATACTATATTATGACTTTTTAAATGATTTTTAAAATATTATATCATGACCAGTTTATGATTTTTTTCAACATACTATAACTTTTTAACCTTTTTGTACTACACTATGGCCTTTTAATCTTTCTTTAACATATTCTACAATAACTTTTTAATGATTCTTTAACATACTATATTATGACTTTTTTAATGATTTTTAAAATACTATATTATAACTTTTTAATGATTCTTTAACATACTATACTATGACTTTTTAATGATTTTTAAAATACTATATTATGACTTTTTAATGATTTTTAAAATACTATATTATGACTTTTTAATGATTCTTTAAAATACTATATTATGACTTTTTAATGATTCTTTAAAATACTATACTATGACTTTTTAAATGATTTTTAAATTACTATATTATGACTTTTTAATGATTCTTTAAAATACTATACTATGACTTTTTTAATGATTTTAAAAATACTATATTATGACTTTTTTAATGATTTTTAAAATACTATATTATGACTTTTTAATGGTTTTTAAAATACTATATTATGACTTTTTAATGATTTTTAAAATACTATATTATGACTTTTTTAATGATTTTTAAAATACTATATTATGACTTTTTTAATTATTTTAAAATACTATATTATGACTTTTTAATGGTTTTTAAAATATTATATTATAACTTTTTTAATGATTTTTAAAATACTACATTATGACCTGTTGATGATTTTTTTTCAACATACTACGCTATGACCTTTTAATCTGTCTTTAACATATTCTACTATAACTTTTTAATGTTTCTTTAAAATACTATACTATGACTTTTTAATGATTTTTTAAAACAAACTATAATATTACTTTTTATATACTATTATGCATATAATTCAATATACTATGACCACCTGTTACTGCCCATACACAGTTGGAACAAATCCCCTTCTATTAATATTTATTTAATAGGTAGTGGACGCTGCGTTATGCTGGAGTCTACATATAAATTATATCTGTAGCAAGGTACAAGGTACTTTATTAGGAGCCTGAGGTCATTTGAAGCAAACAGATTATATTATTATGTTTCCAATTTACTAGAGAGTGGTATGCAGTATGGTACAGCGGTCTCTCTGTTCAGCTTAAAGACAGACTGTAGCTGCTGCTATCAGACTGTACAACAGCAGTGTGAACAACAGACTATAACACACACATACCTCACCTCACCATTGTCTCTCTGCTGCCATACTATTGTCATATTATTGATTTACTATACTATACCATAAAATACCATATTATTGATATTCTATTCTATGTTATATTGCTGTATTATACGACATATTACACTAAGTTATAGTATATACTGTTATATTGTTGTACTATACTATGTATGCTAGTCTACATCACTACACTACTGCACCTTATACTATGCCTAATTTCCATCACTATACCATAATGTGCTATATTATACTGTATTATGTTAAGATGTTACATTGACTTTATTCTATTATATTTATACAGACACACTGACACTCTACCCGCTCCCCACACTTTACTGTGTCATTAGACTCTAAATGTGGTTGGTGTCTGTTTTATTATATTCTTATTTTATGTTTATCCTAATTTCTATTTATGTCCTGTTCTGTGTTTATTATTGTTGTTTCTGTTTCTGCTGCAACAACAACAATTCTGATAATAAAGTGAAATCAAATCAAACCTCTAATGATCTTTCGTGGTTGAAGTTTGTGACTTAATGTGCTGCTAATGAATCATGTGAGCTTCATGAAAATAGTATTTATCATTGTGCTGGATTTGATACATTGTACAGGTGTTTCTTTTTACTGTGTCCTGCTCCTCTACCCGAGTGTCGACTTAGCCTCTGCTCCATCTGATTTAAGTCACATCAGAAATCTACCCTTCAGTCCGTCTGCAAAACATGAAAACAGCATCTAGGAGCAGTCATGAACACAAGATAATTGACATGAAAAAAAGAACAAAAACAAACATGCACAAGACTGACTCTCATGGCCAAATTTGGACATTAATCACACACTGAATGATGTCAAATTAAATGAACATCACACAGTACGAACAGAAATTAGTGTTTTAACAGATATGTGATTTAACGTTCTGCGTTTTCTCTGATTTGAGTGAAATATGTCTATTGATTCCTAGTACTTATATGCATATGAATGATTTTAATGTTGTGCTGTGAATGTCATAATTTATCAGTGGTAGTTACATACAATATATTTCCATCTCATTGTTAAATTACCTTTCTGAAAGTGAAATAAGGACAAAGAAATGTGGCAGTCAGATAGAGTCACACCGATCATCTACTCTGTCTCTAACCAAGGGGTCGAGGCAAATGCCAGCGAGAGAGGAGACAGCTTCTTTGTGTTATCCTGCCGGTAGTATCCATATCCTGCTCACTCAGGAATAGATGACTAGAGTCAATAACAGCAAAGTTTGCCTCGTCTCTTCTCTCAAAATATGCCAAGTGCAAGTGGTCATGATGCAAGCAGAAGAGCAGAGGCAGAGATGGATCCACAGTTGAGGACTGTCACTGCGCCCTGGAAACAAAAAGATCAGGGGCCACATTTCTAGAAATGTACAACAGATTTGATTGGAAAAAACGGTCATCTGGGGAAAAAAAGGTCTCAGCTCTTCTGCAGAGTTGAGCCTGATGTGCACAGGCTTTGCAATAATAATCAGTTTTTCTACATTTTTTAAAGCAATATTTAAAGTGAGACTATGTGACATTTGAGAGTAGAGATAACACTCTTTCCTCTCACAAATTAAAAAGTTAAATTAATAAGCGAATAAATCTCAGCCCTGCTGCAGTGTTCGTTTTGTCGCTACAGCCCTTAAAGTTGCAATAGTCTCACTTTAAGGATCTTCACTCAGTTCAGAAAAATGACCTTGATACAAACGTGAGATTCAAATCAAATCCTCTTGTACAAATGGGGCCCCTGGTCATATCTTACACTCTACTACTGCAGGGTTTACCAGGTCAGGGTGGCCATGGAAAGACTTTGACCGGCCTTGGTTCAAGACCAACCAAAGGTCTCTGTCAGACTTACGCTGGATTTCGATGAGAGGATGTTGAATAAAAAAAGTTTGGACCGTTAGTCGTCACTTTGTCATTAGAATTCTCACGTTTGCCTGCGATGCTTAGTCCCCTCAAGACAACGCTGTTCCCCGTGCCTGCCCTAACGCCCAGGCGGCAGATTGGAGAGTGCATACATTGTTTGATTGGGAGATATTGAATTTTGGAATAATCTTATATCTTCACTTTAATCCTTCTGGCATTAGTTTGCAGATACAAAGCTGCCATGTTGGCCTGTAGATATAAAAAACAGAGGGAAAGATGTTTCTGTCTTTCATAACTACAGGCCAGAAATATAGAAACTACTCTGTCACAAGCATAATATTAAGCACTTAATAATCTGATCTTCCTCTGTCCTACCTCTGCACTTTTATCTCAAACTGTTGGGCTTTTTTTTCTCCTCGATTAGCCAAGTAAAGGGTTCCCAGTTGATCACAGTTGCATGATAAAAATGGACAAAACAAACTTATTTATCTGTAAGTTATTAACAGATATTTGGGCCCAAAGACTATGGTCAGTGACGACAGCCTTGCCGATTACTCTGTTCTAGGATACCCGACTTTGGTGACATTGAGGCTGACCTTAGAGTCACCTCCCCCGCTGCCGCACTCTCCCTTGTCGTACCACCATTTGTTTTTCAATTTGTCCAAGAGGCCTTGCTCATTCAGTTTTAACACTGCCAGGTTAACAGCATTTCTTGAAACGATAAAACATAGCTTGTAAGAAAATGAACAGGTCCGTGAGAAATCTAATATAGAATATTAGTAAAAAAATAGTGATAAATATCAATGGTTCATAAGGGGAGCACGGAAGGGACAAATTGGTAAATAATTTCACTGGTGTGGAAGGGTAAGAAGCATTGTTTTACAGCAAAGAAAATGTTAAATATTAGAGAGGTGGCATGGAGGGTTACATTGCTTGTAACTGAAGTGTGCGGGATGGGGACATTCTGTCATTGTTGAATTAGAAATAAGAACATCCAGCATGCAGCTTAACATTCATCACAATTGACAGACCGGCATTGTAACTAGCAACAAACCAAATATTAATGAAGTAGAAGCAATGCAAAAGGGCACCACAGAAACCAGGAGAGAGGAGAGATTAGAAGGCAAAACAAACAAAGGATGGGGAAGGTGACACATTGACATTCAAATGGATTTCCTGAGTGTGACTAATATACCAACAACCTTAAGAGAAAGAAGAAACAGAGACACAAACCAGATACATAGGACAGAACAGAAAATGGCTGAATGTGTTGATTAAACTCATAATACTGTTCACTCATTGATGCACTTGGGGGAAAAAAAGATTAATTAAGAAGAAGAAAATGGCAAAGGAGACATCAAGGTAGGTGGAATACTATAACAACACGGGGGATATTGTTATATTATCCCACCCACCTTAATGCAGAGCCTTTAGGTGTGGCCACACCGTAGCCCTTAGAGTCGAGGTTGCCGCCCACTTTCATGGTGTCACATGGTTTCCGCTGCTCTATGTACTCGTTCATTGTGGATTCGAGTAGAAAGGCGAACTTGCCCTTCGACTTTCGTACCCTGGCAACCCCGTCTGGTGTTGTCTTGGCAAACACTGAGGGTTCAGCTGATTTCATGTATGACCACATTTTCTCATAAACTGCTATTTTGGAACGCTGCATTTGAGAACACAGAGAGAGAAGACAGAAACAGTTTAATTATGCACGCAATAAAACACAGACAACAATGAAAACAAAAAACCTAATGAGCCGCTGTGAGTTTGAGTAAATGGAAAGGTTTGTCATTTTGGGAAACACTCGCGTGAGAAGATCAATGCCACTCTCAGAGCGCTAAAAAATTGTAAGGAAACTCCACAGAAGAGAATATGTGTATTTTTACAAGATGTCAAACTGATCCTTTAACAGCAACTCTGAATCGCATGGAAAAAAAACAACTGCTGCTTCCTGGCCTCTTGTAATTCAGAGTGGATTCACCCTTTAAATAATAATAAAAAAGAAGTGCAGCAGAGGTAGTGGGCTTTTTGCCAGCAACCTGAAGTCTGACAATCTGGCAGCTCAGCAGAAGCAAAATGTTGGGCCATGTTGGGTACCAATATTAACAGACGGGAGTGACCTCCTCCTCCTCCTCCGTTTGTGTCCCTACCGGCAGGTCACAGCTGGAGTCTCAATCATCACCGTTTAATTCACTATTTAAATAGTTAAAGTCATCAGTACGTAGGATTTGACCATTTTGCCTACAGCACATTTGAACTTGTGCACTTATATAATGTGCAGCTTGGTGATACTATAACTTGAAATACATTATTTAGTGATTGAAGACATTACAGTTATGCAATTGCTACTTCTGTGGAGCAATTCCTATATTTGGAATTTGATATATTTAATTTGGGCTAAGCTTATAAGTCATTTGTGTTTCATATATTAGTGTTTAATATGTTGTTTATGATGTTTTATATAATATTTAACATCAGGTGCAGGTTGTTTTCTCTCTTTTAGTATAAGCTGCAGACAGATTGTCTTTATCATAAATTCCACATCAACATAAACAAACCAAGTCTAAATTGATCTGTTCTTTTGGGGGCATTTTTCACCTTTATTAGACAGATGGCAGTGTATAGACATACCGGAAATTGCGGCAATATGGCAAGCACTGTGACCATTTGGCTACGAAGGTGCGCAGCATAGTCATCTGTTCTAACATGATATTTTTCAATCCAGATGATGTTAAGCCAATTGCAAATTCAAATAGTTTGTGTTAATTGTCATTTGAAAGTAATGGTGCTGTTTACACATTTGACCTACAGTACGTACTCTGAGACTGACAGCTTCACCTCTGTGGCTGCCAGCTGGAGCAGCTACAGGCATGCACAGCACAGCACAGCACAGCTCAGCTCTGACACTCAGTACACTGCTAAAAATGGCCAACGAGAGGCTGATCACCGGTCAACGGGGAGCTGGAGCACACAGCTCTCTACAATAGATAGAATAAAATAGAAGCTGCAGTAAACTGGGCTAATGTGACCTTCTGCTGAGCTTTGCAAGGTAGAAACGCTTTGAGTTGAAACTTTTCATGTTGCTGCATGTCTTCAAGGCTTGTCAGGACTGTGATTAGGGCATGACAGGCAGGTTCGTCATCGCCTGGGTAAACAGGAAGTCAAAGTGAGAATGAGCGTCTGACGTCAGATCTCTATTTTTATATGATTTATTTATTTTCGTTCACCGACGCTCCTATACATTTCTCAACAACTCATACTATAGTTGGTATTGGAAATGGTATATCTTTCCGCATTGCTTTATTTATTGCATGTTTAATAATTATAGTTGTACTTGTTAACCAAGCACTATCGGCAGTATTTACTTACTTATTTATAGGACTTGATATACAAAAATCAAGTGTGCATGACTGCTTTTTTCCAGATTATGTATTCATAAGTCGTGTGAGTCAGTCCCACATCACATCTGGTGGGTGAAAGTAAAGGCAAACATCAGAGTGAATTGACAAACTATGTCAGCTAGGAGTGTGCGGCCGTGTTGTGTAAATAATTCACCGGAGATGTAATGGATTTGGGCTCAGGCTAGTAAGTGAATCATTCTTGACATATGCACGATTTCAGTTCAGTTGAGTGTACTTGTAAACACTCTTAACATGACAGTAATAGCTGAAGACAGGCCTGACCACAGTGTGAAAACACTGATTCTTTCCTGGGTTACATGAAGATGCATGCTTGTCAGGAGCAGGCCGGTCCCCTGTGTTGAAATCTGTGCAACTGCTCATGCTGTCAGATTCATAATTCTCACTCCGCCAGTCACAGCAGGAAAGACTGTTTATTCAATAAATATACTTTAATTAATGACTTGTGTAGCCACAACAGGGCAAGTGAGGAATTTGGGTTCACTGACCCTCCTCCACTATGGAAACAAATTGGTCTACTGGTCCAGCCACAAGTTCATCTGTTAGCATCTCACTGAAGGGCTGAGTGTGATTCACGGTCCTCTGTGCGCGTCTGTCACGCTTTAATCCAGAAACAGAGACGACAGGCCAAACAAAGCATGTGCAATCTTTCTGGTCTTTTATTTTTATCTGCATGCAATTCTTAGTCAAGGGCAGGATGAAGTATGTAATTAAATGCTTGTACTGTACCAATTAATGATGTAACTTGTAATAATAGCGTGGCTCATTTGGCAGCACCGCTGTAATTAAAGTTAAAATGATCCCGAACACACTTAGATTTTTTAATAGAAAGTAAACAAACTACTTTGTCTTACTTGTTCTCTCCTTTCCCACTTTTGCTAACATTATTCACTGTCACGCCTTTAGCCTCTCTGTATTCAGTATAGCACACAAAGTGAATGATCCAAGTAAGTTGTCAGACTTAGCGGCTGGTTGAAAGTAATTCTGGAAAATGTGGGTTAAAATGTGAATCAAACAATAAAATGATATAATATCATTATTAGTGAGCTTGTTAGTGAGTGTAATTTTGGTGCAAGATCAAGATGGTCTTTTTCGGCACTTAAATACATAAAATAAGCCATCGAGACATTTATAATTAACGGAGAAATCCGGGAGAGTCGCTAACAGCCGGACATGGCTAACACGGATTAGGTACAGTGAAGAAAATTGAAATGGCTTTTTTAACCACTAATACTGCTCAAAATAACACCAAACCTCTGCAGTAGCATGAGAAGAGTCCCTACACATAAAGCAAAGCACCAGCAGGCTCCTTCCTTTTGGATTGCATTTGGTAATCCACTTGAATGGACTTCACTATGAGAGAAGCAGGTACCGGGGCCAGAAGGTAAGTCTTTTAAAACACTCTTTTAATAAACTGGGTCTGCTAACTACGTTGTTGGTGCTTCATTTTATGTGTAGGGACTCTTCTCATTCTACAGCAGAGGTTTGGGGTTATTTTGAACAGTGTTAGTGGTTAAAAAAGTGCTGTTTTAATGCCTTCACCGTAATGGCTGAGCTAATAAGTGTTAGCCACGCCCAGGATTCTTTGGGATTTCTCTGTTAATAGTTCATACACAAAAAAAATGGCTTATTTGATGTATGTAAGTGCTGAAAAAGAGCATGGGCTGATTTTGCGCCGGAATTACACTTTAAAGTCAAGAGGGTGTAACATCAAAAACTATGGAGCCCCTAAAGTCCCAAAAGGTGATACTTTTTCAGATAATAATTTGCTTGAAAAAGATAAGACTTCAGAGGCTTCATCATCATTTATCATCTATTTTTGATCATATATACAATCCCTGTTTGAGTGACAAATACAAACTACTGGCGCCTGTTGCTATGGAGAGTGATTTTCTTTCATGCAGCTAGTTGGCTGTTTACTGTAGTCTTATGGTGTGCACCTTTTCGGGCGAGACACAGGAGAAGTGAGGCAACGCAACAGTCGGCCTTCATGACCACAAGATTTTTGATGGGCATGTTGGTTATCATTGTAAATAACGTGCGATCAGGAAGCTGCAGGATCTTCAAAGCTCACTGTAAAAGGTATTTACAGCTCCTATTAATCATTAGCTTTGAATCATCAGATTTCAATAGCATCAGCTCCCCTGCACTGACATTTCCAGAAAGGCAGAATATTTGTCACTCAGGCTGAAGTCACTACACGCCTGTCAATTATCTCCCCAGGAGCACCTTTGACAAATCACCGCCTGCCAAATACAGTGTGGATTAGCACATTCACCGCTGCTTATGGAGCTGCTTTTAATGTGATGATTCACCAGGAAGCCTCAGAAATAATTAATTTGATGTATTAGAATTTAATGTTTCTTTAACAGACATTTCAAAGGGGTATTTTTGGGGGGGCTGGAGCATGTGCCAATCACCTAAAATTCATCACCTCTTTTATAACGTAAAGTTAAAAAAGACAAAAGGAGAAGTCTGCTGAAAGGTTTCTGTTTCGACAACAGCCTTATCGTCACTCTTATCGCATAGTGGACTCATTTTCAACTTGAAGGTAAATGAGTGTATTTAAGCAAACACAGCTCCAACAAACTTTAATGTCCTGTTTAATATCACATCTGTTGTCTTTCCCTGCAGTCATAATATCAGACATCTATTCTGAATTATTACACAATAAAAGAGGAGAAAATCAACACCGCTACGTGACTCTGTTTGTGCTGTATTAAAGACATTTATTTTGAAAAATGCATCCAATCTAAAAATGATTATCCTTCCCGTAGATGTTATATTAACTAAATCTGATAAACTGAGCTTTGAAACAGTTACAATTTCACATTATATAACCAGTCTTTCAACGTGCCACAGTCTGTTGGATTCTCATTCCCTTTGCAAAATAAAATCTTTTCTTAACAGCCACATTTTTCACAAGTAGTAATAATGTTTTAAAGCACTACAGTGCAGGAGACATCGAGTTACAGATGACCCCCTCCACACTGATCATGTCGATTGCTCCAATTCAATGCTTTTAGACCTCAGTTCAGCTTGGCACAGCAGATCATGCCACTCTGCTTGAACGCCTTTATAAATGGGCTGGATCACAGAAACACATGCCTCCACTGAGTCACATCATTGCAAAACCATTCATCTCCACTATTAAGAACGCTTTTCTCTTGAGAGCTATGCACACTTTTATTTGATTATTTCCGGACTGACTCTGTCCTAACATGGAAGCCTTTGCCTACCAGCTGTGAGTGTAAAATGGAGCAGATAACCAACCCAGAAACAAGCTGTGCTACCCTTACTGTGTTTACGTATATTTACATAAGCTGTCTGTAAATCTCAGAGGAGATTGTAAGATACGATATTATAACTCCCCATGGAAACCAGCACACAGTGCCTTCACGATCGCTCCAGAGTCTAACAGTTCACAGGGTTTGTAATAATCAAAAGTCTCAGACTCACACAGAGCACTCATACCGAGAGAGCAACTAGGACTAAAAATAGACACAGCTCAGAGTCGGACACTGGTTGTGAATGACATTTCCATTTCCGAGGAAAAGAACGTCCTATTTGAAATTGCAGTTTGGTGACAGAAGCCCACAAATTGGAACGATTATGACATCTTGTAGTTCTTGTGGAAAATGTTTCTAAAGTTTCAAACACATGAACAGAGCCGTCCTGATAATAAGACTGAACTGCCGTTCATCATTTGTTATGAATCGCCGAACAAATCAGAGATGTGTGCAGCATTCCAGAGGCTGAGACACATCTTCACCATTTGATGCAAAAAAAACAAAAATGTCTCAAAATGATTCACTTCTTCAAAGATCACACAATCTTGTCATCTGCTTTTCTGAATGGCCAACACTAACTGATGTTGAAGTATTAGTGTTTTTAAGGCTAACACTCCATGTGATTTTTATTATGACACGTTTATGCAGTGTTTGACATTAGGGAGAATATTTGCGCTTTGGCAGCACGTTTGAGTACAGGCTATAAGAATTCTAATTCTAATCTGCACATTAGTAGAGGACCAAAGTTGGGTTGATCACTCTACTGATGGTTCAACGAGAGAGCTTAATTGTCACAGTTGCACAGCTGAATTATTCCTGTTGCCAGGGTGGTGGCAAAGAAACAATAAAAAAAACAACCTTTGATTTTGATGAGAGAATCAAAGTTCATTTTGTGGACTGATGAGTGAATTATACCATAATTTAGTTTTGTGGGAGTCACAGAAGGACTGATTTAAATCAGCTAAGAAAACAAACACGTGCAATTTTCTTTTTAGCTGTTTACTCCTTTAGTTTTATAAAACACTGTAACCATGGTTTTATGTACTGAATCAATCAAGTCTAGTTGTGGTATTAACACGTAGAAGTGCTGTATCTGGGGAAAAATACATTTCTTGACATTCTGCTATTGATTACCTGGCACGTAATAAATCAAAACCGATATTAAAACTCCAGGGACTTACTGAGCTCTGAGCTTTTAGCCAACTTTAACTACAGTTAGAGCAGTGCAGCGACAGCACAGATGACGGCCAGTTGAGACACTCACCCTAAAGAACTCCTTAGTGGAGCCTGAGTCTAACGTCCCATAGGCGATCTCTGTCTGCTTGGCCAGGTCCTCAGCGCCCTCGATCGGAGAAACCATCCTCTCCACGGTGAGGAAGGCAGCCAGGTTAGCCGTGTAGGAGGAGATGATGATGAGGGTGAAGAACCACCACACTCCTCCGACGATTCGGCCAGACAAAGATCTGGAAGAAACAGAGCAGACACAAAGACACAAGTGTGCTTGAATCTACACAGGGAGGGGGAGAAAGGTCAGGCTCCGCTGAGTCTCCTTTGTTTAGCTCAGACCTAGTTCCTTAATTTGAGGGATTTCATACTTTTGGAGAAAGTTAACCCATGAGGTGTTAAGAACTGCACTTTTATCCTTGCTATTTGCTTACATTCATTAAAGTGGAGTACTGTATATATCTCCCTTTATAGCTGATTAATTATTTGAAAGTAATAATAAACCTTTTTATTTATTTAGCTTTTAATTTAATTCTTTTTACTTTAATTTATTTTTTAACCTATATCTGTAGGAAATTTGCCTTTTGAATTATTTGTTTTTTATTTCAGGCTTTTTTTCTTGGATTGCAGCACTTTGTCGATGTTAATTTGTTCCCTTGTTTTTTGTTTTTTTTTGTCTTGTTTTTACTGTTCAAATTGTGATGGGTATTTTGACTCTCAACTGCAAAACTAGTTTACTCTTAGACATCAATAAAGTAACCTGAACCTGAACCTCATCAACTGGCTATAACTGTGTCCGCTTTTTGTTTTGGCGCTAATTCAGGTGAGCAACCAGCTGAGCAGCAGCCTAAATCCAGCGGCCTGCAGAAGGATGCCAGAGCTGTGCTGAGCAATGCTCCAGAATCTGTTCCCGATTACTTGGGTTAATTTCAGGAACAGCACTGGTTCAAGTTAGCCAGAGTTCTGCTAGATTGTGTCTATTTTGTTTTCCATTTTGGTGGAACAAAGCTGGTCCTGCTCTTTTGGGTGTTTCAGGTAAGTGTATCTACTTGTGGTATCTGTTGGTTTAAAACTGCAGCCAGTGTTTGGTGAGCACATTTGTAAGAACGTTTCATCAATTGTAAAATGTAACGCTCTCCATCACAAAGAGGGCAAAACAATTCAGAAATAACAGCATCGTGAGACCTTGCCTGCTATTGAATTCAGAGTGTGATGAGGTAAACTGCCCCGTCACATAGATACTCCCATCCTGCTCCCTGATCCTTAACCAATTTTTTATAGTCCACATCAGCTAGGGGTTCGACATTAAATCTGTGCGAAGTGACGCTGGGTTCATATTTTCAATTCTGACTATTCTCTCTGGTATCATCCCCGACGATCACACACACGCATTCCACTAAAAGAGATGCTCTCAGACAAACTCACATTTCTCATTATAAACGAGGGGTCCATTTGCACCGCATCACTGCATTGCGGATGTACTGCTCTGGATTCCTCCTAATATATTGTTTTAATAGCTTATTTATGGATTTATGCTGTCCTCCCGGTGCTTTAAATTCTGTTTGTCCTTCTGCAATCAAAATGTGCTTTATGTTGTGACTGCATCATCAAGGTTTCAGAGAGGCTGTTATTCTAGGCAGATCTGCATTAAAGTCTTATCTGCAAATGGCTTATATTTGGGATGATTATCCAGAATGGTATCTTATTAAGGTCAATGGCCATACTTTGGGAGGAGTTGGGTTTAAATATGGTTGAGCCAGAGGCAAAGTTGTAGCCACAAAAGCACTAGAGATCAATAGAGTGGAGATGGTGTGATTAAGGTGTAGAAATCAGATAATTACACTTCTTCCTCTGGTGACTATAGTGACCTGGAAAGTGCTGGTCTATAGGGCTATATGGTACCGTTTAGCAAAAGTGAGAGAATCAGCAGTTTCTATTCAAATACGCACTTTGGAGGCACAATAAATTCACCATTTTGCTGCTTAATTGACATTCATTATTGAACTGTGTTGACCTATAACTCGCAGTTATGCTCAACTTCAGACCTACCTGGGTACCTGAGCTGACAGTAGCTTGCGCCATCAAAACTGTAACTGTCAGTTGCAGAAATCATCCGTCTCAGTCCACTAATGGGACAACTTACCAAGCTGACATCCCACTGAGAAGTTAAGAGTTGACAATATGGACAGTAAAAGGTTTTAGATGCCCCGATTATTCACTGGCTTTCCTTCAGAAACTACACTGTGTCAGATTATGAGACTATTATTACTATAACACTTTTTTCTTGTATATATTGTGTCTCTATCTTTCAGATGTTTATTTTTATAAATACTAATAATTAGAACTAAAAATCCCCATTTTCCCAGTGGAACATCATCAATCACTCAATCCATCCAAAACCTCTCCCTTGTCTTTAGCCGGCTTCTATATAATCTTCCAAAGATCCGATGAAAACATGACAGGAGCAAGAATCCTTGAAGAAGAGTTCAGGAACACCATAACATTGAAGAGTTAAAGAGATGGACGGAAGAATAGATGAATAAATGGAGGGGATGACCCACAAAATGGATTATATGCACCAATGAGATGACCGTAAAATGGGACATGCAGCAAAGACACGGTAGCCCTCCAAGAGTCATGAGGAATTCGAGCAGCTACTTTGAATGAAATGAAATGACCCCTGTGCATTTTACAGCCCTCAGCATGGTGGATACAAGTTATTTTGTGGATGCAAAGCATCACTGCCAGCATGCAGTTCAAAACAAAGTGTGATTGAGAAAGAAATGGAAGGAAAGTGCAGTGAAGTGAAGCATGGCATCAGGTGGACAAAAACAAAATAACCTATATGCACCATGGCGGGAAGGAGATGTATGTATGGCACTATAAAATGCAGAGAGATGACGAGGACAGCTGAGGGGTGGTGGAGAGTGAACACAACAACCAACCTTGGTGAGATATCGCATCCTTGCTGCATGAAGGCGCCCAGGGAGAACCACAGGCTATTAAAAATCCCAAAGTCGTTCGGAGGGTCTGGAGGGCTCTGAGGGTCTTTGGCCTCATCATTCTCGTCCAGATGCCACTCGTAAGGGCTGAACCGGCTCACCAGGAAGAGCACCACACTCACGCCGATATAGGCAAAAACTATACACATCCAAATCTCATAGGCCAGTGGGTCCAGGAAGGAAAACACCCCAGGCTTGGACTTTTGAGGCTTCTTAATCATAATGGAGATGCCCAAGCTCATAAAGGGCTTAGAGAAGTCTATCACTTCTTCCCGTACCAACGTTATAGTTAGTGGAGCCACGGCTATGTCAGCTCTCTGTGGGGGAACAGGCACACTAGGAGTTAGTCTTACAGAACAAATACCCAACCAATGTGATACATATTGATTGATAAAGGAAATACTGATAAACCCATAGTCAAACCTATAACCATGACTATACACAAGCCACACTGTATAATCACTTGTACATGCAGGCACTCAACTTTAAAGTGAAGTCATGGAGTAAAGAGATTGAACACAATGAAATGTGACAGCTCAAAATATACTGGATAGCAGACCTGTGATAATGCCTGTGCGAGGGATATCTGCCATTTGAAAATGAGTCACTCAGCATTGTGTTGGCTAATGTCCTTGTCTAAATCTCCTCCATGAATCAAGCAGAGGGTTGGAAGACAGAAGTGGAGGAGCTTATGTAAGCAGTCCATGAAATGTGAATCAGCTTGTTAAATTCACCTCCATCAGATCCCCTCTGAACGCCTGACAGACTCCTCAATTAGTATTTCACTGCGGCAACAAACGTTTGGGTTGAGACGCTCCATGGTATCGCAACTGAATTTTTAAATATGCAAATATTTAACACACAGGATTCATAGAGATAAAGTTAGGAGAGATCTCGGCAAAATGTGTCTAGTATTCACTTTGGTTAAAATAAGTATAGCAGAGGCCTTGTCCATGCCCATTTTACTTATTAAATTCATTTCTGTCTAGGTTTCAATACTGTGAGGGCTGCAGGAGCCAAAACAGCAGAAACTACAGGTGTTATATTGAAAAAACCTGCACTGAAGCGCTGTTTGCATGCAGATTTGCTTCCAGTATGTCCTATGAGATTTTTTAACATTATTTTTTCAGCAGCTGAGGTCTCATAAAACTTGCAAATCGTCTTGTTAAAGCCATTTCAAGTGTGAGTGAGCCACAAGATGCATGATAAAACCAGTCGGGGTGATTTTAAAGTTGATGAAGGGCTTTCCAAAACCCACTCAGCCCACTTTGATTAAAAGTACAACATATCGAACATCTGCATGTTTTTGCATAAATGATTATCACCATGATCATTGTATCAGGGTTAACACTGTTAAACATTGACATGCTTGATTGCTTAAAAAAATGCTCATACTGTCATGAGAATATACCTGTATTTCCCCCTCTGTCTGAAACAATCCGTTTTAGCACCTGTCTCTTTAAGACACCCTCCTGAAAAAGCCCAGTCTGCTCTGATTGGTCAGTGTTTCTGGGTCTTACACATCTGCACTCCCTGTGTCTCTGCACCATCATTGCAGCCGGGGAATGACTGTGACGGCACTTTAGCGTCACTTTCTACCTACACCTATACTACCTACCTGTAGTGTATTTGTGACATCACAACTGCACACAAGTCCGGACGGCTCGTTTAGAAGCCAAATTTCTGAAAACGGACTGTGTGCAATTATCTGTGGGTTGAGTGTTTTCACACTTTCACAATATTTATACAGCACCTCCACCTGCTTTTATAATTAAAAAAAGAGATGCAAATCCTACTTATTATAATATGGGACCTTTGACAAGGCTGTCGATTACGGCATGGAGCAATTCATTTGGCTGATATTTTTTACATGGTAATATTCACTATAATCCTGCATATAGATAATTTGACAAAAAATGGGCTGAGTGAGTTTTATAAAAGCCTCTCTTACGTTCAAATGTCAGGGATACTTAAAGAAAGGGACAATGCTTTGTAATAATGAATTGGGTTAAGTAGCAGGAAATGACAAAACACGTACAGGTAACACCCTCCCCCTTATGAGCTACACAGGCGGACTGATACTTACCCCATAAACCAGTTCACCCACCATCCCGTTCCACGTCTTGGTCTCTGGGTCCCTGGCTCCGTACTTCCCATCCGGGACCACTGACAGCTTATATCTTATCCCCACATGTTTTGCAATTTCAGAAGCTAAATCGACACAGTAGCCTTCATATCTGTCATTCCCATCCATCTGCATATAGTTTTTCTTGTACATCACATACGGAGCTTCCTGTTAATTAGACATAATTTTGAGTTCATTGTAAAGAAACACACACATTTACTGTGGCCGGACCCCAGGGGTCACACAAGGCCGTGATTGGTAGTGTATGCATGCACACATGCTGAGGCTGACACACGAACAGATGTGGCGGGCATAAAAAGACAAACAGAGCAGAGGTTAAAAGCATCTACGCAGCATCTGTTACAGGCATGTTATTGGGGGACTCGACAGACAAAAATAAAGCGGGGCTGCTGCTGGATTAGAGAGGTCGCCTGGGCCAGAGGGAGGAGCGAAGCATCACACACAAAGAAAGGAGGCAAAGCAGGATGTCAGGAGGGGGCTGCATGTGCTTTGCATCAGCGTGACACAAGAAGCAGGACAAGCTGAATGGAGCACTTTTCCAGTTCATAAAGTAAAAGTCAGTGACAGCATAGGGGTACATTAAAAACATATGAACAAATATTAAGGACAAAAACGTGTGAGCCACGTCAGAAGAGTAGTTGTATGACTAAATATAGAGTCATACTGATTCTTTTCATATATTACTACAATGACAATAAAATAATCTGCTTGTTGTCAATTGCCACAATCATCTCTTTGCCTTGGATTTCAATAAAATGTATAATAAGTATTTCCTCCAAAATGTAAAACATGTTTGCTGTCAAACTGTTTTCGATGAGCTAATGTCACACGGAGGATATAGCAACAGTGATTTACTTTGTCACACGGCATGGACATGTTTTTCTGAGGTTATTTGAATAACAATAAAAGTAATCTCCAGGGGAGACTGTTACGTGAGGCTTTCACAGTTGCACTCCTTTGTTGTTCCAACTATTCCCTCTCTACCTTCTCTCCCGTTCTGCAGTCATGTACAATGCTAAAAAAACAAAATGAAAGAGCCGCACCCTATAATAATAGGATGGCCTTTCATTAAATGTGACATTTTACTTTAAAGTTATGGGATGTAAGAAAAGCAACATGAAGTTAATGACATGACTGTGATGCATCTAAAATAATAGTTGTCTTTATTCAAATCAAAGGCATGAGTGAGAAAATAATGCAATGACACTACTCTTCTGTTTTCCTTTCGTTCCTCACTTGCTGTCATATATCTGCCTGGTCATGAGGATAATGACACATTGAAATGAGAATGTATGACTATTACATTCTGAATTTGCCTAAGATGAAAACATAATAGGCAAAGTCAGAAGGAACGAGGGGCCGTGGTTTTAAATGTAAGATAAGGAGCACCTTATCTTACATTTAAAAATGGCTGATGGTTACTAACCTGTGATAAGTGTTTCTAACTCTAACTAGCACTGCGTCTAACCCTGAGCCTGGCATACTGGGAGCACTGGTGTTTAGAGAAACCTACGACAGATACGTTACAATTCAGTGCCAAAGTCAATTTAAACCATGAGATAACCAGCCAGAGGTTTGCAGCCTTTGGTTGTTTATGTCCTCCTCCAGTGCAGATCATTTCACATCTCCGGTGAGACACAGCGATTCACCCAGGCGTCACTGACAGTTTACTTAATGAGAGGGAAACATGTTTACTTACGTATGCACTGAATGTGAATACGATGGTGTCTATTTTCTATAGTTATCATTACCAAAGCCGTTATTGTGACGTCACTACTACAACAGCCCACTGTAATATAAAAAAACTAAAATGCTTTGGCACCCACACGGATACAGTTGAAACACTCTTTGTGAATCGACTGTTTCAACATGTAGTGAGTGGATGGAAAGCAACTGAAAATAAAAAAATTCTACCCTCCCAGGACAGATTGCAACAATGGACACCTTGACCTTGAGTGGCAGAAATCTTATGTTGAAACACTTAAAACCTGCTTGAGAGTGTACCATAATAGTAGTGACCACAATTGTTCGGTTTTCCACAGAAGAGGACTCGTTGGTGACCTGCTGATCCATTATATATACAAATTTTTCGTACTCATTCCAGTAGCCGATCTGAAAATGACACAAAGGTTCACAGTTATAACAAGAAGCAGGAAGAAATTTTCTTTCTTTTTTTTTTTTTTTTTTT